>NC_091287.1:160863728-161175266 GCF_032444005.1 Ranitomeya imitator | reverse complement strand
TTAACTTGCAAACCACCCCTGGGGGTAAAGGAGTTAAGGGTTTTCCCATGAGCAAAAGTCCATTTTAGTCAATAGAACTTGGAATAATAATGAGTTCCACAATAGGTTGTGTTTAAATAAAATGTTCCTGTGCTGAAATAATGTTATAAATGTGTCCTGCTGTGTACTGTGTAATGGCTGTGTCTCCGCAGCTGGAGGTCACGTGATGACTTCCGGGTCTGCCTGCTGCAGTGGTTGAGTCTAACAAGCAATATGACAGTATAAAACTGCCTGGTCTCATACATATATACATGTGTATTGCCTTGTATGAGACCAGTGATCAGCCAAATAAAAATTGAAATCTAGATGGACTAAGTAAAAAAAAAAGTTAAGAAATTAAAAAAATGTTTTAAAACTTAAAAAAAAAATCACTAAATAAAAAAAAAAGAAAAAGAAAAAGTATTAAACCAATAAATACATATAATTATGCAAAAGCAAAAAAAGTCCACATATTTGGTATCGCTGCGTCTGGAACGAGCCAGCCTATAAAACTGTCACACTTGTTAAATCCTTCATTGCACACCATAACCCCCCTCTCCCCCCCAAAAAAAAAAAACGAGCAAAAACCTTTGCTTTTTCATCATTCCACCAAACAAGAAGTAGAATAAAATGCGATTAAAAAGCTAAATCAAAATAAAAATGGTAGCGATGAAAACGTCATCTTGTCCCGCTAAAAACAAGCTGCCATACAGCTCCAACACAAAAATTAAACAAGTTGTACTTCTCAGAATAAAGCGATGCAAAACCAATTATTTTTTCTATAAAATAGTTTGTGACAAAGCGGCAAAACATAAAAAAAAGATATAAATGTGGTATAACGGTAAACATACTGACCAGAAAAATAAAACTAAAAAAACCCCTAAAAACATTTCTTGAAATCCTGGTGTTTGATCATTCTGTCATCCAAAAATCAAAATAGAAAGAGATAAAAAAATGGCATCTGCCCAAAATTGGTACCAATAAAAATGTCAGCTCGACCCGCAAAAAACAAGCCACCGCATGACTCTGTTGGCCAAAATATGGAAAAATTATAGCTCTCGAAAAATGGTGATTCAAAAACTAGTTTTTGCAATAAAATGCTTTTTTAGTGTGTGACAGCAGCCAAATATAAAAACCCGATATAAATCTGGTAGTGCTGTAATGCACCGGCCCTGAAAAATAAAGTATCCTAATCACTTATACAAAAATAAGTAAAATAAATTGTTCACCTGCTGTTGATTTTTTCATTCTGCCTCCCAAAGATCGTAGTAAGGCTTGGCGCATATTTATCCTGCGCTCTGCTTTGAGCGCTTACATCGGGGTATCCGTGTAAATCTCTGAAATAAATGATGTAGACGGAACCTCTGGCAAAAGATTCCCTATAATGAGGCAGATGGAAGCACTGTGGACGCCATAAGACCATTGATCCGGCCGTGTCTGTTTTTTTTTCATACATAAAAGCGCAGTCAGCCAGTTTTGTGCACCTCTGAAAAGAAAGACATCGCTGAACAGCGTCCATACGGAGTCCAGAGTAACTATGCTGCCTCATTTTAGTGAATGGATCCCTCTGCAGCTTCATCTGAATCGCATCACTCAGAGATTTAGATGGAAACCCCAAAGTAAGTGCTCAGCGTAGAGCGCCGGATAAATGTGATCCAAAACATTATGTGCAATGTTTCCAAACAAAGCTTTAACTCATTCCACAAAAAAAGCAAGCGCTCACCCTGGTCCGTCATCTGTTAACGGAAATATAGGAGGCTTCCACGTTACTGCTAGTACAAAGGTTCTGGAAAAGCGTTATGGCTACTCACCCCCCTAAAAGAAATTATCCGCTCGCAAATTCAAATGCCCCCCCTCCCTTCTAAGCCCCAGTGTGCCTAAACCACACATAGCGCCCACATGTTTGGCATTTCTGTAGTGATGAGAGCCCGCCTAATTTACAGGTGCGTGTCTCCAGTAGCACGGCCTGGGCGTAATGTACTGGTGACTGCAACGTACTGGTCACTTCAGCGTGCTGGTCACTAAAACAGCCGTTTGCAATTTTCACTCCGCAACATCCACTGCTGCCTGTTTTTGGGAAACACTTATGAAGTCAAAATCATCACTACATCTGTAGATAAATTCCCAAAGGGGTGTAATTTCCAAACTGGGGTCACTTAGGGGGGATTTTGCTTTTCTGGCATTTATGGGCTTATTATATGGCGTCCAAAAACCATTCTATAATAATTTGTTCTCCAAGAGTCAAATAGCGCTCCGTCCCTCCAGAATCTCTATGGGACATTGCCGAGTTCAGTAGAGATTGTGTGGCACATTTTGGCACCAGTGCTATCCCCAGTGCGAAAGCATAAAATCTGGGACTAAGACAATTGTTTTGTGGTTAAAATGTAATTATTTTTTCTTCACTGCCCAATGGTTTTAATTTCTGTGACACACTTTTGGTATCAATATGATCACTGTACCCTTAGATGAACTAATTGTGAGGTGTAGTTTGTAAAATATTGTCACTTACGGGGGTTACTACTGTTCTGACACCTCAGGGGCTCTGCCAATGTGACATGGCCCCCTCTAGCCAGTGCAGCAAAACCTACACTTTTACATGGCGCTCCTTCCCTTTTGAACCTTGCACTGGTATTGATGTATTCGGGAAAAATTGCATAACAAATTGTACTGTTCATTTTCTCCTTTTACACCTTTTGAAAATTGCAAACTTAGTGGAAAAATAGTAAAATATCATTTACTCAGCCCAATTTTATACAAGTTTGTGAATCGCCTGGGGGTTAAACATACTCACTACTCCCCTAGATGAATTCTTTGAGAGGTGTAGTTTACAAAATGGGATCACCTGTGGGGGTTTCTGCTGTTTTAGCATGTCAGGAGCACTTCAAATGTGACATAGCATCCGCAACGTACAGTATTGCAGCCAAAATAGTGGTCATTACTTTTCCAGCCCTACCATGTGCTCAAGCAATCATTTTCAACAAATATAGGGTGTTTGTGTACTTTGGAAAAAATGCACAACAAATTTTGTCATCCCTTTTCTCCTGTTACCATTGTGAAAATTTAAAAAAAAATGTGTTTTTGTGTTTTTTTTTTTAATTTTCACATCTCAACATTATAAAATTCTGTGCAGCCCCTTAGGGTTAAAAGTGCTCACCACACATCTAGATAAAGTCCTTGAGAGGTCTAGTTTCCAAAATGGGGTCATTTGTGGGGGGTTAACACTGTGTAGGCACCTCAGGGGCCCTCCAAACGCAACATGGCATCAGCTATTGATTCAAGCCAATTTTGTATTCAAAAAGTCAAAAGGCGCTCCTTTCCTTCCAAGCAGTGCCGTGTACCCAAACAATAGTTTTCTTCCACATATGTGGTATCGGCGTACTCAAGAGAAATCGCACAACAAATTTTATGGTGCATGTTCTTCTTTTACCTTTGAGAAAATGGAAAATATGGCGCTAAAGTAAAAATTTTTTGGGAAAAAGTTAAATGTTCATTTTTTCCTTCCACATTCCATTAATTCTTGTGAGGCACCTGAAGGGTTAATAAACTTCTTGAAGGTGGTTTTGAGCACGTTGAGGGGTGCACTTTTTAGAATGTTGTCACTTTTGGGTATTTTCTGTCATTTGGGCCCCTTAAAGTCGCTTCAAATGTGATGTGGTCCCTAAAAAAATGGTTTTGAAAATGTTATGGAAAAATGAGAAATAGCTGATCAACTTTTAACCCTTATAAGTTCGTAATGAAAAAAACATTATGTTTCAAAAATTGTGCTGATGAAAAGTAGACATGTGTGAAATGTTATTTATTTACTATTTTGTTTGACATATCTCTATGGTTTAAGGGCATAAAGAAATTTTCAAAATTTTTGCAAAATTTCCATTTTTTCATATATAAACGCAAGTCATATAAAATACATTTTACCACTAACATGAAGTACAATATGTCACGAAAAAACTTTATCAGAATCATTGGGATCCATTGAAGCGTTCCAGAGCTATAACCTCATAAATTGTCAGTGGTCAGAATTGTAAAAATTGGCCTGGTCACTATGGGGTTAATAATTCCAGCCCATAGCCGTACCCCACCTCCTCCTTGCTAGCGTCTGAGTGAAAGTGGAGGTCTGTGCCCCTTACTGGTCCATCCTTTGGTTCTTCCATCTGGTCCGTCAAGAATCACTCTCATTTCATCAGTCCATAAAACCTTTGACAAATCTGTCTTCAGATATTTCTAGGCCCAGTCTTGATGTTTGAACTTCTGTGCCTTGTACAGTGGTGATCGGTTTCAGCCTCCCTCACCTTGGCCATGTCTCTGAGCGCTGAATGCCTTGTACTTCTGGGCCTCCAGGTAGGTTGCAGTTCAGGAATATGACAGCACTGGAGGAGAACGGGGTTGTGGTCACTTCTCGTTTCATTCTTCTCAAATCTTTGGCAGTGAATTCAAGTTGTTTTGTTTTTTTTCCTCATGTTTTTTTCAACCCCTTGTGAGCAATTGCACAGCACTTTAGATGGGTCTATGATCAGGCTTCAATATCTCAGCAATTTTTAAGAGTGCTGCATCCCTCTGTAACACTTGTAGCAATTTTTGGCGGTTAAATCTCTTCCTCAGACAAAATGGTAAAAAAAAGAAACTGTTTAATACTACTGCACATCCTGATAAAGGTGAAAAGGCCGTTTTATGTTTAGGCCTCAACTTCCCTCATTATACAAATACACATCTCCTGATCAGCTTCATCCAATAAGCATTCAGATTGTACAGCTCAGAGTTGGAAAATCTGCATAAAAATGATGACATGGTCAAAATATTCACTTGCCTAATAATATAGCACACAGTGTAGCACCTGTTTGATGGATAAGAGATAAATATTTTTTGTGTGAACTGAAAACACTTTTAAAACATCTGCTCATTGTGTAACTAATGCCATTTTTCCGATCTATTTTTCTGTTTAGTTCTTTTCCAATGTCATCGCGGTTCGGTTACCTTCCTGATGCCACTGTTCTTTTCCCTCTCTTTGCTGCCATTTGGTTACCTTCCTGATGACTCCGTTCTTCTCCTTCCCGATGCCACCGTTCGGTTACCTTCCCGATGCCGTCGTTCAGTTACTTACCCAATGGCTCCGTTCGTCTCCTTCCCGATGCTGCCGTTCCGTTACCTTCCCGATGATGCCGTTCGGTTACTTTCCTGATGGCTCCATTCGGTTACCTTCCTGATGCCGCCATTCCGTTACCTTCCCGATGGCGCTGTTCGGTTACCTTCCCGATGCCACCGTTCACTTACCTTCCCGATGGCTCCGTTCGGTTACCTTCCCGATGGTTCCGTTCGGTTACCTTTCCAATGCCGCCGTTCGGTTACCTTCCCGACGGCTCCGTTCTGTTACCTTCCCAATGCAGCTGTTCAGTTACTTTCCTGATGCCACCGATTGGTTTCATTCCCGAAGCTGCTATTCTGCAGTCTACTAATAAAATTCGCTAGTGGCTGGTAGTCTTAGACTAGGGCCGCCATTTGGTTACCTTCCCGATGATGCCGTTCTTCTCCTTCCCAGTGCCGCCGTTCAGTTACCTTCCCGATGCCACCGTTCAGTTACCTTCCCGATGCCGCCGTTCAGTTACTTTCCCAATGGCTCCGTTCGTCTCCTTCCCGATGCTGCCGTTCGGTTACCATCCCGATGCTGCCGTTCGGCAACCTCCCAATGCCTCCGTTTGGTTACATTCCCAATGCCGCTGTTCAGTTACCTTCCCGACGGCTCCGTTCGGGTACCTTCCCGATGCAGCGGTTCAGTTACTTTCCCGATGCCGCCGATTGGTTTAATTCCTGCACTCTACTAATAAAATTCGCTAGTGGCTGGTAGTCTTAGACTAGGGCCTTCTTCCAGTGGAAATATGAGTGAAATGGTAGTATAAGTCTGTGCTGACACACAAAATAAAAATTCACTTTAAATGAGGCACAACACTATGGCGTCTTGTAACTCCCTCCATTATGTTGCTATTGTTTCTAAAAGGCTCCATAGGATAATGAAGGCTATGTGTTCTTAAAACAGTATTGAGCTTTACCTTATCCTGCAGGAGGGCACAAAGTGTCGTAACTTGGATCTAAAACACCTGATCCATTTCTTACAGTTTTTCGACTTGTACAAGTAGTGCACAAAACTTCAAATAATACCCAAAACTGTATAGTACAGACCAAAAGTTTTGACACACCTACTCATTTAAAGATTTTTCTGTATTTTCTTGACTATGAAAATTGTAAATTCACACTGAAGGCAACAAAACTATGAATTAACACATGTGGAATGATATACTTAACAAAAAAGTGTGAGACAACTGAAAATATGTCTTATATTCTAGGTTCTTCAAAGTAGCCACCTTTTGCTTTGATGACTGCTTTGCACACTCTTGGCATTCTCTTGATGAGCTTCAAGAGGTAGTCACCGGAAATGGTTTTCCCTTCACAGGTATGCCCTGTCAGGTTTAATAAGTGGGATTTCTTGCCTTATAAATGGGGTTAGGACCATCAGTTGTGTTGAGCAGAAGTCTGGTGGATACACAGCTGATAGTCCTACTGGATAGACTGTTAGAATTTTTATTATGGCAAGAAAAACGCAGCTAAGAAAAACGAGTGGCCATCATTACTTTAAGAAATGAAGGTCAGTCAGTCCGATAAATTGGGAAAACTTTTAAAGTGTCCCCAAGTGCAGTTGCAAAAGCCATCAAGCGCTACAAAGAAACTAGCTCACATGAGGACCGCCCCAGGAAAGGAAGACCAAGAGTCACCTCTGCTTCTGAGGATAAGTTTATCCGAGTCACCAGCCTCAGAAATCGCAGGTTAACAGCAGCTCAGATTAGAGACCAGGTCAATGCCACAAAGAGTTCTAGCAGCAGACACATCTCTACAACAACTGTTAAGAGGAGACTTTGTGCAGCAGGCCTTCATGGTAAAATAGCTGCTAGAAAACCACTGCTAAGGACAGGCAACAAGCAGAAGAGACTTGTTTGGGCTAAAGAACACAAGGAATGGACATTAGACCAGTGAAAATCTGTGCTTTGGTCTGATGAGTCCAAATTTGAGATCTTTGGTTCCAACAACCGTGTCTTTGTGCGACGCAGAAAAGGTGAACGGATGGTCTCTACATGCCTGGTTCCCATCGTGAAGCATGGAGAAGGTGTGATGGTGTGGGGGTGCTTTGCTGGTGACACTATTGGGGATTTCTTCAAAATTGAAGGCATACTGAACCAGCATGGCTACCACAGCATCCTGCAGCGGCATGCTATTCCATCCGGTTTGCATTTAGTTGGGCCATCATTTCTTTTTTAACAGGACAATGACCCAAACACGCTTCCATGCTGTGTAAGGGCCATTTGACCAAGAAGGAGAGTGATGGGGTGCTACGCCAGATGACCTGGCCTCCACAGTCACCAGACCTGAACCCAATCGAGATGGTTTGGGGTGAGCTGGACCGCAGAGTGAAGGCAAAAGGGCCAACAAGTGCTAAGCATCTCTGGGAACTCCTTCAAGATTGTTGGAAGACCATTCCCGGTGACTACCTCTTAAAGCTCATTAAGAGAATGCCAAGAGTGTGCAAAGCAATCATCAAAGCAAAAGTAGGCTAGTTTGAAGAACCTAGAATATAAGACATAATTTCAGTTGTTTCACACTTTTTTGTTAAGTATATAATTCCACATGTGTTAATTCATAGTTTTGATGCCTTCAGTGTGAATTTGCAATTTTCATAGTCATGAAAATACAGAAAAATCTTTAAATGAGAAGATGTGTCCAAACTTTTGGTCTGTACTGTATGTGATGGAACAGCCCAGCATTACACAGAACCATCAGAAAACGTCTAAGCGTGTCATGAGCACGTGATGAATTTCGGAGACAAGAAGGAGGAATATAGCCGCTCCGCTCCACTTACTTTGTTGGGTAGAAAGTAAGGGAGATAAAATGGCTTTCACAAAATTAGAAAGAGCTCCTAAATCTCCACTCTCCAAAAATGAATAGCAGAAAACTTTCAAAGCTTTTTTGCCTGTTTCCCTCATTCTTTCTCTCTTAGCTATTTCAATGTGGAAATTCATTTTATTTCTTTGCCCTGTCTTGCCTCTTGTTCTTGGATTTTCTCATGTAATATCGGCTGTCTTCCAGGACAGTTAGTCACCTTGAAATCAACAGTTTGTGTTTCCTTGACTGATAGAAAGACTTTGCTTTCAAAGCAGCCCATTTGTTTGTTTCTCTTGGAATAAAAGGATGTTCATATCTTAAAAATATGTCCTGTGTCTTAAAAATACTTTGTGTGATTTGACATGGAAGGCTCGGTATATGAAACAGTCTGTTAATGTCATTGAGGTTGTCTGTGGAAAAAGATGGTTCCTTGCAACTAATGTGATGTTTTTTGTTTGTTACATTTAATGCACTTTGTGAAAGTTTTCATTCCTCCAAGTCTGAGAAGGTCTTGTAGCCCGAGGTCATAGAAGTAGCTTTTGTTTAGTGGCAATTTTTATACGATCATTTAGTTTGAACTGTAAAATCTGGTTTAGGAAAGGTAGTCTTGTATAGTTTGTATCGGTGCAAGAAGCTGGAGAAACTTTTAGAAAATGGGTACACTATCCTTTCTTATAGAAAATGTTTCTTCAGAAAATAGCCAGCCATTTAATTTTTATGCTTTTTTATTTAATGTTTTTTTTTTTTAATGTGTTATCATTTGTATTTGATGGAAATTTGTCAGTAAGATCAACATGCCAATATCACATATATGTGGATGCTCATCTTTGAAAGCTAAATCCATTGACCCCCTTTATAACTTTTATCTGTTGCTGCATTCCCGAGAAAACACCTTATTTTCACATAACTTGCTGATAAGTGCTTTGGATGTGACATTGCTCTTCCAAAGCCTCTGCCTGTCAAGGAAGTTCCCGTACATAGCACCAGCCTCTTTAAATTAATTGATAGCTAATGGTCTGATTTCCATTTCTCATGTCACACAGACAGTGAGGCCGATTCTGTGCCAAGAAACAACCTCACGAGGAAGTGGCTGGGGAAATGCTCAGACACGCCCAGAGCACTTAACACCTTATAAGGCCATGTTCACACGATCCTTTTTTTCATGCGGAATTGCCGCGATTTTCCCGCTGCGGGTCCGCAGCTGTTTTCCATGCAGGGTACATTACATTGTACCCTATGGAAAACAGGAACTGCTGTGCCCACAATGCGGAAAATAAAAAAAAAAACCGCGCTGAATAGCTGCGGAAAAAAAGAAGTACCATGTCACTTCTTTTTTCGGAGCCGCAGCGGTTCTGCACCCATTGACCTCCATTGTGAGGTCAAACCCGCAGTAAAACCCGCAGATGAAACAAATATCTGCGGGTTTTACTGCGGTTTGTGGTGCAGAACCGCTGCAGCAGGAAGTGCGGGGAAGCGGGCGGAAGTGCGTGGGCGGAGTGTGGCTGCCCCCCGTGCTCCGATCCTGCCCCCCGTGCTCCAATCCCACCGCCCCGTGCTCCGATGCCCCCCCCAGTGCTCCGATGCCCCCCCCTTGTGCCCTAATCTCCCCCCCTTATACTTACCCGGCGTCCCGGTGTCTGTCCGGCCGTCTTCTCCCTGGGCGCCGCCATCTTGCAAAATGGCGGGCGCATGCGCAGTGCGCCCGCCGAATCTGCCGGCCGGCAGATTCGTTCCAAAGTGCATTTTGATCACTGAGATATAACCTATCTCAGTGATCAAATTAAAAAAAAATAGTAAATGACACCCCCCCCCCCCCTTTGTCACCCCCATAGGTAGGGACAATAAAAAAAAAATTAAGAATTTTTTTTTTTTTCCACTAAGGTTAGAATAGGGTTAGGGGTAGGGTTAGGGGTAGGGGTACGGTTAGGGGTAGGGTTAGGGTATTTTCAGCCATTTTAACTGCATAGAAAACTGCATTAAAAAAAGGATCAAAAAAGGATCAAAAAAAGGACCTGCGTTTTCTGCCAAGAGCTCCAGTTTTTTAAAAAACAGTCCTGAAAAAAAAAGGATGGAAATCAGGAACGTGTGAACATACCCTTAAGAAATTTAGAAATCACAACACATGTCCGGTTCTCAGACCATGTCATATGTACACTTAATACAAGTAAGACAATACTATTTCCATTACTTTTTTCACTAAATTATACATTGTAATAGAAAATAGTAGATGGGGTCTGGGCTTTGGTGCTACAAAACGAGCTTCTTTTATTCTGCCACACGGGATGCAACGTTTCAACCTAATACAGGTCTTTACCAAGCATACAAAATGGTGCAAATGACCGGTTTAAGTAACCTAGATAATCAAGAGAGTATCAATCAGGACTCTGGTTCTCGCCCCTATCTAAAATTCCAGCCGTATATTTTTCCAAGTGAGCTCCTTGGGATTTAGTAAGCAGGGTCACCTTGTGGGTAAGAGTACCCGGGTCCCTACTTATCCAGGATGAGTGCTGCGGTGACGTTTTTTAAATGTTATAATGAGACTTGTTTTTCTCCTAGCCCTTTAACCCCTTCACCCCAAAGCCTGTTTTCACCTAAGTGACAGGGCCAATTTTTACAATTCTGACCACTGTCACTTTATGAAGTCATAACTCTGAAACGCTTCAACGGATCCTGGTGATTCTGACACTGTTTTCTCGTGACATATTGTACTTCATGATAGTGGTAAAACTTCTTCGATATGACTTGCATTTATTTGTGAAAAAAACAAAAATTTGTCGGAAATTATGAAAATTTAGCAATCTTCAAACTCTTAGTTTTTATGCCCTTAAATTAGAGAGTTATATCACATAATATAGTTAATAAACAACATTTCCCACATGTCTGCTTTACATCAGCACAATTTTGGAAACATAATTTTTTTTTGTTAGGATGTTATAAGGGTTAAAAGTTGACCAGCGATTTCTCATTTTTGCAACAAAATTTGCAAAACAATTTTTTTTACGGACCACCTCACACTTGAAGTGACTTTGAGGGGTCTATATGACAGAAAATGCCCAAAAGTGACACCATTCTAAAAACTGCACCCCTCAAGGTACTCAAAACCACATTCAAAAAGTTTATTAACCCTTCAGGTGCTTCACAGGAATTTTTTGAATGTTTAAAAAAATTGAACATTTAACTTTTTTTTCACAAAATTTTTACTTCAGGTCCAATTTGTTTCATTTTACCAAGGGTAGCAGGAGAAATTGGACCACAAAAGTCGTTGTACAATTTGTCCTGAGTACGCCGATACCCCATATGTGGGGGTAAACCACTGTTTGGGCACATGGCAGAGCTCGGAAGGGAAGGAGCACCATTTGACTTTTCAATGCAAGATTTGCTGGAATTGAGATCGGAGCCCATGTCACGATTGGAGAGCCCCTGATGTGCCTAAACAGTGGAAACCCCCACAAGTGACACCATTTTGGAAAGTAGACCCCCTAAGGAACTAGTCTAGATGTGTGGTGAGCACTTTGAACCTCCAAGTGCTTCACAGAAGTTTATAATGTAGAGCCGTAAAAAAAAATTTTTTATTAATTTTCACAAAAAATGATCTTTTTGCCCCAAATTTTTTATTTTCCCAAGGGTAAAAGGATAAATTGGACCCCAAAAGTTGTTGTGCAATTTGTCCTGAGTACGTCGATACTTCATATATGGGGATAAACCACTGTTTGAGCGCATGGCAGAGCTCGGAAGGGAAGGAGTGCCATTTGACTTTTCAATGCAAAATTGGCTGGAATTGAGATCGGACGCCATGTCGCATTTGGAGAGCCACTGACGTGCCTTAACAGTGGAAACCCCCCACAAGTGACCCCATTTTGGAAAGAAGACCCCCTAAGGAACTTATCTAGATGTGTGGTGAGCACTTTTAACCCCCAATTGTTTCACTAAAGTTTAGAATGTAGCATTGTGAAAATTAAAAAAATCATTTTTTCTTTCCACAAAATGATGTTTTAGCCCGCAATTTTTTTTCCCAAGGGTAACAGGAGAAATTGGACCCCAAAAGTTGTTGTCCAACTTGTCCTGAGAACGCTGATACCCCATATGTTGGGGGGAACCACTGTTTGGGTGCACGGCAGAGCTCGGAAGGGAAGGAGCGCCATTTGAAATGCAGACTTAGATGGATTGGTCTGCAGGCGTCATGTTGCATTTGCAGAGCCCCTGATGTACCTAAACAGTAGAAACCCCCCACAATTGACCCCATATTGGAAACTAGACCCCCAAAGGAACTTATCTAGATGTGTTGTGAGAGCTTTGAACCAACAAGTGTTTCACTACAGTTTATAACGCAGAGCCGTGAAAATAAAAAATATTTTTTTTTCCACGAAAATGATATTTTATCCCCTATGTTTTTATTTTCCCAAGGGTAACAGGACAAATTGGACCCCAAAAGTTGTTGTCCAACTTGTCCTGAGAACGCTGATACCCCATATGTTGGGGGGAACCACTGTTTGGGCACACAGGAGAACTCGGAAGGGAAGGAGCACTGTTTTACTTTTTCAAAGCAGAATTGGCTGGAATTGAGATCGGACGCCCCCTGATGTGCCTAAACAGTGGAAACCCCCAATTATAACTGAAACCCTAACCCCAACCCTAACCTTAGCCCTAACCCTAGCCCTAACCCTAGCCCTAACCCTAGCCCTAACCCTAGCCCTAATGGGAAAATGGAAATAAATACATTTTTTTACATTTTATTATTTTTCCCTAACTAGGGGGGTGATGAAGGGGGGTTTGATTTACTTTTATAGCGTTTTTTTGGCGGATTTTTATGATTGGCAGCTGTCACACACTAAAAGATGCTTTTTATTGCAAAAAATAGTTTTTGCATCACCACATTTTGAGAGCTATAATTTATCCATATTTTGGCCCACAGAGTCATATGAGGTCTTGTTTTTTGCGGGACGAGTTGACGTTTTTATTGGTAACATTTTCGGGCAGATGACATTTTTTGATCGCTTTTTATTCCGATTTTTGGGAGGCGGAATGAACAAAAACCAGCAATTCCTGAATTTCTTTTAGGGGGGGCGTTTATACCGTTCCACGTGTGGTAAAATGGATAAAGCAGTTTTATTCTTCGGGTCAGTACGATTACAGCGATACCTCATTTATGTAATTTTTTTTATGTTTTGGCGCTTTTACACAATAAAAACTATTTTATATAAAAAAATAATTGTTTTTGCATCGCATTATTCTGAGAGCTATAACTTTTTTATTTTTCTGCTGATGATGCTGTATGGCGGCTTTTTTTTTGCGGGACAAGATGACGTTTTCAGCGGTACCATGGTTATTTATATCCGTCGTTTTGATCGCGTGTTATTCCACTTTTTGTTCGCCTGTATGATAATAAAGCGTTGTTTTTTGCCTTGTTTTTTTTTTTTTTTTTTTTTGCGGTGTTCACTGGAGGGGTTAACTAGTGGGATAGTTTTATAGAGCGGGTCGTTACGGACGCGGCGATACCAAATATGTGTACATTTATTGTTTTTTTTTTTTTTTTACATAAATAAATGGATTTATTGGGAAATGTGTTTTTTTTTTTTTAATTTGGGGATTTTTTTAATTTTTTTTTTACACATTCTATTTTTTTTTTTTTTTACTTTCTAACATTGTCCCAGGGTGGGACATCTCTGTATTAGATCAGATCGTTGATCTGACACTGTGCATAGCACACTGTCAGATCAACGATCTGACAGGCAGCTTAGCTGGCTCTCCAGCGCCTGCTCTCAGCAGGCGCCGGCTAGCCAGGTCACTTCATGACCCGGAAGGAGTCAGGCGGCCATCTTGGATCCGGGGACTCCTTCCGGGTCACCGGAGCAACGCGATCTCATTGCGTTGCTCCGGTGGGAGAGCGCAGGGAGCCCCCGTCCCTGCGCGATCCCCCTCTATGCCGCTGTCACTACTGACAGCGGCATCAGAGGGGTTAAATGCCCGCGATCGGCGATAGCACCGATCGTGGGCATTGCTGCGGGGTGTCAGCTGTCGTATACAGCTGACACCCGCACCCGATCACCGCGGCGCTCAGCGCGAGACCGCGGTGATCGGTGCGCCGTACTAGTACTGCTGCTGGCACTAATGCAGTGCCTGCAGCGCAGTACTAGTACGGCGCATGTCGCGAAGGGGTTAATGTTTTTCTCTTTTTTTTTTTCCAACTTATTCTTCTTCGCATTTGTCCCACTTTATAGTCTATTTTTTATGTTCACTGTTATTTCTTCTTATCTTGTTTTTTTTTTTTTTTATTTATGTGCAGTATATATTTATCATTGTAGATTTCCAAATTTGTTACAAGTCTCCTTCGGTCCCCCCTCTTTAGAGTAATTTTTTGTACGCCAGATAATTTGATGCAATTTTTGAATCATTTTACATAACTTTTTTTGTGCTAAAAAGTTGCAAAAGAGGTTAAAAACAGAAAAAAACAAACTTTTTTTTTTTGCACTTTGCACTAAATTAGTTGGCCATGTGCACCAATTTTAACGAATAGCATCTAATGCCAACTAGAAAAAAAGTAGAAAAGTGACTTAAAAATGCAATTGTGTTGTATCTGATTATTTTTCTTTACATGCGTCTCAGTGTGCAGACTGTAATATCAATAATCAGACTGGGCAGGGATAATATGATTATTATTATTGCCTTCTGTAAATTCTCATTATCCGTCCTTTCTGTTTCTCCGCTGCCCCCCTGAGCTGTAAGCATCATATTTTCACCAGGCTGGCTGTCTGCCCTGGATGAATAATCGTGATGGCACCCTGTGCATTCAAGCAGGCCTGTGCACTGGAATAGTCATACCTAGTTATGTCAGCACACCTGATGTTTTATTAACAACTATTGATTTTTTTACCCGGGGGACTTTCCTTTTTTCTTCGTACGAAAAAAAAGGGCAACCTTGCAGGAGAGAGGCAATGTAAGGAATGAATTGGTAATGAGCTGCGTGCTCACATCTTTTCTCATTATTGCAATGCTTATCATTATCATTGTAATTATTATTATTATTATTTGTCTCATTAAAGAAAAATAGGAAACCAACAAACTCCTGCATTATAGTTGTTTTTTTACTGTGTCTTCTTTTATGTAGCAGATTTTTTTTTTAAGATTATTTATAATATATATTTTTAGCCTATTGATATATTATACTGCGGTGACTATGCAATATTATGCTATAAGAATATTGTTTGTACTGGGATACAATATTTTAGAATATTTAATGCTTAAATTATATTATAAACATTGATACACTGCACTAAACAGTGTTTTTGTATAGTTGAATAAAAGACTCTTTAAGTTGAATTTGATCTGTCACCCTTCCTGGCATGTTTCTTTAGAGCTTTGTGTTGTGTAGTTCCTCTATTATTCCTCTTGGAAATGTTTTAATTGGGGCTATGTCTGACTCTGAACAATGTGTAACACACTTATTTTAGAAGGGAAATAGTAGCAACCAGTTGTCAATTTATTTATACATTTGTAGGAAGAATATTAAATCCTTAGTGACAGAGCCAATTTGGTACTAAATGACCAAGCCAATTTTTACAATTCTGACCACTGTCACTTTAAGAGGTTATAGTTCTGGAACGCTTCAACGGATCCCACTGATTCTGAGATTGTTTTTTCATGACATATTGTGCTTCATGTTAGTGGTAAAATTTCTTCAATATAACTTGCGTTTATTTATGAAAAAAACTGAAATTTGGAAAAAATTTTGAAAATTTTCTAATTTTCAAACTTTAAATTTTTGTGCCCTTAAGGAGTCACACTAGAGCGTAATACGGACGAGTGCTATGCGATAAAAAATTTGCATAGCACTCAGACCAATGTTAATCTATGAGGCAGCTCCCATAGTAATCAAGTAAATCAAACCACCCTTCATCACCCCCTTAGTTAGGGAAAAATAAAAAAAATTGATAAAATTTATTTATTTCCATTTTCCTGTTAGGGCTAGGGTTGAGGCTAGGGTTAAGGCTACAGTTAGGGTTGGGGCTAAAGTTAGGTTTAGGGTTTGGATTACATTTACGGTTGGGAATAGGGTTGGAATTAGGGTTAGGGGTGTGTAAGGGTTAGGTGTGTGGTTAGGGTTACCATTGGGAATAGGGTTAGGGGTATGTTTGGATTAGGGTTTCAGTTATAATTGGGGGGTTTCCACTGTTTAGGCACATCAGGGGCTCTCCAAACGCGACTTGGCGTCCAATCTCAATTCCTGCCAATTCTGCATTGAAAAAGTAAAACAGTGCTCCTTCCCTTCCGAGCTCTCCCATGCCCTAAACAGGAGTTTACCCCAACATATTGGGTATCAGCGTACTCAGGACACATTGGACAACAACTTTGGGATCCAATTTCTCCTGTTACCCTTGGGAAAATACAAAACTGGGGGCTAAAAAATAATTTTTGTGGAAAAAAAAAAGATTTTTTATTTTCACGGCTCTGCGTTATGAACTGTAGTGAAACACTTGGGGGTTCAAAGTTCTCACAACACATCTAGAGAAGTTCCTTGGTGGTTTCCAATATGAGGTCACTTGTGGGGGGTTTCTACTGTTTAGGTACATTAGGGGCTCTGCAAACACAATGTGACGCCTGCAGACCAATCCATCTAAGTCTGCATTCCAAATGATGTTCCTTCCCTTCCGAGCTCTGCCATGCGCTCAAACGGTGGTTCCCCCCACATATGGGGTATCAGCATACTCAGGACAAATTGGACAACAACTTTTGGGGTACAATTTCAACCAGGGTGGATTTGATTTAAATCTAACTGATTTAAATCACGATTTAAATCACTAGTCAGTAAGGCTTGATTTAAATCAGTGATTTAAATCAAAGTTTCTACCTAAACTAGTTCTTGCTACTTTAACATGCAAGTAGATGAAGATTTTTAGAATCACTTTTTATATTACTTTTTTCTCCCCAGTTTAATGGGTTAATCATTCATATTTGGACACCACTGTTCTGTTGTACTTTGGAAGGAGAAAAATAATCCTGACCTTAATAACAATTTAAATAGATTTATTCAACTGAAACAATAACAACATTACAGCATAAGTTATTTGCTTAAACAAACATCCATGTTTGTTAACTAATTTGGCTAAACAATATATATATATATATTACTAGATGGCAGCCCGATTCTAAAGAATTCGGGAGTCTAGAATCCATATATACTTTATTTATTCAAATGTAAGAATAATACAATTAATAAATAATAGTAAGAAAGAACAAAAATAATAGGCAGTATATGGAGAAAACACCAAACAAAAGTTCAAAATTGGTGTGAAAATGTCACTGAACCACTTCACAACTAAATATATATAGTTTTGGTAAATGGTATTATCATTTTTTTGACGAAATTCGGCAGGAGCTTGAAGAGCAACGTCACTGGGCCCGCCTCCACGCAGTAGAAACTTGCTGTGAGGTAAAAATTCAAAAATCACACCAAAATGGCGGGCGGAGTGTGTCACAGTACGGCACGTTTCTGATTGGTCGCTCGCAGCAGGCGGCAACCAATCAGACACTGGACACTGTTGACGTCACTTATCTCCGGATATTAGCTCCGGACATTAGCTCCGGACATTAGCTCCGGACATTATCTCCGCACATTAGCTCCGGACATTAGCTCCGGACAAAGCCACGGAAGTTGGCACAAATTGCAGGAAGTAGTATTCTAGGCAATTAATCTCCGGACATTAGCTCCGGACATTAGCTCCGGACAAAGCCACGGAAGTTGGCACAAATTGCAGGAAGTAGTATTCTAGGCAATTATATATTAGATAAGAAACTTAGACTGTCAGCCCAGCCGACACATGAAAAACTTAAATACTACTGTCCCTGCTGTCCTCTGTAGCTCACTTGTCGTCATCTTCATCATCATCTTCTTCTTTGTTCCTATTCATAATCTGCAAAAGAAAAACAAGCTTTCCTGCTTTATTGGGTCCCAACCGATTTCTCAATTTAGAATGAATGAGTCCAAAGGAAGAGAATATTCTTTCAACGCCTGCAGAAGAAGCTACTGCTGTTAAAAGTGAAATCATTGCTTGAACAGTCTCTAAATCCAAGCGCTTAAGTGACTTCCACCAGTTTACTGGTGTGACCTTCCTTAAAATATCTTCAGCAAACATATATTTCTTGAATGGTATCCCCCTTAGCTCTGAAGTTTATTATAGTTGGCATTAAAGATGGATGATTGCTGGATACCCATGTCATAGCTAACTCCTCTTCCTCAGCACTTAGGTTTTGACCCTGATATTGGATATTGACAATATTTGCCAAAAAATGAGCTGGAGTCAGTGCTTGTCCCATTCGTTTGTTTACTGCTTGTAATTTAATTCTGTCCATGTGTAGTTGTTTTTAAGTGTTGACTCAGTTCCTTCCAAATTTCAACAGCATCCGCAATAAAACAGCTATTTTTCTGTATTTTGTTTAAAGCTTGAGAGATGGGTTTCAGGAAGCTCAGCATATGTTCAACATTTCTCTTAAGCCCAATGTTGAGGATTTTGGCCGTGACAGTGCCATCTATTTTATCTCGATTTTCTTCACAAAGTGTCATCAGAATAGGCCAGTTTTTGATATACTGCTCAAAATAGTCCACCACAGAGTTCCATCTAACATCTTGTGGGAGCGTTAGCTTGGTTCCAACCATCCTTTTCAGAGCTGCTGCAACAAAATGATTATTACGGAAGTATTTAGCAATTTCAACAAGATTAGCCTTTATTTGTGGAACACTTAAGTCTTTGGCTAAGAGGTGCAGCAAATGAGCACTGCAACCATATGTTATTAGCAGCTTTGTATTCCCTCCCTGCTCTTCTAAATCTCTTCTCATATTGGATACGTTTGCAGCATTGTCAGTGACCAAACTGCGTACTAGACATTTGAATTTTTGTTCACATGTCGTTATAGGTTTGTAGAACAATAGGATTAAGGTCTTTTTCTCAACTCTGTTCATGTTGTAACATTTTTGCCGTGAAGAAGAGGCTGGGACCTCTGCGGAGTCAAATTCAGTTTTGAGAACTGCGTAAGTAAAGCGAGCGTCTGTGATAATATAGGAGAGAAACTGCCCACTAATCCTACAGAAACCTCTGGAAGAGCATGGCATTGTGAATGTTACACATGTACAGCCTTATTCTACTGAGTTAAACAACTCAGCTTTATCTCATGATGGAAGAACCTTTGGATGGTAAAATATTTTCCTCAAAAAGCAGTTTATTGAAAAAAATCTGATTTAAATCAAAAAAATCCAATTTAAATAAAAAAAATCAGATTTTTTTGATTTTTTTTTTTTAAAAAACATTGATTTTTATCCACCCTGATTTCAACTGTTACCCTTGGAAAAATACAAAACTGGGGGCTAAAATATATTTTTTTGGGAAAAAAAAAGAATTTTTATTTTCACGGCTCTGAGTTATAAACTGTAATGAAACACTTGGGGGTTAAAAGCTCTCATAACACATCTAGATGAGTTCCTTAGGGGCTTTTCTTTCCAAAATGGTGTCACTTGTGGGGGTCTCAATGTTTAGGCACATCAGTGGCTCTCTAAACACAACATGGTGTCCTGTTATGACCTGGTGGTCAGGACAATAATGGACCTGGTGGTTAAGAGCACACGGAATGACCTGATAGTTACTGATAATAAAGGACGAGCTCTGGGACGTGGGAACTCTGCTGACCGCAATCCCTAATCCTATCAACCACACTAGAAATAGCCGTGGATTGCTCCTAACGCTCCCTATGCAACTCGGCACAGCCTAAGGAACTAGCTACCCCTGAAGATAGAAAAATAAAGCCTGCCTTGCCTCAGAGAAATTCCCCAAAGGAAAAGGCAGCCCCCCACATATAATGACTGTGAGTAAAGATGAAAATACAAACACAGAGATGAAATAGATTTAGCAAAGTGAGGCCCGACTTACTGAACAGACTGAGGATAGGAAAGGTTGCTTTGCGGTCAGCACAAAAACCTACAAACAGACCACGCAGAGGGCGCAAAAAGACCCTCCGCACCAACTTACGGTGCGGAGGCGCTCCCTCTGCGTCCCAGAGCTTCCAGCAAGCAAGACAACAATAAAAATAGCAAGCTGGACAGAAAAATAGCAAACCAAAGAAAATACAAGCAGGAACTTAGCTTCTGCTGGGAAGACAGGTCACAAGAACGATCCAGGAGTGAACTAGACCAATACTGGAACATTGACAGGTGGCATGGAGCAAAGATCTAAGTGGAGTTAAATAGAGCAGCCAGCTAACGAATCAACCTCGTCACCTGTGGAAGGAAACTCAGAAACACCCACCAGAGGAAGTCCATGGACAGAACCAGCCGAAGTACCATTCATGACCACAGGAGGGAGCCCGACAACAGAATTCACAACAGTGTCCCATCTCAATTCCAGTAAATTTTGCATTGAAAAATCAAATGGCACTCCTTCCCTTCCGAGCTCTGCCATGCGCCCAAACAGTGGTTTACCCCCACATATGGGGTATCAGCATACTCAGAACAAATTTTACAACAACTTCTGGGGTCCAATTTCTTCTCTTACACTTGGGAAAATAAAAAAATGGGGGCAAAAAGACCATTTTTGTGAAAAAATATGATTTTTTATTTTTACGGCTCTGCATTATAAACTTCTGTAAAGCACTTGGTGGGTCAAAGTGCTCACCACACATCTAGATAAGTTCCTTAGGGGGTCTTCTTTCCAAAATGGTGTCAATTGTGGGGGGTTTCAATGTTTAGGCACATCAGTGGCTCTCCAAACGCAACATGGCGTCCCATCTCGATTCCAGTCAATTTTGCATTGAAAAGTCAAATGGCGCTCCTTCCCTTCCGGGCTCTGCCATGCGCCCAAATAGTGGTTTACCCCCACATGTGGGGTATCAGCGTACTCAGGACAAATTGTACAACTACTTTTGGGGTCCATTTTCTCCTGTTACCCTTGGTAAAATAAAACAAATTGGAGCTGAAGTAATTTTTTTTGTGAAAAAAAAAATCTAAACGTTCATTTTTATTTCAACGTTCCAAAAATTCCTGTGAAACACCTGAAGGGTTAATAATCTTCTTGAATGTGGTTGTGAGCACCTTGAGGGGTTCAGATTTTAGAATGGTGTCACAGTTGATTATTTTCTATCATATAGACCCCTCAAAATGACTTCAAATGTGTGGTCCCTAAAAAGAAATGGTGTTGTAAAAATGAGAAATGGCTGGTCAACTTTTAACCCTTATAACTCCCTAAGAAAAAAAGTAGACATGTGGGAAATGCTACTTATTAAGTATTTTGTGTGACATATCTCACATTATCATATCTCTGATTTAATTGCATAAAAATTCAAAGTTGGAAATTTGCGAAATTTTCAAAATTTTTGCCAAATTTCCATTTTTTCACAAACGCAGGTAATATCAAAGAAATGTTACCACTTTCATAAAGTACAATATGTCACGAGAAAACAATGTCAGAATCACCGGGATCCATTGAAACATTCCAGAGTTATAGCCTCATAAAGGGACAGTGGTCAGAATTGTAAAAATTGGCCCGGTCATTAATGTGCAAACCACCCTTGGGGGTGAAGGGGTTAAGTTGCCTAATAATTCTGCACAGTAATAGTTACCTGCACAAACAGATATCCTCCTAAGATAGCCAAAAACCCCACTCTAACTTCCAAAAATATTAAGCTTTGATATTTATGAGTCTTTTAGGTTGATTGAGAACATAGTTGTTGATCAATAATAAAAATAATCCTCTAAAATTCAACTTGCCTAATAATTCTGCACACGGTGTATTATCTCTATCTATCTATCTATCTATCTATCTATCTATCTATCTATCTATCTATCTATCTATCTATCTATCTATCTATCTATCTATCTACAGTATCTATCTATCTATCTAGCTATCTCTGGGCTTCATACAGCCTGATTAGAATGTTAAACTGAAAACCTCATGTTCATTTATATAAATTTTTGCCTAGCGGCTTTAGATCAACTTATGATTTTTGGATATGCGGTTCATGCTCTTTTTTTTTTTCTTTTTGTGCAAAGCATGTTCTAGTCTCTTTTTTGGACCAGCACTCCTCCCATTTGGCACAGGTGATTTTAATTAGCAGGAGACTGCAAACTAAGGGGTCTAGCCCATTTTGGCTCTCACTGAAGAGCTGGAGGAAGGTGAGTTTCAGTGCTCCTTTCATTTTGGTGTTGGTGCTGTGTGGCGGCCATTGTTGCTGTGGCTTTGTGCTGGTGGGGTGGCGCGGTCTGGAGTCATGGGGACTCAGGCTTGAAGCATGGGTGCTGTGGGGCAACAGGCCGTCTGCCCTGCTGGTTCATTGCCACTGTGGCGGTGGTCGCAGCACGGCTCCGCTCTGTTAGGGCGGTAGGACCCACTACGAGGTGGCAGTGGGCTTCATACAGTCTGATCAGAATGTTAAACTGAAAACCTCATGTTCAGTTATATAGATTTTTGCCTAGCGGCTTAAGATCAACGTATGATTTTTGGATGTGCGGTTCATGCTTTTTTTTTTCTGTCTATAGATCTATCTATCTACCTATCTATCTTTCTGTGTGTACAAACATTATTCTTCAGTGGAGTATGTAAGTGAAGAGGTTGGACAAGAAATTAAATCACAATTCCTTTTTTTGTTGTTGTTAAATAATAGATCTTTATTTAGCTTCCAAAAAATGCATACAAATCCGCATAAAAAAGGCATCAAATCCTTGTGGATTTTTACCTGCGTTTTCTGCCAAGAGATACAGAATCTGCGCAGAAAATTCCACAGGCAAATTTGCAACGTGTACACATACCCTTAGTCCATGGGAAGTTTGCGCTGCGGGGACAAAGTATCTCCACATCGTAAATAGACATGCTGCGGTCTGGAAAGACATGCAGCATGTCCGGAGGCGCAGGTCTGCCACCTGCGTCTCTGAACGCATAGTGGAGATGGGATTTCATGGAATCCCCTCTACTATGCTGTAACATCTGGACGCTGCGGGTTTGACGTTGCGGCTGTACGCAGCGTCAGACTATCAGCATTTCCTGACCGTTGAAACATACTCTAAGGCAAGTGTTAGTTGAATGGCTCTAGCATTGTATCAGCACTTGTGCAGGCCTTTATCTTTGCTTTAGTTACTCACCTTGAATGGTCATTATTTCACGTTTGCCCAGACTTAATTAAAAAATGATTTATTATAACTTTTCTAATATGTCACATATTATTATGACTTGTCACTCTGCAAATGTTTTCTCCTGCTCCAAGCAACCTGTTTAATTTTGTATACAGAAAGTCTAAGCAGATGAATAGTTGATTGCCATTTGCCCGTCTGCATGAAACATTGTATCTATGATTTGTTCCATGGTCTCTACTTTCACGCTGCATTTTAATGAGAAGTTATGTAAACAATGTGACATGCCGCTATTCGTCTACTAGGGGAGGGTCTAGTGATAGCTTACCAAGTTTCTTGTTTTAATTATTATTTTGTCCTGTTAATAGGGTTCCTATAACCTATGACGTTGGTTCTGTCTTTCAGTTCTTGGCCTTGGGGACTCACAGTGGGAAGGTCTATTTACTTGACATCCAAGGGAACATGACCCAAAGGTTTGATATTGTAAGTATGGCTTCTACTAATAGATTCAATGTATTTTTCTAATTCAGTATACAAACAAGTATAATTTAGGTCTGCTTTAGGTCGTAGATGGATTCAGTTCGTGACAGCTATTATTAAAATAGATTTATTTGCCCACTATGAGCACAGGGTAGTCTAGTACATGATTTTGATCACTACCTTATTAACTTTGCATAATGTGAAGTACATTACTTACTAAATACACTATGACCTGCAAATACACTGCTCAAAAAAAATAAAGGGAACACTTAAACAACAGAATATAACTCAAAGTAAATCAAACTTTTGTGAAATCAAACTGTCCACTTAGGAAGCAACACTGTTTGACTATCAATTTCACATGCTGTTGTGCAAATGGAATAGACAACAGATGGATATTATTGGCAATTATCAAGACACACTCAATAAAGGAGTGGTTCTGCAGGTGGGGACCACAGACCACATCTCAGTACCAATACTGAAGCATGAGACGGACTCTACAACCCACACTCTTGGCTCAGGTAGTGCAGCTAATCCATGATGGCACATCAATGTTTGCTGTGTCTGTCAGCGTAGTATCTAGAGGCTGGAGGCGCCACTAGGAGACAGGCCAGTACACCAGGAGACATGGAGGGGGGCAGTAGGAGGGCAACAACCCAGTGGTAGGACCGCTACCTCAGCCTTTGTGCAAGGAGAAACAGGAGGAGCACTGCCAGAGCCCTGCAAAATGACCTCCAGCAGGCCACAAATGTGCATGTGTGAGCAGAAACAGATACCCACTCCATGAGGATGGGGGTTGTGCTCACAGCCCAACACCGTGCAGGACGCTTGGCATTTGCACAGAACACAAGGATTGGCAAATTCGCCACTGGTGCCCTGTGCTCTTCACAGATAAAAGCAGGTTCACACTGAGCACATGTGACCGACATGACAGAGTCTGGAGACACCTTTTAGAGTGATCTTCTGTCTGCAACATCCTTCAGCATGACCGGTTTGACAGTGGGTCAGTAATGGTGTTGGGTGGCATTTCTTTGGAGGGCCGCACAGCCCTCCATGTGCTCCCAGAGATAGCCTGACTGCCATTAGGTACCAAGATGATATCCTCAGACCCCTTGCAAGACCATATGCTGGTGCGGTTGGCCTTGGGTTCTTTCTAATGCAGGACAATCCCAGACTTCTTGTGGCTGGAGTGTGTCAGCAGTTCATGCAAGATGAAGGCATTGAAGCTATGGACTGGCCCGCCTGTTCCCCAGACCTGAATCCGATTGAACACATCTGGGACATCATGTCTTGCACCATCCACCAATGTCACGTTGCACCACAGACTGTCCAGGAGTTGGAGGATGCTTTAGTCCAGGTCTGGGAGGAGATCCCTCTGGAGACCATCCGCTGCCTCATGAGGAGCATGCCCAGGCATGGTAGGGAGGTCATACAGGCACGTGGAGGCCAAACACACTACTGAGCTTCATTTCCTTGTCTTGAGGCATTTCAACTGAAGTTGGGTCAGCCTGTAACTTCATTTCCACTTTAATTTTGAACATTATTCCAACTGCAGACCTCCGTGGGATATTAGTTGTGATTTACGTTAATCATTTTTAGGTTTTATTGTTCTCAACACATTCCACTATGTAATGAATAAAGATTTACAACAAGAGTGTGCAAAGCAGTCATCAAATCAAAAGGTGGCTACTTTGAAGAACCTAGAATATAAGACACAATTTCAGTTGTTTCAAACTTTTTTGTTAAGTATATACGCATGTGTTAATTCATAGTTTTGATGCCTTCAGTGTGAGTGTACAATTTTCATAGTCATGAAAATACAGAAAAATCTTTAAATGAGATGTGTCCAAACTTCTGGTCTGTACAGTATGTGTGTGTATATATATATATATATATATATATATATATATATATATATATATATATATATATATATATATATATATATATATATATATATATATGTATATATATATATATTAGTACAGACCAATAGTTTGGACACACCTTCTCACTTAAAGATTTTTCTGTATTTTGAAGGCTATGAAAATTGTAAATTCACACTGAAAGCATCAAAACTATGAATTAACACATGTGGAATTATATACTTAACAAAAAAGTGTGAAATAACTGAAATTATGTCTTATATTCTATGTTCTTCAAAGTAGCCACCTTTTGCTTTGATGACTGCTTTGCACACTCTTGGCATTCTCTTGATGAGCTTCAAGAGGTAGTCACCGGGAATGGTTTTCACTTCACAGGTGTGCCCTGTCAGATTTAATAAGTGGGATTTCTTGCCTTATAAATAGGGTTGGGACCATCAGTTGTGTTGTGCAGAAGTCTGGTGGATACACAGCTGATAGTCCTACTGAAGAGACTGTTAGAATTTGTATTATGGCAAGAAAAAAGCAGCCAAGTAAAGAAAAACGATTGGCCATCATTACTTTAAGAAATGAAGGTCATTCAGTCTGAAATATTGTGCAAACTTTGAAAGTGTCCCCAAGTGCAGTGGCAAAAAACATCAAGCGCTACAAAGAAACTGGCTCACATGAGGACCACCCCAGGAAAGGAAGACCAAGAGTCACCTCTGCTTCTGAGCATAAGTTTATCCGAGTCACCAGCATCAGAAATCGCAGGTCAACAGCAGCTCAGATTAGAGACCAGGTCAATGCCCCACAGATTTCTAGCAGCACACACATCTCTACAACAACTGTTAAGAGGAAACTTTGTGCATCAGGCCTTCATGGTAAAATAGCTGCTAGGAAACCACTGCTAAGGACAGGCAACAAGCAGTAGAGACTTGTTTGGGCTAAAGAACACAAGGAATGGACATTAGACCAGTGGAAATCTGTGCATTAGTCTGATGAGTCCAAATTTGAGATCTTTGGTTCCAGCCACCGTGTCCTTGTGCGACGCAGAAAAGGTGAACGGATGGACTCTACATGCCTGATTCCCACCGTGAAGCATGGAGGAGGAGGTGTGATGGTGTGGAGGTGCTTTGCTGGTGACGCTGTTGGGGAATTATTCAAAATTGAAGGCATACTGAACCAGCATGGCTACCACAGCATCTTGCAGCGGCATGCTATTCCATCCGGTTTGCGTTTAGTTGGACCATCATTTATTTTACAACA
Organism: Ranitomeya imitator; assembly: GCF_032444005.1. Classification (NCBI taxonomy): domain Eukaryota; kingdom Metazoa; phylum Chordata; class Amphibia; order Anura; family Dendrobatidae; genus Ranitomeya; species Ranitomeya imitator. Next base: position 161,148,611 of record NC_091287.1, on the reverse strand, counting down.
GGACAATGACCCCACACACACCTCCAGGCTGTGTAAGGGCTATTTGACCAAGAAGGAGAGTGATGGGGTGCTACGCCAGATGACCTGCCCTCCACAGTCACAAGACCTGAACCCAATCAAGATGGTTTGGGGTTAGCTGGACCGCAGAGTGAAGGCAAAAGGGCCAACAAGTGCTAAGCGTCTCTGGGAACTCCTTCAAGATTGTTGGAAGACCATTCCCGGTGACTACCTCTTGAAGCTCATCCAGAGAATGCTGAGAGTGTGCAAAGCAGTCATCAAAGCAAAAGGTGGCTACTTTAAAGAACCTAAAATATAAGACATAATTTCAGTTGTGTCACACTTTTTTGTTAAGTATATAATTTCACACGTGTTAATTCATAGTTTTGATGCCTTCAGTGTGAATGTACAATTTTCATAGTCATGAAAATACAGAAAAATCTTTAAACGAGAAGGTGTGTCCAAACTTTAGGTCTGTACTGTATCTATTTGGTAAATTCAAAAAAGTTCATTTTTTCACATTAATGTACACTCTACCCCTCATCTTGACTGAAAAAATCAGAAATGTAGACATTTTTGCTAATTTATTAAAAAAGAAAAACTGAAATATTACATGGTCATAAGTATTCAGACCCTTTGCTCAGACACTCATATTTAAGTCACATGCTGTCCATTTCCTTGTGATCCTCCTTGAGATGGTTCTACTTCATTGAAGTCTAGCTGTGTTTAATTAAACTGATAGGACTTGATTTAGAAAGGCACACACCTGTCTATATAAGATTTCACAGGTCACAGTGCATGTCAGACTCATGAGGTCAAAGGAACTGGCCAAGGAGCTCAGAGACAGAATTGTGGCAAGGCACAGATCTGGCTAAGGTTACAACAGAATTTCTGCAGTTCTCAAGGTTCCCAAGAGCACAGTGGCTTCCATAATCCTTAAATGGAAGAAGTTTGGGACGACCAGAAATCTTCCTAGACCTGGCCGTCCAGCCAAACTGAGGACTCGTGGGAGAAGAGGCTTGGTGAGGGAGGTAAATAAGAACCCCAAGATCACTGTGGCTGAGCTCCAGAGATGCAGTAGGGAGATGGGAGAAAGTTCCACAAAGTCAACTATCACTGCAGCCCTCCACCAGTCGGGCCTTTATGGCAGAGTGGCCCAGCGGAAGCCTCTCGTCATTTCAAGTCATATGAAAGCCCGCATAGAGTTGGCTAAAAATCACATGAAGGACTCCCAGACTATAAGAAATAAGATTCTCTGGTCTGATGAGACAAAGATAGAATTATCACGACAAAGGTCTATCTTTATTTCAAGCTGTATGTGTGGAAAATACCAGGCAATGCTCATCACTTGCCCAATACAATCCCAACAGTGAAACATGGTGGTGGCAGCATCATTCTGTGAGGGGGTTTTCAGCTGCAGGGACAGGACAACTGGTTGTCATTGAAGGAAACATGAATGCGGCCAAGTAGAGAGATATCCTGGATGAAAATCTCTTTCAGAGTCCTGTGGACCTAAGACTTGACCGATGGTTCACCTTCCAACAGGTCAATGACCCTAAGCACACAGCTAAAATAACGAAGGAGTGGCTTCAGAACAACCCTTACCAATCTTGACTGGCCTAGCCAGAGCCCTGACCTAAACCCAATTGAGCATCTCTGGAGAGACCTGAAAATGGCTGTCCACCAATGTTCACAATCCAACCTGACGGAACTGGAGAGGATCTGCAAGGAAAAATGTCAGAGTATTCCCAAATCCAGGTGTGAAAAGCTTGTTGCATCATTCCCAAGAAGACTCATGGCTGTACTAGCTCAAAAGGGCACTTAATACTGAGCAAAGGGTCTGAATACTTGTGACATGTGATATTTCCATTTTTCTTTTGCAATAAATCTGCCAAAAATGTCTACTTTTGTTTGTTTTTCAGTCTAGATGGGATGGAAACTTCTTGAATTTACCAAATGGCTGCAATGAAACAGTGAAAAATGTAAAGGGCTCTGAATACTTTCCGTACCCATTGTGTGTGTGTGTAAATATGTGTATATATACAGTATATAATATATATATACATACTGTGTGTGTGTGTATGTATATATATATATATATATATGTGTGTGTATATATATATATATATATATACATACATATATATGTGTGTGTATATATATATATATATATATATATATATATATATATATATATATATATATATATATATATATATATATATATATATATACACTAGATGGTGGCCCGACTCTAACGCATCGGGTATTCTAGAATATGCATGTCCACGTAGTATATTGCCCAGCCACGTAGTATGTTGCACAGCCACGTAGTATATTTCACAGCGACGTAGTATATTGCACAGCAAGGTAGTATATTGCCCAGTCACGTAGTATATTGCCCAGTGACGTAGTATATTGCACAGCGACGTAGTATACAGCACAGAGCCACGTAGTATATTGCCCAGCCACGTAGTATATTGCCCAGCCACGTAGTATATTGCCCAGCCACGTAGTATATTGCCCAGCCACGTAGTATATTTCCCTTGACGTAGTATATTGCCCAGTCACGTAGTATATTGCCCAGCCACGTAGTATATTTCCCAGTGACGTAGTATATTGCTCAGTGACGTAGTATATTGCACAGCGACGTAGTATACAGCACAGAGCCACGTAGTATATTGCCCAGCGACGTAGTATATTGCACAGCTACGTGGTATACAGCACAGAGCCACGTAGTATATTGCCCAGCTACGTAGTATACAGCACAAAGCCACGTAGTATATTGCCCAGTGATGTAGTATACAGCACAGAACCACATAGTATATTGCACAGTGACGTAGTATATTGCCCAGCCACGTAGTATATTGCCCAGCCACGTATGTCACAGGTTAAAAAATAAACATACTCGGATCCGAGGGCCCATTATAGTTGTAACATAATCACCTTCGGATCTGGCGCAGGCGATGAGTGCGTGGCTGCCGCCATCTTCCGTTCCCAGGATGCATTGCGAAATTACCCAGATGACTTAGCGGTCTCACGAGGTCGCTAAGTCTTCTGGGTAATTTCGCAATGCATCGCCAGGAACGGAAGATGGCGGCCATCGCGAGCGGCTCGGTGGACAACGGAGGGTGAGTATAGCAGGTTTTTTGTTTTTTTATTATTTTTAACATTAGATTTTTTACTATTGATGCCGCATAGGCAGCATCAATAGTAAAAAATTTAGGACACACAGGGTTAATAGCGGCGGTAACGGAGTGCGTTACCCGCGGCATAACGCGGTCTGTTACTGCCAGCATTAACCCTGTGTTAGCGGTGGCTGGAGGGGAGTATGTGGGCCCCGGGCAGTGACTGCGGGGCGTAAGGAGCAGCCATTTTCTTCCGGACTGTGCCCGTTGCTGATTGGTCGTGGCTTTTTTTCCGCGATCAATCAGCGACTTGGATTTCCTTGACAGACAGAGGCCGCGACTAATGAATATCCGTGACAGACAGACAGACAGAAGGACTGAAAGACGGAAGTGACCCATAAACAATTATATAGTAGATTTACTGTATATAAATATATGTATATATTGTGTGTGTGTGTATATATATATATATATATATATATATATATATATATATATATATATATATAATTAAACTGTTATCTTGCAATTTTCACACTAGGCACTTGGGCTGTTTTAGATTCCTACTTCATGCCCTATTATGAAAAGTTTAAAACAAAGTCCTTATTATCAGGGACAGGATTATATTGATAGCACTTTTCTACTAAGCATAATAGGCAATGTTACAGCTCATCCCGCCCCTCCTCTCTTCACAACGACCTTTGCACAGGCACATTGGACACTTCAATACAAAAAATATGATGTGGGTGTGACCATTATGGCTATGTACATGTGTTGTTTCCTGAAACAATAGTAAGTTGGCGTTTAAAAAGGCCCCAGTGGTCAGTGTAAAAATTGTAAGTTCTGCTTTATTGTTACAGATTGTGATATTTAAAAAAAAAGTGAAAAGGGGTTACATAGGTTGAAAAAAGACCTAGAGCCATTAAGTTCAACCTTTTCATTAAAAGAATAACATTTAAAGAAGACCCTTCACAACTTTGAGCATGTTAATCTTGGAAAAGTGGTTGCAGAGCTGAATAAAATAAAGTTCTTATTTCTAATGTCTCCTCTGTTAGGTAAAATTTCCTAGAGATTTTAAAACAATATTTTATCAATTTTTTTTTATTGGTATCCACTGATGGCAAACATGTTACAGCCATTAAACCTACAAATGATAAAAAATGTTGACTGTCTTGCCATTGATGGGGTTAATTATAATTATGAAAATGAATAGAAAAGGTCTTAAATTATTGGCACAATGAGAGAATTAAATGTATCATGTGCACAGTTTGGTATTTTTCCAGGTGTGTGAAATTGTTTTGTCAATTTTTTTTTTATTTTTTAAACAAGTTAGATTATATTTTGTCTTTCTTGAAGCTGCTGCATTCTGACTGCCCTTAAAATGTCATCAATCCTAGAAAACTGTTCTTAGAATGTTTCGTGTTGACAAATCATCTCATTATTATAGAATTTTTCCTTCTTTCTGCTTATTTCTTAGGCTAGGTTCACAATAGCTTTCGGCTAAGCTGCGGAGGGCTGCGTCCTTCCTTCGTTAAGCTTCACCTTCTTCTGCACTTCTTCCGTTTAGCTCCGCCTACTTCTGCATGCGTCCTGCGTACCTATCAGACTAATGCAACAAGGGAGGCAGGGACCTGACAATTCACTAGTTGCACAAAACTACTAAAAAAATAACTTTGCTCAGGCACATCCTTACTGGGGAGCGTGTCTTATATACTTGATGCCTCCCAGTTATTGACTGAGGCATTTCAAAAGTGCAAGCTCTGCCCCTTTAAGAGTCAAGGAGCTTGAGTGTGCCCTAGGCAAGCCGCTGGAAGACCTGGGGAATGTGCGCAGCCCAGGCGGGCCATAGTAGCAGGAAGCACTGCAGAGAGCGTGACCACCACCGCACGGCTGGGGAGGTGAGTATGTCGGCGTCCCTGCTGGGAGGAGGGAACACAGAGACGCCGGCAACTAGCATCACATATGACAAGGTTCATTAAAGGGTCGATATTGACTGTTAGGATTGCTACTTCCAGTAGGTAAAACTAGAGTTCTAGACTTCTGCCTCTCTGAAGAGGCCGTTTGCATATTTAGTTTTCCCAGAGGAGGATTGCATGGCGTAGAAGTCTCCTCACTCTGACATTCTGGTCCTGGCTTGTCACTTTCCACAAAACTAAACATTACCCCTTAGATCCAAGTCTTAAGCCTCTCACCTAGCCAAATGAGAGCTCATACTTCGCAATGATGAGGAGCAATACCCCAAAACGCCGTGTCTGCAAATTCAGATTCTGGTTTGATTTTTATCCTAAGTCATATGGCAAGGCTCGTTAAAGGGTCGATATTGACTCTAAGGATCGCTGCTTCCAATACGTGAGCTGTCCTCTTCCTCTCTGAAGAGACAATTTGCGTGTTCCCTGTAAGTCACGCTGTCCTATGTGCCTTGTACATAGTTTGGCTGTGGACCAGTAGTATATAGGGCACCCCTGTCCAGCTACCTCATTTCCCAGACAGAATTTTTTGGTCTGTATCCTTATAGGTCAGGGCAAAGAAAAAGCAACAAATATAAGGAAAATGTCTATCCTTGCTCATTCCCCATCTTTATTTTATTTTTGTCCTTGTACTTGTGACTGCATATATCCTGTGACCCTAGGGTCACATCTCCTGTCAGCTGTCTTTTATTTTTGGGGATATAAATGATCTATTTACAATTTATGATTGTAACAAAATTAAAGATTACCGCGATCTATACTGGTGAATGATTCTGAAAGTGCATTATGTCTAAATCTTACCTTATCCACTCCAGTGACAGCTGCCCTGTGTGTCAGCATATACTGAAGCATTTATTACTGGGTATCTACGGTCTTACATGGGACTGCGCATTAGTACGCTGACACAGCTGCCCTGGTTTGCTGAAGGTCAAAGGCTTTTGACTTGTTAAGTTGGATAAATCTAATTAAGCACCTTGTTTCAAAGACTCCCAGAAAAAGCCTCTGAAGACATTTTTCCATTGCTCTTCGGTCAGTGGTGACCTTCTCTTGTGAGCATTACCTTGCTTCATTTGTTTGTCGTTGTGAATAGGGCAATCAGGCCTCCATTAGAATGGACATTGCTGCTTAATGTATGATATAGATACCAAAAATTAGTCCAAACAAGTATTTCTACAACAAACTGGCACTTCAAAATAATAATAATAATAATTTTTATTTACCGTATATAGCGCCAACATATTCCGCAGCGCTTTACAAGTTATAGAGGGGACTTGTACAGACAATAGACATTACAGCATAACAGAAATACAATTCAAAACAGATACCAGGAGGAGTGAGGGCCCTGCTCGCAAGCTTACAAACTATGGGGAAAAGGGGAGACACGAGAGGTGGATGGTAACAATTGCTTTAGTTATTCGGACCAGCTATAGTGTAAGGCTCAGGTGTTCATGTAAAGCTGCATGAACCAGTATGTAGCAGTACAGACACAGAGGGCTAATACTGCATAAAGTGTATGAGAACATGATGCGAGGAACCTTTTTTTTTTTTTTTTTTTTAATTTATTATAAATAGGCCACACAGGGATCGTTAGGTTAATGCATTGAGGCGGTAGGCCAGTCTGAACAAATAAGTTTTTAGGGTACGCTTAAAACTGTGGGGATTGGGGATTAATCGTATTAACCTAGGTAGTGCATTCCAAAAAATCGGCGCAGCACGTGTAAAGTCTTGGAGACGGGAGTGGGAGGTTCTGATTATTGAGGATGCTAACCTGAGGTCATTAGCGGAGCGGAGGGCACGGGTAGGGTGGTAGACTGAGACCAGGGAGGAGATGTAGGGTGGTGCAGAGCCATGGAGTGCTTTGTGGATGAGGGTAGTAGTTTTGTACTGGATTCTGGAGTGGTTGGGTAGCCAGTGTAATGACTGGCACAGGGTAGAGGCATTGGTGTAACGGTTGGTGAGGAATATGATCCTGGCTGCAGCATTCAGGACAGATTGGAGCGGGGAGAGTTTTGCATAAACAAAAATACGGACTGACATCCTTAGAAATCCGCAGGAAGAGATCCAGATAACATTAACCTTAAAATCAAATTTTTATTATAGTATTTTAAAAATTAGACATACAAATCTAAACAAATATACAGCTACCCCAACCAGGAGGGATTCTGGAATTAATCATACATGCATCAAAAAAGTTGCAAATTCTATAATGAGCATGAAACCACTAAATTGCAGCCGAGTACAGTATCCGCTCCAGAAAAGGACCCTATTCAGTACAAGGAAAGAAGATGGGCATACCATCCTATATCAAAGTCATGTGACTTAACGGTGCTTCAAACAATCCCAACAAATGCTGAAAAATAGGAGACCGTTGACAATTAAATAAAATAATGTGCAAAGTTACCCGTTTAACTCAGTGTTGCTCCAAAGCCCTGTGGACAGCCAGATTCCCCCCTCCTGGGATTGTTTGAATATTTATATTTGGTGAATATCACCAATATCTGTCAATAAGTATCATGAAATGACTGTAGGGGCTGTAAAGAATTATTTGGTCCAAATTCTTTTTGTTTGATATGTATATGCATACGGCTCAGCTGACCTTTAAGAGATAGTAGTCATTGGTTTGCAGGCACTATTTTATTGTTGGGTGTATTTTTTTAAAATGTGTAAATAAAGGTTGATTTTTTTAATGAAAAAAGAAAAAAAATGAATGACACTTCTTGATTTAATTTGGTTTAATGGCCAAATGGTCAGTATGTTTACATATTTGACGGAGTGTTGCCCACCCTGTATCTAGGAGAATGGGCTGGGTTATATGTTTACTAAGTTACACATCAGTAGGAAAATGCCATTGGCATATATAATATATTTATACACTAGCAGGTACTGCCTGCTTCTCCCCTAATACATATTACATTGTGCAGGCTTTGGAGCATTAGTAATTTGAACATTTTGCTTCTTTTCCTTGGAATGCACAAAGCAGAAGTGACAATAAATTCCTATTAAAAGTTCTGTTTCTTGGCACTGTCAGACTGTTTATTAATGTATTGTAGTTTTGCAGTGACAGTGCTCCATACTTCTACACCGAGCAGGTATTTTCTTAATAAATATTTTAATATTGTGCTATTTGGTCAACTTCTGCATGTAAGGATTGGCTTTAAAATTAACCTACCCTTATAACTATAAGCTGTTCATGTCTTTGTCAATGAGCAAATTTACAAAATCGGCAAGGGATCAAATACTTATTCCCCCACTGTATGTGTCTCTGAAGGGATGCATGTCCTTGTGATGGGCTGAGGGATTGTAGGGGGGACCATTATAAAGAGGAAGGGGTATAAAAATTGTGGCTGTGACTACTAAGAAGATGGCTAAGGCTGGTTTCACACTTGCGTAGGGCAGAGCTGCGGAGGGCTGCGTACTTCCTCCGTTAAGCCCCGCCCACTTCCGCACCTCTTCCTTCAGCTCCACCTACGTCTGCATGCGTCCTGCGTACCTATCTTTAACATTCGGTATGCAGGCCATGCGAATGTATGCGGATGCATCCGCATGCGTCGCTTTGACACTGCGCCGAACTGCATCAAATGCAACATGTTGCATTTTGTTGCGGTCATCTCAACGTCAAAACGATGCATGCGGACGCATCCGCATACATCCGCATGGCCTGCATACCGAATGTTAAAGATAGGTACGCAGGACGCATGTAGACGTAGGCGGAGCTGAATGGAAGAGGTGTGGCAGTGGGCGGGGCTTAACGGAGGAACTACGCAGCCCTCGGCAGCTCTGTTCTACGCAAGTGTGAAACAAGCCTAAGTTGGATGGAATTGATCATCTGATTAAAGTATCCAGAAAAATTTGGTCAGGCCGCACCCTAAAATAACATTGTCTGTATGGACACCAGGGCGCACGTCCTCACCAGGGGGTCCAATCCCAGACAGAAGATCCAAATTCAAATGAAGAGAAGGACAGCGCCACACCAGGAAGTGAAACAGCAGCTCACATTTTATTCTGCCTCCTGCGGCTTAGTCATCACATAATCTAGAAGTTTAAATCCAAGCAAAGGCAGCAAATTAGAACATTTCAAATAAAATATGTTATCCATATTAAGTGGCCACCATTCTAAAGGTTTTATTCCTTCATAAGCGAAAAATGGCTACTACCAAGGCCCAATGCATCTGTCTTAAAGGGGTTCTCTTGTGTGGCACTCTCCTGTAAATTGTTTAAAATCTGTGGAAAAAGGTGGTACTCCTGTGCATAAGCCATGAATGTTTGATTGGAACGTAGTGGTTTGTCTTGATGTAAAAGTGTTGTCTGCTTCGAAATGCGTTGACAAAAACCGCTTCTAAATACCCTTCACCTCATCTGATGGGATCTTGGCAGTGTGATTTTAGAACCATCTTTCCAATTGTCTACATGAGTGTTTGATTGGAGCAGGGATTCGCTATTTTTGGCCTTTTGGACTAAGATACATATTTCCCAATTTTTTGTTCATATATTCCAAGAGATAGAATTTTTCTCTAATTTATTTTGGGATGAGAGATTTAATAAAAATAAACTTGTAATTCTGCCTTGTTTTTATATGTTTAATTTTACACCATACGTGCCCTATAGTAAACGAGATGTACTGTTACGTGCAAATACAGATAGGTGATCTCATTGGAACACAGTATTTCTTTTCATGAAGATTTCTGCTTTGAGAAGGTTCATTCAGCACTCACACATTTTGGGCAGATTGATAAGTTTTACCGGAGATATACAGCAACAATTATCTTAAGCATCACAACAAGAAGTATACAGGGAAGAACTGACACACAAAAAGCAAAGGTCACCCAGTATAGTACTAACAAACTCTTAAGAATTAACACAGTGCCATCTCCTGTCTGCTCAACACGTTCCCTCCAACATAAGCCTGTAGCTGTGGTGTACCCCTCAAACATTCTGCAGGTTTAGATTACTGTAATGTTACTGCTTTTGTGTCACGGTTCCACTCCTCAGTATGTCTGGGATGCAGATACCGATATCTCCGTTGTCCAGTCTGGTACAGGGGCATGCTGTAGAGCTGTGTTGATTGAAAGCTCGATTATTCACTCTGAGACTGAGAGACGCTGGCTGTCTTCAGGTGTTCATTGTCCCAGGTGACTGCCAGGCTGCATAACTGGGCTGTTACTCCCAAACCTCTGCCAGATGTACATTTAGCTACTGTGTGGTTTGTCTCTCTGCCTTGCGATCTATTTGTAGATCTTTTGTTGCCTGACCTTGGACCTCGTTCTGACCATCCGTCTGTATAACCTCTTTTGCTCTGATCCACTATCCTTCTGATATTCTGATCTCGGAAGGTTACCTGACTACACCTTTGTCTCTTCCTTCTGTTTATGACATATCTTCCTGGCTTTTGACCTTGGACCTCTTGACCACTGTGTCTCATGGCTAGTCTGTGAGTGGTGATTATCATCAAATTATGTAGTCTTAAGGTACCGTCACATTTAGCGACGCTGCAGCGATCTAGACAATGATCCCGATCGCTGCAGCGTCGCTGTGTGGTCGCTGGAGAGCTGTCACACAGACAGCTCTCCACCGACCAACGATGCCGAAGTCCCCTGGTAACCAGGGTAAACATCGGGTTACTAATCGCAGGGCCGCGTTTAGTAACCCGATGTTTACCCTGGTTACCAGCGTAAACGTAAAAAAAAAAAACACTACATACTTACATTCCGGTGTCTGTCCTCCAGCACTGTGCTTCTCTACACTGACTGTGAGCTCCAGCTGGAAAGCAGAGCACAGTGGTGACATCACCGCTGTGCTTTCCGGCCGGCGCTTACACAGTGCAGAGAAGCACAGCGCTGGGGAACAGACACCGGAATGTAAGTAGGTAGTGTTTTTTTTTTTTTTTTTACGTTTACGCTGGTAACCAGGGTAAACATCGGGCTACTAAGCGCGGCCCTGCGCTTAGTAACCCGATGTTTACCCTGGTTACCAGTGAAGACATCGCTGAATCGGCGTCACACACGCCGATTCAGCGATGTCTGCGGGAGTCCAGCGATGAAATAAAGTTCTGGACTTTCTGCTCCGAGCAACGATGGCACAGCAGGATCCAGAACGCTGCTGCCTGTTAAACTCAACGATATCGCTAGCCAGGACGCTGCAACGTCACGGATCGCTAGCGATATCGTTCAGTGTGACGGTACCTTTACCATCAAATGTCACTATAAAGTGTCACCTACTGTCTATCTAAATTGCTGGACAGTGTCTGTTGCCAAGTGTAATCTGAGACACCTGGACCAAGTACATGGGGTGGAGAAGGAAGTTTTGTCTTTCTGGTTCCTGCTCTCCTATCTTTCAAGCTTCATATAGGCATGAAAAAAAGGTGGGCTTTTAGTCTGGAGCCGATAAGCTGCTAAACAGTTACAGGAACAATATATGCTTGAGAGTAGGAAAAAATGAAGTTTAAGCACCTAACTGGCAAATGTCACCTTAGGCTATGTTCACATTTGCGTTGTTGGGCGCAGCGTCGTCGACGCATACCGACGCATGCATCATGTGCCCCTATCTTTAACATGGGGGGCGCATGGACATGCGCCGGTATGCGTTGTATTGCGTTTTACGACGCACCAGACAGGGCGTTTTCCCTGCGCCAAAAATCAAGAACATTACTAGTTTATGGCAACGCATGCGTCAAAAAACCCAGCGTTGTGTTTTGCGTTGTTGGTTGCGTTGACGACACTGCGCCCAACAACGCAAATGTGGACGTAGCCTTACTGAGCATGCAAATCTTTATTTGCACCAACACCAGCATTTCTGCTTGTGGCATTAAGGCTGTAGAACAACCATGTTTTCTTCAGGCTTCAAGTGAAAAGCATTAAGGTGAGTGTGTCACCAGATTATTGAGATCTAATCTGAGAACAGCATTTTGTAGTGACAAAGACCCTGATTCCAATGATTTGTCACTTACTTGACTGCTTGTAGTTTTGATAAAATAATAGTTCTATCATCAGGAAATTATACCTAGAGGAACAGGAAGCCTTTTGCCATGTAGTCCTCTATATTCATGAGCTCTGTATAATCCCACTGCACCACTGATTGTCAGCGTTCTGCCTATGCACAGTGTACACAGCTGCTTATCAGTGATGTGGGCGGGTTACACAGCGCTCAGCATTCAGAAAATTAGTAGATCTGCAAAAGATAAAACTGTGATCTTAGCACAAGTGCAGCAAGAGGCCCAATAAGTGACACATCGCTGGAATCAGGGTCTCTTTTCCTACATTATGCTGCTCTCAAGTGTGGTAGCAAAAACCTGATGACAGATTCCCTTTAAGAAGAGGTAATCTAATGCCTGTCTTTTATCATCACTCCTTTATAATGCCAGATCTGATGGCATCAAGGAATATTTGCATACAGAGTGATGAATGATATTAGCAGCTTCGGTTACATCTGTTATTTCCGCATTATTTTTAGCCTTTAAACATCCCGACCCAAGGTAATTATGTCACAAAATGTGGTTTATTGACGTCCAGAAAAAAGCTGTGATACTGCTTTTCTAATGTGTCTATTGTCAGGGGACTTGGTGATGCATTATTATAAGTTTGGAGTCGGGAATTTGCTTTTTATTGTAACATAGATTAGAAACAGCGGCTGGAAATAATGTTTCCAAATGAAATGATAAATAGAATCAACACATTTTAAACACAGCTTTGCTTTTCGCACATTTACTATGAGCATTACTTGTTTATGTAGCGTGTCTAAAAGCTTTAGTGCTGTGAAAAATGCTGGGTGCCAAATTTCCAAGGATCTCCTAAAACGCCGTTAACTCCGGAATGACTGCTGTTATCATAATGGGGGTGAACTCACTCTTGCGGGCTGATGAGTCTTGAGATTAAAACACAATGATAAAATGCTTGCATTAAGATTAGGTATATTTGGAGTATCTTTATTATTACACACAATCATACCGATCCCACCTGGCACTATCTATGGAAGGCTTCAGCAGTAGAAAGTGAAAAGTGTCTTTTATTGTTGCCATCTGTAAAGTCCTACAGTCTTTTAAGCCATTAAAGGTTAAATCTTGTTTCCTCTGAATTAGGGGATTATGCTCGGTTTACTCCAGACAACAACATCGTTATGTAATAAGAATACTCTGGCCTTAGGAAGGCATTTACCTTAGCTCACCTGAATTATTTGAGGACTGGTTGATGAACTGTTGAGAAATGCTAATGCTAACTGAAAGGGTCTCGATCATTTCACCTCTGACAGTGGACTAGAGCCATCATAGCTGAGGCCAGGTTCAGTTGGTTGTATTTTTCCTCACTTTGCTCTCCGGATGGTACACTGATCCACTAATAACTGGTGTCTGTGCTCACTAACAATTTTCATTACAAAATTCACCAGTGTGGTCCAATTTACAGACCAGACAAGTGCAAGTCAGTAACAGGCGAGTGCCCGGATCTGTAGATGGACTTGGTCACAACCGAAATTTGCGAGTGTCACTGGCTTAGTTTTAGTACAGCCGTCTGAACCCTGATAATTATTATTACCATCACTTCGGTGAGATGGAGCGGTTATTCCCAAATTCACATTGTGGTCTTATACTATTATACTACTAAAAATATACACATCCTTTGTGCCAATATAACAAATTTCTAAACTTGCCCCACTTTTTACATATCACCTTTCCGCTCACCCAAATGATTCATCTCCAGACTCTATTTACCTTGCCGTTGGAACCATCATGCTATGATTACAGTGGTCCTGGTCCATCATTTGCACTGCAGTCTCTCTCTCTTATTGCAAAAATAAAAACTTATTTTTCCAATAAATAGCATCTTTTAGTCTGTGACAACAGAAAAACAAAAAATAAATAAATCTGGTATTGCTGTAATATCACCGACTTGAAGAATAATGTCATCGAATCACTTATACCGCACAAAGAATGGCATAAAAAAATAAGTAAAACCAATTCTTCACCTGCTGTTTATTTGTTCATTCTGCCTCCCAAAGATCACAGTAGGACGCGGCTCACATGTATTCTGCACTATGCGCTTATCGCTTTCATTGGGATTTCCGTGTAAATCTTCTAGAAAGGGTAAAGAGAGGGGCGCAATAGCGCAGTTACCAAAATAACAATTAGTTTACTGTAAGGTAAAATTCTCACCTTTACACATTGTAAGTATGCACATCATATCTTGTAAGTATGATAGGAGGGCTTCAGATGACACCGGACCCGGGAAGGCTCACATGTATCCTGCACTATGCGCTTATCGCTTTCATTGGGATTTCCGTGTAAATCTTCTAGAAAGGGTAAAGAGAGGGGCGCAATAGCGCAGTTACCAAAATAACAATTAATTTACTGTAAGGTAAAATTCTCACCTTTACACGTTGTGAGTATGCACAACACATATAGTAAGTATGATAGGAGGGCTGCAGATGGCACCGGACCCGGGAAGGATCTTCAAGAAATTCTGGATAGGATATTCAAGATGCCAACAATTCCACGCTCCTCCAAAATCAGGCAAGGGAATTGTTGGCATCTTGAATATCCTATCCAGAATTTCATGTAAATCTCTGAAATACATGATTCAGATGGAACCCTTGGCAGAAGAGTCCCTATAATGAGGCAGATGGAGACACTGTGAATGCCTTCTGCCCTATGACTCGGCAGTGTCAATATTTTTAGGCATGCATAAAAGTGCCGTTGGATACAGTTTTATGCATCTCTGAAAAGGACTTCTGCATCATTATAGTGAAAGCACCCTTCTGGGTTTTCATATGAGTCACGCCACTGGGATTTTTAGGTAGAAACCCCAATATAAGTGCTCAGCGTAAAATGCAGGATAAATGTGATCCAAAATGTTATGTAAAATCTTTCCAATAAAAGCTTCAGCTAAATCCACAAAAAAGCATGTCCCCACTCAGGTCTGTCATTTGTTATCAGAAATATAGGTGGCGTCTGCGTAACTGGTAGTACAAAGGCTCTGGAAAAGCAAAATGGCTCCTTGCCCCCCAAAAGAAATCCAGAAAATTTTGTTCTCACAAATCCAAATGCCCCACAGTGAGTCTAAACCACATTTAACATCAACTTGTTTGGCATTTCTGTATCAATGAGAGCCCACTTAATTTACCGATGCATGTTTCCGTAAGCATGAGCTGGGCATAACGTACTGGGCACTACAATGTACTGACACTACGATAGTACATTTGCAATTTTCACTTGGCAACATCCATTGCTGCTTGTTTCTGGAAAATACTAAGGGAGTCAAAATCGTCAATACACCTGTAGATAAATTTGCAAAGGGGTATAATTTCCAAAATTGGGTTTTCTGCTCTTCTAGCACTTAGGGGCTCTGTATATGGAGTCTGCAAACTATTCTAAGAAAATTTGTGCTCCAAGAGGTAAATAGCTCTCCGTCCCTTTCGCGTATCGCCATGTGGCTAAGCAGCACTGCAGTGAGATTTGGGGCATTTCCACATTCAGAAATTGTGTGACCATTTTTGGTGCCATTTTTACTTATTTCCACTTGGGAAAATGCCTGCTGTCATTGTCCTTACTTAAATATAATTCTTCCCTGCCCGCACTGATTGCCGGCAGAGAAGGGGAGAATGATGAGAGCCATCTTCAGCACCAGCTGCCGGGGAACAGCGCTTACTGTAGCGCTTCTTTCCTAGTGACGGTGAGTGCCACATCCATGTGTTTCATCCAAGTGCACGTGTGCTGTACGTTTTGCGGCCTGTGCTCTTGGGAAAAAATGAACATGTCTGTGTGTTTTGCCAACGGACACACAGTCCATGGAAACACACTGACATGTACACAGACCCAATCATTTGAATGGGTCTAGACGTGTCAGTGTCTTCGGTATGTGAAAACTGTCACAACACGTACCAGAGACATGGACGTGTGAAAGAGGCCTTAGGGTGTTTTCTAGGATTACTTTTGTGATGCTTTGTGGGATTATTTGTATGATGTTTTGTAGGATTACTTTTATAATTGTTTTTAGTATTACTTTTTATGATTATTAGGATTACTATTGTGATGTTTGGTAGGATGACTTTTATGATGTTTTGCAGGATTATTTTTGTTTTGTAGGATTACTTTTATGTTTTATTGATAAACCAATAGTTACTTACATTTTAATATTGCATTGTCTCAGCCTTAAAGTGCATCCCCTTCTCCAGTTTCTTATCCGTTCTGCTTCAGTTCCGCTGGGATGCAGCATTTGTGAAAGAATCAATTATCCATTTGTTAGTAAGGGAAGCTTTACAAATTATACATTAGTGGATTGATTTCTCAAGTTCACCATTGGGGGAACTGATAATATAAGCAGAATGGTGATGATCCTCCAGGGAGACGGAGTTTCCACAAAAGAACACAATTAAAAGAGCCCTCCTCAACAAGGCTTAAATTTATTCCTAATTGAAGAGCTGACAGAATCTATACTAAGTGTATTTATTTCCAACGTTTTACATTAGGTAATTGAATATTGCACAAGTTGGATTACTACATGCTTCACTTTTTTTCAAGGAAATAGAAGTAACAGGTGCTGAGTAGAACAAGTACCTTTAAATAACACACACACAAATGTTATTATATATTGTGGAAGAGATGGAAAATAGTTTTCTGCATTCTATAAATATATTACTAAATATTAGGGATGGGGTCAGACAATGACAGTGTGACTAGGGAAATGTATAAGGGCTTATTAACCAAGGGCTTATTAACCAGTTTGTTCTATATGCTATAAACCTGGATGAAAATCTCCAGGACTTCTTTACCTTTAAAAGGGAAAAATGGTAATAGAGAAGAAAACTCATTCAGTAGTTACCTGTATAGTACATATCGTACTTAATAAATGGACGGGGATCATCTTTTTCCAATTTGCTAAAATGCATTAACCTTAGTTAAGGCAGATCCTGTAATGATCCGTGCAGCGCAGGGGGAATACCGCTCGTCATCCTGCGGTCCCCGGTGACCCATATCCAATATACTCATAGTGTGAACATTTCTGCTCCAAATATTACATTATGAGCACATCTTTGAGGGAAGACACTTGGAAGCTGAAAGGTCATTTCTAGTTATTTCTACCATTTCAGCATACAGTGTTACATATTCTAATGGTAATGCTATATATTTTACCTTTGCTTAAATTCTGGGAAATTCCATGTACAGACTTTCCCCTTTATTATTCCCTCCAGAATTGTTGTCTGTAGGTCATTTCTAGGATCCTGCTGGAGTTTTAATGATACCATAGTAAAGAATATTGCCCAGTACGGATACTAGTTTTAAGTTATGTTTTCATGCTGAATTCTCTTCTGTGTTAAAGGTTCTTCAAGTGGTAGATATGGAAATATTAGGTAGACAGGGGAATACAGTCCAAATCCAGGATCGTATGCTTGTTTCACACTCAGTAGAACCTTCTCAAACTTTAGGTAGTATCACTTTAAATTAGTTTTCAATATCTTCCAATATCTTAATGTAAAACTGAAAAAAAATTCAAGTTAACCTGAATAAATCTTGACCCTTCTTGTTGCTTATTCAGTGGATGCTTAAAGTGATCAATATCTTCAGCTTACTATGTGGACAACAACTTAATATCCACATTTAATAAATTAAAGTGCATCTTTTTTCTCTCCCAAAAACATTGTAAAAGCGTAACCACCTGTCCTCACCAAAAACATACCAGTCTGATGTGTTCAGGAACTGCCCCGATTCTCTGTATTTTTCCATACACTCTTTCTGAGTCGGCAGTTTGTTTTCACTAGCATCCTGTCGGCACTATATGTGCTGGAATTTCCTTTTCTTCAAGTCTCAATATGTATCGCACTTGCCATTGTCCGATAGGTTGCAAAGCCCACCTCTCTGCTATATCTGCATTTAGTTTGGCAGGAGAGCAGGAGAAGAGACACATTTAGACTTATATTTTTTTACACAGGGTGTGGGGGGAGAACTCCATAATTTCTAAATGAAGTGAATTACAGATTGCTTGTTCAGCACTTCTTATATTTAAAGGAACCTGTCACGTGAAGCAATGCTGTTTACCTGCAGATAATCTATAGGTAGATGGCATTTAAATCCTGTTAGGCCGTCTTAGCGTCGTCTTCTTCTCTCTCCCGGTCAACAGAGCCGTTAGACAGCGTACGTTATACTGAGTGTGCTGTAATCGCTCCATGCAACTTTGATTGACAGCTGGCTTTGCAACATGTGATTTATATGCTAGAATTTGTGCGTCATATGCCTTTAAATTACTCCTATATCTGGAGGTAAATTGTGTCTATACGTGACAGCTTCCCTTTATAATGACAGCAAGTTGTCTGATAGTAAAGTTATCGTTTAAACATTTTTTTTAATGTGAAGTAGTAGATATCCGTATTTATCCTGCACAAATCACCTAGGATCAGTGTAAGGAGGATTTTTAAGAACCTTCAAATTGTAAGCAGAAGGTTTACTAGTCCTATAATGATATCTACTTCTGATAAAACAGTGATTTTATCAAAATTACGCTCTCTGCCCCTACATTATGCTGCTCTCAGATTACGTGGCAAAATCTGCTGACAGATTCCCTTTAATGTAGATGAAGAATTAGCGCCTGAAGTTACAGGCCGTAAATACACACATGCTGCACACGTAACTGACACCACTCATAGTTACATAGGTTGAAAAAAGACCTAGGTCCATCAAGTTCAACTTTTCTCCACCAATTGTTAATTTTTGTCACTAAATTATCTATAACCCGCAATATTATGTGTATCCAGGAAATCATCCAGCCCTTTTTTAAAATCTGTTATAGTGTCTGCCATTAATACCTGTTGTGGTAGGGCATTCCACAGTCTGACTGCTCTAACTCCCTTTCTGAATCACCTTTCTTCCACCCGTGACGAGTGCCCCCTGGTCCTTAGTATGATCCCTGGAAGGAATAAGTCATGCGCCAGTCCTTTGTATTGACCACACATAAATCAGATTCCCTCTGTGACGTCTTTTCCTAAGCTAAACTAGCCCAACTTTTCCAACCTCTCATGCTAGTTAGGTGAAAATTGTGGAATGTGAAAATTGATATAATACAGCCGAGAGAGAATAAAAACAAAGGAAACTTCATGCATAATAGCCTTGAAGAGGTCTCTTATACTATCAAATGGTTTAGCAGAATGTTTCCATGGGGAACACAAGCAAAATCTGTCTATTAGTGGCCAAATAGATCAGTGCTCACATGGAATTGGTGAGATCAAACCATTTTTTCTAAGTGATATTGCGTCACAATTCAGAGAGTGTCACAGCCACTATACACCGAGCAAGTGGGGTCATTCTGCTTACTAATAACCTTTGTCATGCCACGTGTGATTGTTTGCAGTACCCAAGTGTTGGTCTGTCGCTACCTTAAAAATAACTCTTAACCCCTTCTGACGCAATTCAGCCTTCATCCCAAGGAGTCAACAGGGGAGTGTACTTGTGGGGGGTTCAGAGTTGGCGACCTGTAATGGCAGAGACCTCTAGTTAAGCATGCAGAGTGCTTTCCTGCCTTAGTCAAATGGAAGTCTAATCTACTATATAATTGTCTAAGGGTCACTTCCGTCTTTCTGTCCTTCTGTCTGTCTGTCACGGATATTCATTGGTCGCGGCCTCTGTCTGTCATGGAAATCCAAGTCGCTGATTGGTCGCGGCAAAACAGCCACGACCAATCAGCGACGGGCACAGTCCGGAAGAAAATGGCCGCTCCTTACTCCCTGCAGTCAGTGTCCGGCGCCTGCATACTCCCCACCACTCACCGCTCACACAGGGTTAATGCCGGCGGTAACGGACCGCGTTATGCCGCGAGTAACGCACTCCGTAACCGCTGCTATTATCCCTGTGTGACCAAGTTTTTACTATTGATGCTGCATATGCAACATCAATAGTAAAAAGATCTAATGTTAAAAATAATGAAAAAATAAAAAATCGTTATATACTCACCGTCCGTCGGCCCCTCCTCGCGATGCTCCGGTGACCGCGCTATGCATTGCGATCTCGCGAGATGATGACATAGCGGTCTCACGAGACCGCTACGTCATCATCTCGCGAGTCCACAATGCACTCTTGAGACCGGAGCGCGTGAGGAGCGTCGGTAACCGCTTCCTGGATCCGGGGCCAACGGAAGGTGAGTATATAACTTTTTTATTTTCATTCTTTTTTTTAACAGGGATATGATGCCCACATTGCTATATACTACGTGGGCTGTGCAATATACTACATGGACTGTGCAATATACTACGTGAGCTGTGCAATATACCACGTGGGCTGTGCAATATACTACGTGGGCTGTGCAATATACTACGTGGGCTGTTCAATATACTACGTGGGCTGTTCAATATACTACGCGGGCTGTGCAATGTACTACGCGGGCTGCGCAATGTACTCCGTGGGCTGCGCAATGTACTGCGTGGGCTGCACAATGTACTGTGTGGGCTCCATAATGTACTGTGTGGGCTGCGCAATGTACTGTGTGGGCTGCGTAATGTACTACGTGGGATGCGCGATATACCTCGTGTACTGCGTGGGCTGCGCAATGTACTGTGTGGACTGCGCAATGTACTATGTGGGCTGCGCAATGTACTGCGTGGGCTGCGCAATGTACTGCGTGGGCTGCGCAATGTACTACGTGGGCTGCGCAATATACAACGTGTACTGCGTGGGCTGCGCAATGTACTACATGGGCTGCGCAATGTACTACATGGGCTGCGCAGTATACTACGTGGGCTGCGCAATGTACTACGTGGGCTGCGCAATGTACTGCGTGGGCTGCGCAGCGTACTGCGTGGACTCCTTAATGTACTGCGTGGGCTGAGCAATGTACTGCGTGGGCTGCGCAATGTACTACGTGGGCTGGGCAATGTAGTATGTGGCTGGGCAATGTAGTACGTGGCCTGTGCAATGTAGTACGTGGCCTGTGCAATGTAGTACGTGGCCTGTGCAATATAGTACGTGGCCTGTGCAATATACTACGTGGCTGTGCAGTATACTACGTGTGCTGTTCAATGTACTACGTGGGCTGTGCAATGTACTGCGTGCGCTGTGCAATGTACTACATGGCTGTGCAATATACTACGTGGCTGGGCAATATACTACGTGGCTGGGCAATATACTACGTGGGCTGTGCAATATACTACGTGACTGGGCAATATATTACGTGGCTGGGCAATATACTACGTGGCTGGGCAATATACTACGTGGCTGGGCAATATACTACGTGGCTGGGCAATATACTACGTGGCTGTGCAATATACTACATGGCTGTGCAATATACTACGTGGCTGTGCTATTCACTACGTGGGCTGTTACACACTACGCATACATATTCTAGAATACCTGATGCATGAGAATCGGGCTACCATCTAGTGATATATAATCTCCCAGCATGGGATATACTTAAGACTGGACCCAGCTTCTCCTCCCAGTAAGGTCATCTGACATGTGAAGGTGTCTCTTTTCCCCATTCACTGACATCAAGGATTAAAAGTAAAAAAATAGGTTGATGCTTCGCCATTGCGACGTTTGTAAATAGACACTCCGGTCCTAGGCATGGGTTATTGATCTGCTTGTCTTGAATATCCACCCGTTGATGAATGAAAGCGTGCCCTACCTTAGTGGTCAACTACATTTTTACTAGCTATCCCTATATTCTTCTAAGCTAGTCCAATCCAATTAGCAAAGTAGCCAACTACAAGCTTCCCCACAGGAGGCATTGGTGATCGTCATTATCAAGCCTAGAAAGGACTTTTGCTGATTGTGGCTCTTAGAGACCTATCTCATTCCTTAGCAATGATATTAGAATCCTGGCCAAAATTTTGGCCAGTTGCATCAGTAAGGTCTTGTCTTGAAGATCAGTCTTGTTTATGCTGGGTAAAAGTACTGACAACAATTTACGAGGACTCTTTACCAACCTTGTGCCTAAACACTACAATCATGGGAAGCAAACTTACCAAAACAACGAATTCTTCGATGATAATTTAATTTTCTTGGTGTGTGCTGATTTATATCAATAAATCACAGGCTATACCATAAATATATCAGTTTGGAACACCCTTGTAAAAAGAGACATTTTGGGCGAATCATGCATTGTCCTCCTAGGTCCACAGTAGACATAATACAGTTACTATCTTGCCTTTGGCCACCCATTATACCCCATAACAGGGCTGTCTAAACTTTGCCGTTGAGGGGCCATATGGTAAAATCTTATCAGGATTCGGTTTACTGATTTGTGGTTCCAGTAATAAAACATAATCCATGACTGTGAAAAGTATAAGATATTTGCACTCTGCAAGACCAAAGACTTGCATGAACCTTTGTAATGATTTTCTGTTCATGCATGTCAATTAATTTTATATCTGACACCTACAAGTCCTGCTAAACATCTACCGTACGTAGATAATTAATTTGCTACTTTTGCATAAATGCTGATGTTGGTACATTCCTTATAGGAATAAAATCTGAAAATGATTAAAACAAAATTTGAGCATATGAAGTAATTTAGAACATTAATAACAACACAAAAATCTGTTTGTGATTGTTTACTTTTTCTTTTTTTTTTCAGAGCACTGTGAAGATCAATCAGATTAGCCTGGATGAAGGTGGGGAACATGTTGGCGTCTGTGCAGAGGATGGCAAGGTATTTCTAGAAGATCGACTGACGTACAGTCATTCTGTGACGTTTCTTATTTTGATTGGATAAGACCTATGAAACTGATTCAAACAATGGAGTTCAGGTCAGTTTCATACAAGGCATAGATCTGGTAAAAAAAAATAATCTAAATTAATCAGGATTTTCATCTGTTAATGGAAATATAGGAGGCTTCCATCTTACTGGTAGTACAAAGGCTCTGGAAAAGCGGTATGGCTCCTCGCCCACCAAAAAGAAGTCAAGTGAAGGCTGCATTCCCAAGTGTGCCTAAACTGCTGTTGGCATCCACGTTTGGCATCTCTGTATTGAGATTCTCCTTAATTTATGGGGTCCATGTCTTCAGAATCAGGAGCTGGGCACTACAATGTACTGGCACTAAACTGGAAGATTTGCAATTTTCACACAGCAACATTCACCGCTGCTTGTTTCTGGCAAACATCCATTGAGTGAAAATCGTCACTACACCTCTAGATAAATTTCTACAGGGATGTAATTTCCAAAATGGAGACACTTGAGGGAGGATTCTTCTCTTCTGGCACTTAGGGGTTCTGTATATGGAGTCTACAAACTATTTTATGATAATTTGTTCTACAAGAGTCAAATAGCTCTCTTTCCGTTACAAGTCTTCACATGTGGCTAATCAGTACTGTACAGCCACATATGGTGTATTAGTTCGCTCAGCAGAAATTGTGGGATACATTTTGGTGCCATTTTTACCCATTTCACCTTGTGAAAATGTAAAATTTGGGACTAAAACAAATATTTTGTTATTTTTCTTCCCCACCCAATGATATAAAATTCAGTGACACACTTGTTATTTCAATATGATCACTGCACCACTGCAACCCTAGAAGAATTTGTTGAAAGGTGTAGTTTCTAAAATGAGGTCACTTATTGGGGGGGGTTCTGCTGTTCTGGCATTTCAGGGGTTCTGCCAATGTGACATGGCTCAATCAAACCATTCCAGCAAAATGTGCACCACAATATGGCGTTCTTTCCATTCTGAGCTTTCCAATGTCCATCAAAAGTAGTTTTCAGTGTCGGTGTACTCAAAGGAAATTGCGTAATATACTTTGTGTTTCATTTTCTCCTGTTATCCCTTTTGAAAATTGAAAACTTGAGGCCACAGTAACATTTTAGTAGAAAAAATGTAATTTTCCATGGACTCAGCCCAATGTTATACCATTCTATAAATTACTTGAGGGTTAAAATGCTCATTACACTGCTAGCTGAATTCCTCAAGAGGTGTAGTGTCCAAAATAGTGTCAATTGTTGGGGTTTCTGCTGTTTTGGCATGTTAGGGGATCTTCAAATGTGACATGGCATCTGAATGTGTTCCAGCCAAAATCACGCTCCTGAATTCAACCGGCACTCCTTTCCTTCCAAGCCCTGCCATGCGCCCAAACAGTAGTTTTCCACCAAACATGGTGTATCGGTGTACTCAGGAGAAATCGCACAACAAATTGTGTGGTCTATTTTCTCTTTTTTACCCTTGTGAAAATGAAAAAGCAACATGTTTTGGGGAAAAATATAATGTTTCATTTTCACGGCTCAACGTTATAAAATTCTTAGAAGCACTTGTGGGTTCAAGATGCTCACCACACCTCTAGATAAGTCCCTTGAGGGGTATAGTTTCCAAAGTGGGGTCACTTCTGTGAGTTGCCACTGTTTAGACACATCAGTGGCTCTAAAAATGCGGCATAGTGTCTATCTTTTCCAGTCAATTTTGCGCTCCAAAATGCAAATAGCGCTCCATCCGTTCCAAGCTCTGCTGTGCTCCCAAACAGTGGTTTTCCACCACATATTGGGTATCAATATACCCAGGAGAAATTGCAGAACAAATTTTATGTTTTTTTTCTTCTCCTGTTATCCTTATAAAAATGCAAAATTTGGAGCTAAATGAACATTTTTGTAGGAAAAATTAAAATATTTATTTTTTCGTTCCACATTGTTTTAATTCCCATGAAGAACCGAAAGGATTAATAAACTTCTTGAATGTGGTTTTGAGATTTTTAAGGAGTGCACTGTTTAGAATGGTGTCACTTTTGAATATTTTCTGTCATAGAAGCCCCTGAGAGTAACTTCAAACATGATGTGGCCTCTAAAAAATAGTTTTGTAAGTTTTGTTCTAACTTCTTAACCAAAAAAATGGTTAAAACATTATGCAGATGTAGAGTAGACATGTGTGAAATTTTATTAATAAATTATTTTGTACAGCACAATTAACTAGTTTAAGGATATAAACATTGAAAGTTTAAAAATTACAAAATTTTGAATATTTTCTTCCGATATTTTTGCAAATAAATGCTAGGCATGGGCGAACCTGAAAAGTAAAGTACGGCATCCGTAGCGTACACCTGCTGTTCGGGCACTGACACGGAACATGGACTTCACCTGCAAGTCTGTGTAACTGTTCTGGTTTGGCCTCCTGAACACTGGGTGTTTGTCGCTCTGTCATGTGCATGGCACCGTGGCAAACACTGCTTCTGATTGGTGGTAAATCATAACTGCCGGTCAGACAGCCTGGGGGTGAATGGGGTCCGGGTACTGTTCTGTTATCGAAACCTGAACCTTTTTCAACTGTTCGACCGAACCTGCCAGACCTGAACATCCACGCATCTCTAATTTTGACCTAAATTTACCACTAACATAAAGTAAAATGTGTCTTGAAAAAAAGTCTCAGAATGACTGGGAATGGTTGACGCATTCCAGAATTGTTGTTAATATTATTATAGCACCATTTATTCCATGGTGCTTTACATGTGAAAAGGGATATGCATAATAAAAACTACAATAATCTTAAACAATACAAGTCAGCGACTAGTACAGAAGGAGAGAGGACCCTGCCCACGAGGGCTCACAATCTACAAGGGGTGGGTGAGGATACAGTAGGTGAGGATAGAGCTGGTTGGGCAGCGGTATGGTGGAATGAGGGTTATTGCAGGTGTAGGCTTGTCGGAAGAGGTAGGTCTTCAGGTTCCTTTTGAAGGTTTCCATGGTAGGCGAGTCTGATATGTTGGGGTAGAGATTTCCACAGTAGGGGTCCACATTGTTATTACCACATAAAGTGACACTTGCCAAAACTGTAAAATTTGGCTTGGTCAGGAAGGTGAAAACAGGTTGGGGAGATGAAGGAATTTAAAGAGGACCCATTACTTACTCAAAACAAATTAAGTCAAATACCTTTTAAAAATACCTGAACTCCCCTGATTCTGCCACTCTGCTTTTTTTTTAGCTTTCCGCTGCAGAGGTATTCACATTTGTTTCTTCTGCAGAGTTATATGTGAAATTTCTGATACAGGTTCAGCTGGGTGTTTCTTCAATCTTTTCTGGGGGTATGCCCTCTCACTCACCCCTCCCAGACCCTGGCAATCACAGGATTGACAGCCTCATGGTGGTAGTGGTGAAAACACATGCCCCTGGAGAAGACTGTGAAGAAATACCCAGTTGAACAACAAGCAGAAACTTCACATATTTTACTGCAATGTGAGTGTCTCTGCAATGGAAAGACACACTGCAAAACAGAAAAAAAATCAAGGGAACGCAGGGATTTTTATAATGTTAGTTTGCGCAAGTGAATGGTCTTTTTTAATTAACACTGGTGGGCTTATTTTACCAATGATGGCAGGAATTTCACAAGCACCCAGCTGTTTAACAATTGTGTTGAATGTATATACAGTATGCAGTAGCCTCACAAGCTCCCTCTAGTGGTAGCAGCCGGTAGTCAGGTGAAGGGATCTGGAACTCATCTGAAGAACATGATCTGCTCTAGAGCCAGATTGCCCACTGGCTCTGTCTTATTGTTTTGCAAGGAAGTGTACAGAAATTCAGCACAATTCCACAATCATTCTGATGGGGGATTTAGATCGTGAGCCCCATTGGGTACAGCAATGTGTGTAAAGCGCTGCGGAATATGATGGCGCTATATAAGCAATGCAAAATAAAAACAAAATCTGTCATTGTATTCTCAGCGGCAGAGCCGTGGTGGAGATACATAAGATTGTGGATGACATCCAGTTATGTAGCAGCTGCATGCCTTCAATTCAGGGCTATAAAATGTGCCAGTACGATGCTGTTACATAGATGGGGCTTGACAGGAACAGGTAAAATATTTTTTTGCAGTCGTTCTCCAAATAAATAGAAACTAAATGCAGTTTTAGCAAATATTACCCAATTTTGTACTGAAACTTTCTATGATAAGCATTGATTTAATGGAGCACAGAAGACTGGATTCTTCTGTAAGGTAACCTCTGCAAACCTCCGACACTCTATTGTATCTAATAATGTTCCTACCGTCCCGTAGAGTTGACTTCTCCGCGCTCCAGATGGTGATAGGGAGTGAAATGTGGCGAGAGGCTGCCCTCAATTCATATGCCCATTATTCTCAGACGTCCCAGGCTTACTCACATATTCCTCTGATTACGGCCAAGTATATTTTCTCCCACAAATGTGCCTGAGGAAAAAGTAATTACAAGAATGTCAATATTGTTATTTGTATTAAGTTGATTAACAGCTATAGAAAAAAGAGGCAAGCAGGACGAAGTTTTGAGGCATTCCGAGCCATTACCAAGTTCTCCCTCTGCTTCCCTCCGCGCCTCTACACCAGCCGGGTACTCCAGCCTCGTCTGTTATAAATCTGCAAAATTGGATTTCTGTGAACTTGAGGTTCTCTGTCTTACATTAGGACAGTGGCAAACACTTGTGTGTTTCCTTTGAATTATTGAGACTTTTGATGAGCAATCGCAGTTTATCAGCCTATTAAAGTATCCAACGACAGCCACATTAAATAGATGTAAAATCAATATATGTACAGCCCAATTTAAAAAAAATGGTGTCTACCTGTGCAACTAGAGAGCATTTATCATGGATGCTATATAAGTAACAATTATCGGAGCTTCCAGGGAATGAGGGGCTCTGACATGTCAGGGATTTAATGATTGATTCTCACTTACAAGAAGGTGCCATTATTTTCCAGGAAGTGTGTGAACAGTGGACAAAAAATGGAAGGTGCGGGCGATGTACTAAAACAACGCCAGAATGATTTATCTTCTTCCTCCCTCTGCCCTCAGTGGGGAGACAGCACATAATAGATTTTAAGGAACTAATACTGTATATTATTGTATATCTATATCTGCTTCTAAGTTCTACTGAGCTAAGTAAGAAAGTCAAAATTAAAGGGATTGTCTCAAGTTTTGAAGTTATCCCCTATCTATTGGATAGTGCACAATTTCCTGATGCCTGGGGGTCCAACCGATTAAAATTCTAGGGCTCTGTAAAGTCACGTCTGAAAGGATTGAATGTTGATCATGGATACTTCAGCTCCATTCACATGAGAGCCCCAGTTCTTGGGGTCGGTGAGGGTCACAGTGTTCGGACCACCCGCGACCAGGAAATTATAATTTTCAGACTTAACAATACCCTTTTAAAGTTCACAATAAAAGTTGATAGTGTTTGAAAGAAGTAGTGAAGGTTAGAGATGATACTATTGATGCGTGGTTTTAAAGTGCTCCTCATGTGGCCGCCCTGTGGTTGCATCCACGTCTGCTATAGACTATGTAACACAAGAAGTAGAACAGCACATTAAAGAACTTTATTCTAAAGCATATATGTATGTTTAGTACTGCTCCAGTAATCAGGTTTGTCAAAATTTGGCTTTATTTCGCCTAAATTCATGGTATAGGGACATAAGTCACCAAGGTATCTAACCCAGTGCTAGAGATGTGTCTCTGCTACACCAGCGATCCAGATATATAGTTTGGAAGTTATTGTAGATTTGTTTTTCTTATTGAGATATTGACATTTTATTCTTCTCCTTTTTTTTTGGAATACAGGTCCTTTCCAGTGACAACCTATTTTTATTTCGACAAGTTAAAGATATATATATACAATGTCAACAGAGTATAGTTAATTTAATAACAGACCTGATAAAGCTGTTCTATCGCCTACTCCATTTACTCCAGAAGTGTCAAACTGCATTCCTCGAGGGCTGCAAACAGGTCATGTTTTCAGGATTTCCTTGTACTGCACAGGTGATAATTTAATCACCAACTCATTATTTGTGTAGGTGATTAAATTATTACCTGTGCAGTACAAGGAAATCCTGAAAACTTGACCTGTTTGCAGCCCTCGAGGAATGCAGTTTGACACCCCTGATTTACTCTGACCTAGCATTGCCTATCCATTTGGCAAGCAGGCACAGTGTGCGCCCATGTGCCGGCCCATGTGTCTGACATAATTGATATCTACACGTCAGTGTATATACGGATAATCTACATGCAAATAGGTACTGACCAGATTGGGTCATGTGAGGCACCTCTGAAAATATTTATTGGTATGAAAAAACTTCATGAAGTATATTAAGAAGTCTAGGGATTGATTAAACTGTCAGCCATCTAAATCCAGAAAGGCTCCCTCCCTCAGTACACAAAGCTTGGTTTTCCTGTGAAATGCAGAGACGGTTCCAAGAAAACATAGCTTGAGAAACTAGCCAGGCACAAGAAGGGAAAGTGTCTGCTGGACCACTCCCTATGCAGAGGTTTAATTAACACATCTCTTTTTATTTACAAATGAGAAGACACCTGTCAATCAAGCAGCGAACAATGTGAAGTGGACTCCTCCCTGTGCCTGGCCTTCTCTCCTAGTGCCTGGCCTTCTCTCCTCGCTGTGCCTGGCCTTCTCTCCTCGCTGTGCCTGGCCTTCTCTCCTCGCTGTTCCTGGCCTTCTCTCCTCGCTGTGCCTGGCCTGCTCTCCTCGCTGTGCCTGCCCTGCTCTCCTTGTGCCTGGCCTTCTCTCCTTGTGCCTGGCCTTCTCTCCTCGTGCCTGGCTTTCTCTCCTCGTGCCTGGCCTTCTCTCCTCGTGCCTGGCTTTCTCTCCTCGTGCCTGGCCTTCTCTCCTCGTGCCTGGCCTTCTCTCCTCGTGCCTGGCTTTCTCTCCTCGAGCCTGGCCTTCTCTCCTAGGTCCTGGCCTTCTCTCCTCATGCCTGGCCTTCTCTCCTCACTGTGCCTGGCCTTCTCTCCTCGCTGTGCCTGGCCTTCTCTCTTCGCTGTGCCTGGCCTTTTCTCCTCGCTGTGCCTGGCCTTCTCTCCTCGCTGTGCCTGGCCTTCTCTCCTCGCTGTGCCTGGCCTTCTGTCCTCGCTGTGCCTGGCCTTCTCTCCTCGTGCCTGGCCTTCTCTCCTCGTGCCTCGCTTTCTCTCCTCGTGCCTGTTCTTCTCTCCTCATGCCTGGCTTTCTCTCCTCGTGCCTGGCCTTCTCTCCTCGTGCCTGGACTTCTCTCTTAGTAATGGAAATATCTGCATTTATAAAGAAAATTACTTGACATTAGTTAATTTGAAATTTATCGATCCAGTGTTAGATGCTAGTGTCCTCAATGTTCTTAATGGCTGAAATCTCCGTCACAAACTAACATGTCCTGTACTCGGACTGTTTGGCGTCTCACTTCTGTGTCCATAATATAAATGCGGAAGGTTAAGCATTGCATTACACAGAGCATTGTTCTACGCCAGGCACATTTCATAGCTTGAGCAAACACAAAACACATGTCCTTTGTTTTTTTCCAACAGCAAAGCATCTCATTTTTTTCATAAAAGAAAAATACAAAAAATTGTGTTCTACTGTTTGGAAAGTGACATTACTCAGGAGGTTGCCATAATCCGCCTTATTGTTGATAAAATAAATGAAGGTCTTAGTTCTCATTCATTTTAATGGCAGAGACCTTGAATACTCATATACAGTATAAATAAAATAATGGAGAAACAATTTATTCTTGTGTTGGACAGCCCTGGTTTTACTGCAAATGCGTCTTTGTCCAAGTGCTTAGTGTAATCAGTTATATTGTAGCCTACAGTACACTACAAAAAAATGGCGGCTTTCTTTTCTGGATTTTTGTATTGTGCCACATCACTATGGTCAGGATTGTATAGCCCCAAGTAACAGAACCTAAAGGATGCAGTTGTACAGGGGAGTTTGGAAGTCTTTCGCTAGTTTGTGGGTTTAGGGTTAGTTTATTTAAGTGGGGACTATATGCTGGGAGGGTCTTGTTTGCTTCGATATACTGGTGGTCTGTATACAGAGATGGGGTCTGTATTAATAAGGGTTTTCTAATTTTTATAGTTGTAGATATCTATTCTGTAGTCTGTATTTATATTGTGGTTATATATATTTCTGCTGTAGGTTGGAGTGTGTTCTGAATAGGTAGGACAGCAGGCAGATTTTTTGTGCTACCTGCTCAGCTTTGTAGAACTCTGCATGTCTGTTGCTGGGGTCCTGATGACCATGGTTTCCCTGAACTATTTTAAGGCACTTTTTTGTACATCCTCTAACGATAGAGGGAGAAACTCGTCAGAAGGCTATTTGAGGTACTGAATAACATTAGTGGCCGTCCTACACTTGGCCACTGCCCTTGTAAGCCCAAGAACAAACACATTGGGCATGACAAGGATGTTTGGGCATCGTATCGACCGGCATTAACCTTCAAGGTCCCCTACATGCTCCTGGACATCATAAACCTGTTCCTGGAAATTGGGCGAGATCAGACCATTTAGCAAGCACCGTTTTTTATGAGCACCTTTTTGCACATTGTTGGACTGCTTTTGCTCCAACTGGTAGCCACAGTTTGAAACAAAGTGAATCTGCATCTTCTGGGAACAGTGCTTTAGTATTATAAAAGGTATATCTGGGACTTGGTCAAAAATGAAAAATGTGCCTAATCACTAACAGGCAGATAGTACCTGCCTGCTGTGCATGCTGCCGTTCTTCCCCGGCGCAGTGCGGTCACAGACAGCTCCTGCCGGGGATTCAGCTGCGTCTGCTGACGTTACGTCTTCAGAGATGAGACTTCTTTTCCTCCACTCTGACAGGACGGGAATTCTTATGTCGATAGGATTAACAGCCGGATCCCCCCTGCCTAACTGGAGCCCTGTTGTGTCACCAGAAATGCTGAATTCCCGGCAGGAGCTGTCTGTGACCTCTTTGTGCTGGGGAAGAACGAGTCTACACAAGTCCTCATCTCCATATATCTGTTATATGTAACATCTGACATGAGTCCGCTGAGATGAATTTGTCTGTTACTTGCTTCCTTTGTGCACTCCGATTAACGAGTTAAAATGCAATAACTTTCCGTAATTTTTCCATGCTTTTCTGCGGATTATGGAAAACCACAAGTCACACATTTTAATATTGTATCACGTTGTGATAAATGATTCAGCTCCTACATCAGGTTTCTGCAGAATATCCCCAGGTTCATTAATCCAATTAGTTAATGCAATTGATAATAAATACTAGTGACTGTTCTTAGTAGCCTAATACATACAGGGTGGGTCATTTATATGGATATAACTAAATAAAATGGGAATGGTTGGTGATATCAACTTCCTGTTTGTGGCACATTAGTATGTGGGAGGGGATAATTTTTCAAGATGGGTGGTGACCATGGCTGCCATTTTGAAGTTGGCTATTTTGGATCCAACTTTATTTTTTTCAATGGGAGGAGGGTCATGTGACACATCAAACTTATTGAGAAATTCACAAGAAAAACAATGGTGTGCTTGGTTTAATGTAGCTTTATTCTTTCATGAGTTATTTAGAAGTTTATGACCACTTATAAAATGTGTTCAAAGTGCTGCCCATTTTGTTGGATTATCAATGCAACCCTCTTCTCCCACTCTTGACACACTGATAGCAACATCGCAGAAGAAATGCTAGCACAGGCTTCCAGTATCCGTTGTTTCAGATGCTGCACATCTTGTATCTTCACAGCATAGACAATTGCCTTCAGATGACCCAGAGATAAAAGTCTAATGGGGTCAGATCGGGAGACCTTCTTGGCCATTCAACTGGCCCACAGTTACCAGTCCACTTTCCAGGAAACTGTTCATGTAGGAATGCTCGGACCTGACGCCCAAGATGGTGCACCACCATATTATGGGTGTCAGGTGAGAGCATTCCCATTTTATTTAGGTGTATACATATAAATGGCCCATCCTGTATATTCGGGTCCCCGCGGTTGCATGTCTTGCCGCTGTTCAACAGCCACAACATATACTAGACAATGTTAGAAAATCCCTGTATGTATTGTGGCTGTCGAACAGTCGGGAGACATGCAGCCGCAGGGACTTGAGCATAGTATTAGAGCACACCGAAGTCACTATTAGCACTTGAGCATAGTTGCTCATCACTACTAGCTGGTAATACTTGTAGGCTCCTCTTAATAATAAGTCTCTTGTTACAGGTTCAGGTGTTTGGCCTTTATTCCAGAGAAGGATTACATGAAATATTTGACTGTCCAATAAAGGTGAGTAAATCTGCTTACATCCACATTATAATAGTGGTTCTTTTTATTGCAGTTTTTTAATGCTTTGCACCAGGTTCATTTTTGACGTGAATTAACATACTCTTTATTTTTAGTTAACGGTTCTTTATCTTCACATAATGAGTGGTTCTCAGAATGACCATGTAAGATATTATCCTACATGATCTTCTGGAAACAACAGAAGCTATTTTTTAATGTTCTTTACTGTGTATTCTTCTACTAATATTCACCAGCACAACAACAGAATCCTAGCTGAGATCACACTAGAAGTGGAGCACTGCACCAAAGCATCTAAAAAAATGGAGGTCAGGTTTTATAACCGCTATAAGGAATATGCTTCCCATACTCTTCCTAGATCTCCTGTCACAACAACTTCCTAACAAGAAGTGGACTGTAGACATGTTCTTGCACTAATTTCTAGAACTAATACCTGGTGTGGCATGACAGTAACATTGACAGCTTAGACCCCACATATCAGTGACGGGTACATCAAAGAATACCAGCGTAGACCCGTCATGGAGGTGACAATCAAGATGTCTTCATCACATAAATAAGAGCCTTGCCCAAACATGATAGTGACAGCTAGTGATGGCCACATCACCCAATGCAGCCTAGACCCCACATATCAGTGACGGGTATATCCAAGAATACCAGCCTAGACCACAATCAGGATGTCATCTTCACATTCACAGTGGCATCACTAAATAACATCTATGCCCATACTTAGTAGTGATGGCCACATCACTCAATTACAGCCTTGAGCCTCCATCACAGTAGCAATAGCAGTAACTGCCAAACCCAAGAGCCAATGCCGCGAGTGACCAGCAATAAACACTTTGTAACATACCAATCTTCCATGGGTGATCACTAGAGATCAGGGGAAGAGGATTTTGGCAAAATAGGTCATTGTCAGATTTGCCTGGTACTCTTCTTTAAAGGGAATCTGTCACATCAAATAATGATATGGACCTGTAAATACAGGGTTAGTAACATTATGAAGTTGTTTGGTTGGGGTACGGCACCTGGGAGAAAATGATCTTTATTTCTCCAGGGAGCCACCAGTCTTCAGCCATACACGCATGTCGACACAACTACAATCATCGCTGTGAGTGGCGGTAGCAAACACGCCTTGACAGTTTGACTGACAGTCGGCTCTGCAGGGCATCAGTGCAGCGTGAACTGACAGCCATAGTGGCGGGGTGTACTTACAGCTGCCACTCACAGTGCTGCAGTCGTGTCTGGGTACCTGTATGACTGAAAGCCAGCGGCTCCCAGGAGGAATAAAGTTCATTTTCTCCCAGGTGCCGCACTTTCAATATTCTGGCTGGGCACCTTCTTAATGCCGGTTCATATAGTTATCGAAGGTGACTCATTTTTTTTGCTTTTTGCACATCACTTTATTTCAGGATTTGGCCTCATTCCTGTAGAAAACAGCATGTTAGTGTCTTCTAAGCTTCTGTTTTTCTGGAGTACAGAGGATGGCAGTGAAAGGGTCAGATCAGCCCTTGTGTCTCACTAAATCTGGGGATAAATTGCTGCAGGAGGCAGGAGATTGTTCTGATAAGGTGCTGACCCTTTGCTTCCATCATCTGTACTCCTAAGGGGTACCTAAATGGATACATTCTGATATCAGTGCAGCTGAAGCAGAAAAATGGGGAATAGCTGGCTTAGAAGCCATTTAAGGTGATTTGCGAAGTATCATAATATTTCATGCTGGACAATATGCTAAAAAATATGCAAGTTTAATTACTGTATAAATATGAGGGAAATGCCAAAAGTAACTTGTGACAGTGCAATGTGACTCCTCAGTTGTCTGTCTGATATACTGAAAATATAAAGGTGAAGAATCGCTTTTTATAACAAGTCTGTATGTGATGCAGTTCTTTACAAATGGGTTTAGCTGAACATTTTGCACTATATTTTCCATCTGAAGTGTGGAAAGAAATGGGATATAACGTTTTATGAGGTTGTGCGGTAAAGCTGTAGTTTTTCCTTGCAGTAAGTTTCTATACTTATTGCAGCTCTTCAGGAAGCGTTCATTAGTTTGTATAGCATATTAGGCTTTGATTTAAACTGATGAAAATCCCCCTGCATGTAAAACCACCACCTGATATCCGCGCAGAAATCATTAGTTATTGTGCTTCTCCTTCTTTTTTATGGGCAGCTCTTAAAGCTACAATAAAACATAATGTTGTTCCATAAATACAGGAGCGCTCAATAATGATTCCTCCGCCATAGCTTGATATCTCTGTCTGTTCGCCAGAAGCCTTCACCGCAGCTGTAGACTGTTCTACAAGTGTCTCATACTGTGGAGTTCATTTAGTTTTGCTGGCTAATAAAATGAGTAGTAGTCCTATTTATTAAGCATGGAATAGTTAGCAAAGTAAGGCTTGTTAAATTGTAGGATGGCTACCTCCAATAGGTGGCACTAGAGAGCCAGATCTGACACTTGGAGGATAGCCAGTGTGCATACTCTTTTTTCTTTTTTTTCCCCTGGAAGCTTTGCCTGATTTATAAGCCTCCCTATCCCAACTAGGGGTAGCAAGGCTTATAAAAACTCTTAACCATTTCCGGGCTGCCAATAGACTTAAATTTTGTGACCACAACTTTTGACTGATCGGTAATGGTCACAAGCTCTCAATGTACAGGTTCTTCTCACAAACTTAGAATATCATCATTTTTTTTTTTTTTTTAGTTCTTCAATACAAAAAAGTGAAACTCATTTATTATATAGTCATTGCAAACAGGGTGATCTATTTCAAGTGTTTATTTCTGTTAATGTTGATGATTATAGCTTACAGCAAATGAAAACCCAAACGTCATTATCTCAGTGAATTATAATTTAAAAAAAACACCTTCAAAGGCTTCCTAAATGTTTAAAAAGGTCCCTTAGTCTGTTCCAGTAGGCTCCACAATCATGGGGAAGACTGCTGACTTGACAGATGTCCAGAAGTCAGTCACTGACACACTCCACAAGGAGGGAAAGCCACAAAAGGTCATTGCTAAAGAAGCTGGCTGTTCACAGGGTGCTATATCCAAGCATATTAATTGAAAGTTGAGTGGAAGGAAAAACTGTGGTAGAAAAAGGTGCACAAGCAACCGGGATAGTCGCAGCCTTGAAAGAAAAGGCCATTCAAAAATTTGGGGCAGATTAACAAGCAGTGGACTGCTGCTGGAGTCATTGCTTCAAGAGACACCACACACACACACACACACACAACATGGGCTACAAGTGTCGCATTCCTTGTGTCAGCCACTCATGACCAATAAGACGCCAGAAGCGTCTTACCTGGGCCAAGGAGAAAGAACTGGAGTGTTGCTCGGTGGTCCAAGGTGTTGTTTTCAGATGAAAGTAAATTTTGCATTTCATTTGAAAATCAAGGTCCCAGAGTCTGGAGGAAGAGTGGAGAGGAACACAATCCAAGCTGCTTGAGGTCTAGTGTGAAGTTTCCACCATCAGTGATGGTTTGGGGAGCCATGTCATCTGCTGGTGTAGGTCCACTGTGTTTTATCAAGACTAAAGTCAGTGCAGCCGTCTACCAGGAAATTTTAGAGCACTTCATGCTTCCCTCTGCCGACAAGCTTTTTGGAGATGGAAATTTCATTCTCCAGCAGGACTTGGCACCTGTCCACACTGCCAAAAGTACCAATACCTGGTTTAACCCCTTAATGACAGCCAATACGCCTTTTAACTGACCTTACATATAAGAGAATAGCGTGCCCATACAGGTAACAATCCGGCATCTGTCGGTTGTGCACTATAGCTGACAACTTTCTGCATCAGCCACGATCAGTGTTTGCACCGTCCAAATCTGTTTAACCCCTTAGATGCTGCTGTAAATAGTGACTACATCATTATATATGGTTAACAGAGTGTGGGGGCTTCCTCTTTATCCCAATTGGTGCCCTCAGATCATGATTGTATTGTCCTGATGTTTGCCATGGCAATTCACGACCAAATAGCGGCCTTAGAGTTTGACGGCTGAAGTAATCTGTTCAGAAGTTAGAGGCATTTAGGTGGTAAAAATACACATTTTCATTTCTGTCATACCACTTTGCATTAATTCCTGTAAAGCACCTGAAGGGTTAATAAACTACCTGACAGCAGTTTTTGATATGTCAGTGCTGTTTTTAAAATGGTATCATGTTTGGGGGTTTCCCAATATATGAGACCCCTAAAGTCACTTCAAACATGGATAAGTCCCTAAAAAAATAAATTTAATACATTTCCTTGAAAAAATTAAAAATTGCTGCTACATTTTTAAACCTCCTAAAATGCTAAAAA
Source organism: Ranitomeya imitator (assembly GCF_032444005.1). Lineage (NCBI taxonomy): Eukaryota > Metazoa > Chordata > Amphibia > Anura > Dendrobatidae > Ranitomeya > Ranitomeya imitator. The sequence goes on along the minus strand of NC_091287.1, from coordinate 161,111,301 downwards.
AATAAAATAACATTCTACAAATGATGCTGATGTAAAGCTGACATGTGGGAAATATTATTTATTAATTGTTTGCTGTGGTATGACTATCTGGATTAACCCCTTTCTGACATCGGACGTACTATCCCGTCCATGTGGGGTGGGCCCCTATGACCATGGACGGGATAGTACGTCCAGCGCGATCGGCGGCGCTCACGGGGGGAGCGCCGCCGATCGCGGCCGGGTGTCAGCTGCCTATCGCAGCTGACATCCGGCACTATGTGCCAGGAGCGGTCACGGACCGCCCCCGGCACATTAACCCCTGGCACACCGCGCTCAAAGATGATCGCGATGTGGCGGCGGTGCAGGGAAGCACCGCGCAGGGAGGGGGCTCCCTGCGGGCTTCCCTGAGCCCCCCGCAGCAACGCGATGTGATCGCGTTGCTGCGAGGGTCTTACCTCTCTCCCTCCCTGCTCGAGCCCCGGATCCAAGATGGCCGCGGATCCGGGTCCTGCAGGGAGGGAGGTGGCTTCACAGAGCCTGCTCAGAGCAGGCACTGTGAAGGCTGCAGCGCTGCATGTCAGATCAGTGATCTGACAGAGTGCTGTGCAAACTGTCAGATCACTGATCTGTGATGTCCCCCCTGGGACAAAGTAAAAAAGTAAAAAAAAAAATTTTCAAATGTGTAAAAAAAATAAAAAAAAATATTCCAAAATAATGAAAAAAAAAAAAATATTATTCCCATAAATACATTTCTTTATCTAAATAAAAAAAAACAAAACAATAAAAGTACACATATTTAGTATCGCCGCGTCCGTAACGGCCCGACCTATAAAACTGGCCCACTAGTTAACCCCTTCAGTAAACACCGTAAGAAAAAAAAAAAAAAACCCGAAGCAAAAAACAACGCTTTATTATCATACCGCCGAACAAAAAGTGGAATAACACGCAATCAAAAAGACAGATATAAATAACCATGGTACCGCTGAAAACGTCATCTTGTCCCGCAAAAAACGAGCCGCCATACAGCATCATCAGCAAAAAAATAAAAAAGTTATAGTCCTGAGAATAAAGCGATGCCAAAATAATTATTTTTTCTATAAAATAGTTTTTATCGTATAAAAGCGCCAAAACATAAAAAAATGATATAAATGAGGTGTCGCTGTAATCGTACTGACCCGAAGAATAAAACTGCTTTATCAATTTTACCAAACGCGGAACGGTATAAACGCCTCCCCCAAAAGAAATTCATGAATAGCTGGTTTTTGGTCATTCTGCCTCACAAAAATCGGAATAAAAAGCGATCAAAAAATGTCACGTGCCCGAAAATGTTACCAATAAAAACGTCAACTCGTCCCGCAAAAAACAAGACCTCACATGACTCTGTGGACCAAAATATAGAAAAATTATAGCTCTCAAAATGTGGTAACGCAAAAAATATTTTTTGCAATAAAAAGCGTCTTTCAGTGTGTGACGGCTGCCAATCATAAAAATCCACTAAAAAACCCACTATAAAAGTAAATCAAACCCCCCTTCATCACCCCCTTAGTTAGGGAAAAAAAAAATGTATTTATTTCCATTTTCCCATTAGGGCTAGGGCTAGGGTTAGGGCTAGGGTTAGGGCTAGGGTTAGGGCTAGGGTTAGGGTTAGGGCTAGGGTTAGGGCTAGGGTTAGGGCTAGGGTTAGGGCTAGGGTTAGGGCTAGGGCTACAGTTTGGGTTGGGGCTAAAGTTACAGTTAGGGTTTAGATTACATTTACGGTTGGGAATAGGGTTGGGATTAGGGTTAGGGGTGTGTCTGGGTTAGAGGTGTGGTTAGGGTTACTGTTGGGATTAGGGTTAGGGATGTGTTTGGATTAGGGTTTCAGTTATAATTGTGGGGTTTCCACTGTTTAGGCACATCAGGGGCTCTCCAAACGCGACATGGCGTCCGATCTCAATTCCAGCCAATTCTGCGTTGAAAAAGTAAAACAGTGCTTCTTCCCTTCCGAGCTCTCCCGTGTGCCCAAACAGGGGTTTACCCCAACATATGGGGTATCAGCGTACTCAGGACAAATAGGACAACAACTTTTGGGGTCCAATTTCTCCTGTTACCCCTGGGAAAATACAAAACTCGGGGCTAAAACATATTTTTTGTGGGAAAAAAAAAGATTTTTTATTTTCACGGCTCTGCGTTATGAACTGTAGTGAAACACTTGGGGGTTCAAAGTTCTCACAACACATCTAGATTAGTTCCCAGGGGGGTCTAGTTTCCAATATGGGGTCACTTGTGGGGGGTTTCTACTGTTTAGGTACATTAGGGGTTCTGCAAACGCAATGTGACGTCTGCAGACCATTCCATCTAAGTCTGCATTCCAAATGGCGCTCCTTCCCTTCCGAGCTCTGCCATGCGCTCAAACGGTGGTTTCCCCCAACATACGGGGTATCAGCGCACTCAGGACAAATTGGACAACAACTTTTGGGGTCGAATTTCTCCTCTTACCCTCGGGAAAATACAAAACTGGGGGCTAAAAAATAATTTTGGGGGGAAAGATTTTTTTTTTAATTTTCACGGCTCTGCGTTACAAACTGTAGTGAAACACTTGGGGGTTCAAAGCTATCACAACACATCTAGATGAGTTCCTTAGGGGGTCTAGTTTCCAAAATGGTGTCACTTGTGGGAGGTTTCTACTGTTTAGGTACATTAGGGGCTCTGCAAATGCAATGTGACACCTGCAGACCATTCCATCTAAGTCCTCATTCCAAATGGAGCTCCTTCCCTTCCGAGCCCTCCCATACGCCCAAACAGTGGTTCCCCCCCCACATATTCCCACAAATTGTGGGGTCGAATTTCTCCTGTTACCCTCGGGAAAATACAAAACTGGGGGCTAAAAAATAATTTTTGTGGGAAAATTTTTGTTTTATTTTTACGGCTCTCCATTATAAACTTCTTGGTGGCCCTTGGTGGGTCAAAGCGCTCAGCACACATCTAGATTAGTTCCTAAGGGGGTCTACTTTCCAAAATGGTGTCACTTGTGGGGGGTTTCTACTGTTTAGGTACATTAGGGGCTCTGCAAACGCAATGTGACACCTGCAGACCATTCCATCTAAGTCTGCATTCAAATGGCACTCCTTCCCTTCTGAGCCCTCCCATGTGCCCAAACAGTGGTTCCCCCCACATATGGTGTATCATCGCACTCAGGACAAATTGGGCAACAAATTTTGGGGTCCAATTTCTCCTGTTACCCTCAGGAAAATACAAAACTGGGGGCTAAAAAAATAATTTTTGTGGGAAAAAAATTTTGTTTTATTTTTACGGCTCTGCATTATAAACTTCTGTGAAGCAGTTGGTGGGTCAAAGTGCTCACGACACCTCTAGATAAGTTCCTTAGGGGGTCTACTTTCCAAAATGGTGTCATTTGTGGGGGGTTTCAATGTTTAGGCACATCAGTGGCTCTTCAAACGCAACATGGCGTTCTATCTCAATTCCTGTCAATTTTGCTTTGAAAAGTCAAACGGCGCTCCTTCCCTTCCGAGCTCTCCTATCCGCCCAAACAGTGGTTTACCCCCACATATGGGGTATCAGCGTACTCAGGACAAATTGTACAACAACTTTTGGGGTCCAATTTCTTCTCTTACCCTTGGGAAAATAAAAAATTGGGGGCGAAAAGATAATTTTTGTGAAAAAATATGATTTTTTATTTTTACGGTTCTACATTATAAACTTCTGTGAAGCACTTGGTGGGTCAAAGTGCTCACCACACCTCTAGATAAGTTCCTTAGGGGGTCTACTTTCCAAAATGGTGTCACTTGTGGGGGGTTTCAATGTTTAGCCACATCAGGGGCTCTCCAAACGAAACATGGCATCCCATCTCAATTCCAGTCAATTTTGCATTGAAAAGTCAAATGGCACTCCTTCGCTTCCAAGCTCTGCCATGCGCCCAAACAGTGGCTTACCCCCACATGTGGGGTATTGGCATACTCAGGACAAATTGTACAACAACGTTTGGGGTCCATTTTCTCCTGTTACCCTTGGTAAAATAAAACAAATTGGAGCTGAATTAAATTTTTTGTGAAAAAAAGTTAAATGTTCATTTTTATTTAAACATTCAAAAAATTCCTGTGAAGCACCAGAAGGGTTAATAAACTTCTTGAATATGGTTTTGAGCACCTTGAGGGGTGTAGTTTTTAGAATGGTGTCACACTTGGGTATTTTCTATCATATAGACCCCTCAAAATGACTTCAAATGAGATGTGGTCCCTAAAATAAAATGGTGTTGTAGAAATGAGAAATTGCTGGTCAACTTTTAACCCTTATAACTCCCTAACAAAAAAAAAATTTGGTTCCAAAATTGTGCTGATGTAAAGTAGACATGTGGGAAATGTTACTTATTAAGTATTTTGTGTGACATATCTCTGTGATTTAATTGCATAAAAATTCAAAGTTGGAAAATTGCGAAATTTTCATAATTTTCGCCAAATTTCCGTTTTTTTCACAAATAAACGCAGGTACTATCAAAGAATTTTTACCATTGTCATGAAGTACAATATGTCACGAGAAAACAATGTCAGAATCACCAGGATCCATTGAAGCGTTCCAGAGTTATAACCTCATAAAGGGACAGTGGTCAGAATTGTAAAAATTGGCCCGGTCATTAACAAGCAAACCACCCTTGGGGGTAAAGGGGTTAAAGGGATAATCATTAAAATTTAGAAAATTGCTAATTTTTTAACATTTTTCTCAAATTTTTGATATTTTTTATAAATAAACACAAAACATATTGACCTAAATTTACCATTATCATAAAGTATAATGTGTCACGAAAAAACAATCTCAAAATCCCTGGGATTTGTTGAAGCGTTGCAGAGTTATTACCACATAAAGTGACACTGGTCAGATTTCAAAAATTTGGCTCCGTCACTAAGGGGTTAAAAACAAGAGTATTGTGGGAGAACCTACCCAAACTTTTGTATACTTTCAATATCTTATTTCTAAATAAAACCTATTGAAACTAAAACAACAGTATCACTGTGCTTGATTGGCCAGCAAACTCGCCAGACCTTAACCCCATGGAGAATCTATGGGGTATTATCAAGAGGAAGATGAGAAACACCAGACCCAACAATGCAGATAAGCTGAAGGCTGCTATCAAGGAAACCTGGGATCCCATAACACCTCAGCAGTGCCACAGGCTGACCGCCTGCATGCCACGCCGCATTGATGCAGTAATTGATGAAAAAAGAGCCCCGACCAAGTATTGAGTGCATTTACTGAACATACATTTCAGTATGCCAACATTTTGAATTTTAAAATTTTCAAGCTGGTGTTATAAAGTATTCTAATTTACTGAGATAATGACTTTTGGGTTTTCATTGGCTGTAACCCATAATCATCAACATTAACAGAAATAAACACTTGAAATAGATCACTCTGTTTGTAATGACCCTATATAATATAGGAGTTTCACTTTTTGTAATGAAGAACTGAAATAAAATAACTTTTTGATGATTTTCTAATTTTATGAGAAGCACCTGTAAGTCTCGTTCTGGCCTCGTTCTGGCTCTCATAGACTTACATTGAGCTGTGACCTTTGGTTCGCCCAGCAAACACAACCTGCGGAAGACCAACAGAAGTGGTAGTTACTAAATAATAAGATGGCACCTGGTAAGTATGATACTAGGGCCAGCGAACTTCAGATCAGTGGCACCACTCCAGCTCTGCAATAAAAACAAACAAACACTGAAGTAGTGCTTTAAAAATGTACCTGTGATTGCCTGCATATATTTTATCTCATCTGTGATGGCTTCATATTAATGGAGAACCCAATAGATGATATAACATTTTCGTAATTACTGTTTCCTTTATTGATTAATGATATGATCCAACATTACATGTCTTTGATGGTAACTTATGAAAATATATATTTTTTTCATTACTGCTGACCTTCCATTCACCATCAGATTGCATGATATACTTCTAAAGAAATGGCTGGTACAATGCAGATTTCCTAGTTCTATCAATGATGGCTTGCCATTTTGGTCTGGTGGCAACTAAACACGTCCAAAGAATGAAACTACCATAACTTACTATCATGATAGTGACTATGATCATGCTGTCAGAGCTGAAGTTGCAGAGCTAGAGTTGTTGAGCAGATAATATATAGTTTTATGGAAAATATATACATAACTAAAAATATTGTAATCATTTCAGGGGGAGTGAGGACTATCGACTGCCAGAAAGAGATAGTTGCGGTTAGTCACAGGGTAGAACGACTGTGTAATCAGATGGTTGGACGACCCACAGGACTCCTGTTTGGGTGAAAAGTTAAAAACTGCATACCATAGATGCATAAATGCTTATTGCACATGGATTTGCAGTATTGCAGCGGGCTCCTAAGCTTCACGTGGTCTGGTTACTGAAGACAGGATTGTGACCCTGATTGGTCATAAGAAGGCCCATGTCCTCTGCTTGAATAGAGCAGGATTTGCGCATTCCCAGGACTAACTGAGTCAGCTGAGTACAGTGCATGATGACCTCCATGTTGTAGAACATTGACACCATTGCAGATCAATGTATGGTAAAGCGCCACAATGCTGGCCATTGTTTTAATGAAGCCATTTTCTTTGTTTCTAGATTGTTGCTGTCCACCCTCAGTTTGGACGATCTGCCTGTAAACAGTTTGTGACTGGAGGCAAAAAGGTAAGTTGAGTGTTTGGAAGACAAATAACATCCAGAATAAATACAGAACTAAAATGTCAGGCTTTTATTGACTCCATATAAAATCCAGCAATCAAAAAACACACAATCGATAATTCCACGTTTCAGGCACACATTGCCTGGTACCACGTTCAGCAGTGGGCAGATTAAGGGTTATTCTTTTATTCAGCATATTAGGAGATGCCTCCAACCTCCATTTGAAGAATATTCATCACTGTGCCATCTTTCTTTATGGAAAATAGTTGTAATATTGACTTTTCTGTTTGTGTCTTATTCATGATTTAATTTGCGCCTTTTTTAAGGTTTTGGAGGGTTTAAGCCGTACTTCTTAAAGTCTTGGCAATTAGGTTGCCTATCCAGAACCAAGTTAAAGTAAAATATTCTTTATTATGACTTCATTAAAAATATATTCTATAGACATATACCAGTAGTTTGTTCTCGGACGCGTTTTGAGCTCATATGACTTTTAAACATAGATTTAATTTACGTTTACTTGTTGTCTCCCATTTTTTTATTTGATTTCTTCAACCATGTGTTTCTTTTCCAGATGTTTTGGCCAAATTAATTTTTGCAGACTTTTTGAAATGTTGCAAAATTTTTGCACAATTGTATTGGAGTTATCTACTAAAGTACAAAATCCATCAAATTTTATTTTTGCTCAGTTGTAGACTAACATGCAGCATTTCAAAGGATTATGTGACTTTTCTGTAAAAAGGTTGAAATAAGGTAAAAGACGAAAAAAAGACCATCTTTGAATTTTCTCAGATTTCAACAACCAATGGATTTGGCGGTGAAAATGCCAATGAATAATAGTAGACAAAAAAGACTAGTCCCTTAAAAAAGTGCAAATTATGAATCCGGCCCTTGTGTTTCCTCAAGCACTGTTTTATCTGTCCTCACCAGAGTAATCTCTCTAACATCACGCTGCTTGCTGTCTTCTTTACCGCAGGAGGCACAACCGTATTATATGCTTCCGCTCTACAACCGCACACTGTTGAGCACAATAGCATTGGGTCATTTACAGATAGAGGATAGTGGCATTGTGCCTATTTGGCAGAACTCAAGATGCACTCCATGATGTACTCTGTGGATTTGGCTATGAAAATTGGAAAAGCAGCAGTAATCGTTTTATTTCTTTCTGGGGTCCCCATTAGAGTTCCCTATTTTTCTCTCTAAGAGCAAACACTTTGAGATTCTAGAGGCCTTGATTCATCAAAGTGTTTACCGTGAGAAAACAAAAAAAAAATTGCACAAAATATTTGCTACTTTTGTTGTTTAGATGCCAGTTTTGGACACCTCTTTTAGAATGAGCAGAGATGAGGAGGAGCCAGGGCAGGACAGGGTTTGACTACACCCGCCCTTCAAATTCATTAAAAGTTGTGGCGTTTCTTATGCCAGAAATGTTACTTTAGTCCACGACTGGAGTAACATTTCTTGCGAGGCTTACGAAGGTGCACGGCACTGATGAGATGCACCATATTTGTTAAGTTAAAAACTTCCAGACTGCCAATAGACTTTTAAATATCCAAGCGGTCCCACTCCTACTTGAAAGTGATGTTTGGAAATGTCATTTCATAGGAGCGCAGCTACACACAATCATGTAGCTGCAGAACCAGGGTTCTAGCTATCAGAGAGAGCTGGAATACACATAGTGAAGGCACAGCCTTCACTATGTATTGTTTATTATTGTCTATACTTTCTCCATCTCTATAAACCAAGCTCTAAAGAAGGCTGTGTAAACCGTTATAGGGCTTCCTCCTCCATACCCACCTGTCATGTGAACGTTCTGTACAGTGGGTATGGAAAGTATTCAGACCACTTTAAATTTTCACTCTTTGTTTCATTGGAGCTATTTGGTAAATTCAAAACAGTTCATTTTTTTCTCATTAATGTACACTCTGCACCACATCTTGACTGAAAAAAAAACAAACATAAAATTTTTTTGCAAATTTAATAAAAAAGAAAAACTGAAATATCACATGGTCATAAGTATTCAGACCCTTTGCGCAGACACTCATATTTAAGTCACATGCTGTCCATTTCCTTGTGATCCTCCTTGAGATGGTTCTACTCCTTCATTGGAGTCCAGCTGTTTTTAATTAAACTGATAGGACCCGGGTAAGTGCGCTCCTATCTCTTTTTCTATTTTTTCATTGGACTTCATATGTATTTCTGGAAGTTGCACCCCTGAAGCTTTGTGTGGAGGATATATACAGCCGATACTGCAGTCATAGGTGCCAGACCGTCAGCTGCATACGGTCGGTGGGTTTGACACATTAGCAGGTGCGGAGAGATGTGTGTGTTCTTTTTTCTTTAGACAATCGTGGGAGAAGAGCCTCGGTGAGAGAGGTAAAGAAGAACCCCAAGATCACTGTTGCTGTGCTCCAAAGATGCAGTAGGGAGATGGGTGAAAAGGTACCTTCACACTGAACAACATTACAACAATAACGATAGCGATCCGTGACGTTGCAGCGTTCTGGATAGCGATATCGTTGTGTTTGACACGCAGCAGCGATCTGGATCCTGCTGTGACATCGCTGGTCAGAGCTAGAAGGCCAGAACTTTATTTCATAGCTGAATCGGCACTCCTCCTGCATCCTGTGTCAGCGCCGGCCGGCCGTAAAGCAGAGCACAGCGGTGACGTCACCGCTCTGCTTTACGGCCGGCGCTTACACAGGATGCAGGAGGAGTGCAGGGAAGCGGACGCCGGGGGACGTGACAGGCACCGGAATGTAAGTATGTGGTTTTTTTTTTACATTTACAATGGTAACAAGGGTAAACATCGGGTTACTAAGTGCGGCTCTGCGCTTAGTAACCCGATGTTTACCCTGGGTACTTCGGCATCGTTGGTCACTGGAGAGCTGTCTGTGTGACAGCTCTCCAGCGACCACACAACGACTTTCCAACGATCACGGCCAGGTCGTATCGCTGGTCGTGTTCGTTGGAAAGTTGCTGAGTGTGACGGTACCTAAAGTTCCACCAAGTCAACTATCACTGCAACCCTCCACCAGTCGAGCCTTTATGGCAGAGTGGCCCGACGGAAGCCTCTCCTCAGTGCAAGACGTATGAAAGCCCACATAGTTTGCTAAAAAACACATGAAGGACTCCCAGACTATGAGAAATAAGATTCTCTGGTCCGATGAGGCAAAGATAGACCTTTTTGGTGATAATTCTAAGCGGTATGTGTGGAGAAAACCAGGCACTGCTCATCACCTGTCCAATACAATCCCAACAGTGAAACATGGTGGTGGCAGCATCATTCTATGGGGGCGTTTTTCAGCTGCAGGGACAGGACTACTGCTTGCCATTGAAGGAAACATGAATGCGGCCAAGTACAGAGATATCCTGGATGAAAACCTCTTCAAGAGTGCTCTGGACCTCAGACTTGGCCGAAGGTTCACCTTCCAACAAGACAATGACCCTAAGCACACAGCTAAAATGACAAAGCAGTGGCTTCAGAACAACTCTGTGACCATTCTTGACTGGCCAAGTCAGAGCCTTGACCTAAACCCAATTGAGCATCTCTGGAGAGACCTGAAAATGACTGTCCACCAACATTCACCATCCAACCTGATGGAACTGGAGAGGATCTGCAAGGAAAAATGGCAGAGGATCCCCAAATCCAGGTGTGATATACTTGGTGCATCATTCCCAAGAAGACTCATGGCTGTACTAGCTCAAAAGGGCACTTCTACTCATTACTGAGCAAAGTGTCTGAATACTTTTGACCATGTGATATTTCAGTTTTTCTTTTTTAATATATTTTCAAAAATTACTACATTTCTGTTTTTTTTCAGTCAAGATGGGGTGCAGAGTGGTTTTGAATTTACCAAATGGCTGCAATGAAACAGAGTGAAAAACTTAAAGGGGTATGAATACTTTCCGTACCCACTGTATATGGAGGGCACAAGGGCTGCTTGGTCATAGGAGACCAAGACAGATCTATTATTCAGCCAGGAGGCAGTATTTCCTTGTTTAAATGCCCTCCAAAGATCTTTTATGACCTTATGGGGAACACAATGTGTAAAATAAATAAAAAGAAAATAACAGGTAATAAATAAATTAATAAAAAAAATGCCACTGTCAATATGTCACTGTTACCCTTTACCCTTTAAGTCACCCTATCCCCATGAAAAAAAATCACAAGTCCAATATATAAAAATAATTGTTACAGAATGGGAACACTTTTTTAAAAGTACAGTATCTTAGTAATTCATTGTGGTCATAAGAAAAACAATAGGGAAACAGGGACTTATTTCCCTTATTTTTTCACTGATATGAGCAAAAAAAAAAAAAATACAAAAAAGGGCATCTATGACAGTGAGATAAAAATGAAAAAAGGGCCAAAAATTACTTGACTATCCAAACGATAAAAAAAAATTACCACTAGTTAAATTGCATATATATATATATATATATATATATATATATATATATATATATATATATATATTAGATGGTGGCCCGATTCTAACGCATCGATTATTCTAGAATATGCATGTCCACGTAGTATATTGCCCAGCCACATAGTATATTGCCCAGCCACATAGTATATTACCCAGCTACGTAGTATATTGCACAGCCCACGTAGTATATTGCCCAGCTACGTAGTATATTGCACAGCCCACGTAGTATATTGTTCAGCCACATAGTATATTGCCCAGCTACGTAGTATATTGCACAGCCCACGTAGTATATTGCCCAGCCACGTAGTATATTGCCCAGTTACGTACTATATTGCCCAGTTACGATGTATATTGCCCAGTGACGTAGTATATTGGCCATCCACGTAGTATATTGCCCAGTGATGTAGTATATTGCCCAGTGATGTAGTATATTGCCCAGCCACGTAGTATATTACGTAGCCACGTAGTATATTGCACAGCGATGTAGTATACAGCACAGAGCCACCTAGTATATTGCCCAGTTACGTAGTATACAGCACAGAACCACATAGTATATTGCTCAGCCACATAGTATATTGCCCAGCCACGTATGTCACAGGTTAAAAAATAAACATATTCGCCTTCCGATCCGAGGGCCCCTTGTAGTTCTGTCACCGTGCGGCAGCTTCTGGTCCCAGGGTGTGATGATGTCGCTGTCACATGATGTCATGGCAGGTCCTTCTCGCGCAGGCGCTCAGTACCTGTGATGACGTTGCGGTCACATGACTGTGATGTCATGGCAGGTCCTTGTCGCATGCCATCATTGCCACCGGAAACTGCCGGTTGCATGGAGCGGTCACCGGAGCGTCGCGAGGAGCGGGAAAGGCGGCGGAAGGTGAGTATATAATGATTTTTTAAATTATTTTTAACATTAGATGTTTTTACTATTGACGCTGCATAGGCAGCATCAATAGTAAAAACTTGGTCACACAGGGTTAATAGCGGCGGTAACAGTGAGTTACCCGTGGCATAACGCAGTCCGTTACCGCCGGCATTAACCCTATGTGAGCAGTGACTAGAGGGAGTATGGAGCGGGCGCCAGGCAGTGACTGCGGGGAGGAAGGAACGGCCATTTTCTTCCGGACTGTGCCCGTCGCTGATTGGTCGTGGCTGTTTTGCCGCGACCAATCAGCGACTTGGATTCCATGACAGACAGAGGCCGCGACCAATGAATATCCGTGACAGAAAGACAGACAGACAGAAGGATAGAAAGACGGAAGTGACCCTTAGACAATTATATAGTAAAGATACATATACATATATATATATATATATATATATATATATTTATTTATTTTTTATATATATTATATATATATATATATATATATATATATATATATATATATATATATATATATATATATATATATATATATATATAAACAGAGAATGTGCCTGGTCAGGAACAAAGGTAAATGGCCTGGTCTGGAGCTGGTGAATGAATTTGCATCTATTTTCTTCACGCCGATCATTACCATGCAGGACCCCAATCTTAAAGGGAATCTGGCTACCTCATCTGAGAGCTACCTCGTCTGGAGGACATCCTTGGCCTCAGTCATTAGCATGTAACCAAGCTGACAAGCTGGCTAATAGCCCTGTAATGATGCCATTACTGGCCGGTGTCAGACAGCGGGGCTGATCAGGCAGGTACACATCTCTGCTCACTGGGCGATTAGCATGCTAACCATGTTACCTGTCCGTTTCTTTACTGGGGAAGGATCATTTATTTTCATAGTTATGGAAAGAAGCTGGAATTTTTAACGTGTATCTCAGTAATGACATTTTTTACCAGGGTATTATTCTCCTAACAGCTTGAAAAGTTGCATTATTTCATGTCACCATCACTCATGGGATGGGGCTTAGTAAAATGACATCCATGTCTCTGTTATACTAGACAACTTCTTATTAACAGGTCCCCCGAAAATATCATAACCTCATGCTATACATGAAAAGAGTGTGATGTTTATCAAATGTCGATGAATTTTAAATTCTATTAAATTGACAATTTCCAGAGTGTATTACATATATCTGAGTCCGGATTCCCACATCCCTGTTTAGTAGTGTGAATACAGACTGCGATGCACAAGACTGACCTTAGGTTGACGTGGGTGAACCCGAACAGTAAAGTTCGGCGTCCGCACCGAACACCTACTGTTCACCCACGGACTTCACCAGGAAATCTGTGCTACTGTTCGAGTTCAGCCTCCCTAACACCAGATGTTTGTCACACTGTCACGTGCATGACAGCGCGGCAAACACTGCTTCTGCAGTAAAACCATTAATGACAGCGTCAGCCCGTGGCTGTGATCAGAGGTAAACAGTTTTCCTCCGGTCACTGGCGTCGGCTGATAGGAATATTACTCCCATCCATCTGCGTTATAAATAAATAATTTAAAAAAAAACCAGTGCTTGTTCCCCTGTACTTTTGATAACCAGCCAGGCAAACTCACAGCTGGGAGCTGCAACCCTCAGGTGTCAGCTCTAGCAAGGCTAGTTATCAAGAATAGAGGGGTCCCCACTCCAATTTTTTAATTATTTAATTAAATCATTTGAAAAAACACTGTGGGGTCCCCCGATTTTTTGGCAACCAGCCTTGCTAAAGCAGACAACAGGTAGCTGGTATTCTCAGGCTGGTAAGGGGCCATAGACATTGGCCCCCCAGCCTAAAAATAGCAGCCCGCAGTCGCCCAGAAATTAGATACTCCAGTTTTGACACGTTGCCCTGTAGCGGTTCAAGTGGGGTTCATATTAGTGGGGTTAATGTCACCTTTGTTTTGTTCGGTGATAACGTCCATAGTTTAGTAATGGTGAGGCATCTATAAGACACCAATCCATTACTAATCCTATAGTTATATGGTAAATAAAGACACAGCCAGAATAAAGTCCTTTATTTGAAATAAAACAAAACACACTTTTACTTTTTATTTAAAAATGACAAACAGTTATACTCACCTAACGCCTAATTCAACTGAATCCTTTGTCTCCTGTAATGAAGCAAAAATAAAAAATAACCCTATTCCTCACCAGTCCGTCGTTCCGTCCCATGCCGTAATCCATGTCTGGGGATTAATAGTTTTCAACCTGGACAGTGCCAAGTTCGACTGTCCAGGCTGAGAACCTCTGATGAATGAGCTGCTGAGAGAGCAGCAGCGGTGACGTCATCGAAGTTACTGCAGGACACTGAGGCTGCATTCCCAACTGAGCTAAACTGCGGTTACCTCTGTGAGATCACTGCTCGTACAGTGAGAAAAGGCCTCACGGTGCAGAGGAGTTCACCGGGAGAAATTTGTCCTGGTGAACTCACTGCTGCACCGTGAGACTTTTTCTCATTGTGCTAGCGGTGATCGCCGCAGTTCATGGTCCCGACGGAGAACACAGCCTCAGTGACCTGCGGTAACCTTAATGACGTCACCGCTGTTCACTGATGCTGCGCTCGCAGTAGCTCATTCTCTCGGTGGTTCTCAGCCTGGACAGTCGCATCTTGGCACCGTCCAGGTTGACAACTGTTTTTCACCAGACATGGATTACTGCATGGAACGTCGGATAGGTGAGGGATATGGTTGTTTTTTTATTTTTGTTTTATTACAGGAGACGAGGGCTTCAATGGAATGGGCGTTAGGTGAGTATAATTGTTTATTTTTAAATAAAAAAGGAAGTGTGTTTTGTTTTATTTCAAATAAAGGACTTTATAATTGCTGTGTCCTTATTTACACTACAACTGTTGCAGTAGTAATGGATAGGCGTCTTATTTGAATGATGTATATTAGGGTTGAATGGTACATGTCTTATCTGATATGGGATAAACCTGGTGAAAGGTTCCCTTTAAAGCATATTAGCAAAGTATTACAATAAATAAAGATTTTGAATTAAAGTCCATATTCGTTTCAGACCATCCCTTAAGTTATGTCTTTCAGAATATGATGACACAGAAAGTTTTCTTTTTTTAAAACGGTGTTTAATGTACAAAAGTAATAATACACAAATATCATGTTAAATAGTTGGTATCGGCATCATCATTCTGAGCCACAGAATGAAGATAACACTTACCGTATTTATGCAGCACACTGAATGGTAAAAAATTGAAAATATATATATAAAAAAAAAAAAAAACTGGCAGAATTGATATTTTTTTATTATTCATTCCTTTAAAGTGTTAAAGGAAAACTGAAAATGTTATGGCTCTTTCAATGCGACAGTGAAAAAATGAGATGTGTGCTAAACAATGATGGTACTTATCAAGCATTTGTCAACTTGTCAGGGTTGTTCAGACTGACAACTGATGGCTCCATTGTTCCTTTGCCTTTGTTTTCACTTGTTTTAATGGGGGTTATGAAGGTACCAACAATCTAATAATCGATCAGATAGGTTTACATAAAATGCAAAACGAGAACAAAAATATAACGTTTATTCCTAAACTAGAAAGATATCCGCGTGCACAGAACTTGAACCTATAATTAAGCACCCGTGAGGAAGTGTAACCTACTACTAAAATACCAAAGGGGGGTGCTGAATGCAATAAATATTCTTACAAAAAAAAAGTTCAAAGGAAAAAGAAAATTAAGCAAGTAAGGAAAACAAGCATCACGTTTCGGGCTATTTTATTCTAGTTTCACTTCAGTATGGCATTTTTCTTTTTTAATTTGAGGTAAGGATAATTCATTAATGTAAAAGTAGTGGACAACTGCTTTAGAGATAAATAAAAAGGCCAATATTTCTGGAATCGCATGAAGGTTTTAAAAAACAAAACCTATACCACAAATGCAAAGTGGTGCAGCTGGAATAAAATAAGAGCAGAACCTGGTAACTTGACATGGTGACAAGTCCTTTTTAGAAAGTCGGTAAATTAGTAACACAGTGCTCCCCAGTCTCTAGTCTGGTTGCTGAGCGGTGGTGCTCTTGCCTGAGTGACAGTTCAGACTGGTGGCATGGTCGTTCTGGCCTGAAATCAGTTCATACTGGTGGCATGGTCGTTCTGGCCTGAAATCAGTTCAGACTGGTGGCATGGTGGTTCTAGCCTGAACTCAGTTCAGACTGGTGGCATGGTCGTTCTGGCCTGAACTCAGTTCAGACTGGTGGCATGGTGGTTCTGGCCTGAACTCAGTTCAGACTGGTGGCATGGTCGTTCTGGCCTGAAATCAGTTCAGACTGGTGGCATGGTGGTTCTGGCCTGAACTCAATTCAGACTGGTGGCATGGTCGTTCTGGCCTGAAATCAGTTCAGACTGGTGGCATGGTGGTTCTGGCCTGAACTCAGTTCAGAGTGGTGGCATGGTCATTCTGGCCTGAACTCAGTTCAGACTGGTGGCATGGTGGTTCTAGCCTGAACTCAGTTCAGACTGGTGGCATGGTCGTTCTGGCCTGAACTCAGTTCAGACTGGTGGCATGGTGGTTCTGGCCTGAACTCAGTTCAGACTGGTGGCATGGTCGTTCTGGCCTGAAATCAGTTCAGACTGGTGGCATGGTGGTTCTGGCCTGGACTCAGTTCAGACTGGTGGCATGGTCGTTCTGGCCTGAACTCAGTTCAGACTGGTGGCATGGTGGTTCTGGCCTGAACTCAGTTCAGAGTGGTGGCATGGTCATTCTGGCCTGAACTCAGTTCAGACTGGTGGCATGGTGGTTCTAGCCTGAACTCAGTTCAGACTGGTGGCATGGTCGTTCTGGCCTGAAATCAGTTCAGACTGGTGGCATGGTGGTTCTGGCCTGAACTCAGTTCAGACTGGTGGCATGGTCGTTCTGGCCTGAACTCAGTTCAGACTGGTGGCATGGTGGTTCTGGCCTGAACTCAGTTCAGAGTGGTGGCATGGTCATTCTGGCCTGAACTCGGTTCAGACTGGTGGCATGGTGGTTCTAGCCTGAACTCAGTTCAGACTGGTGGCATGGTCGTTCTGGCCTGAACTCAGTTCAGACTGGTGGCATGGTGGTTCTAGCCTGAACTCAGTTCAGACTGGTGGCATGGTCGTTCTGGCCTGAACTCAGTTCAGACTGGTGGCATGGTGGTTCTAGCCTGAACTCAGTTCAGACTGGTGGCATGGTCGTTCTGGCCTGAAATCAGTTCAGACTGGTGGCATGGTGGTTCTGGCCTGAACTCAGTTCAGACTGGTGGCATGGTCGTTCTGGCCTGAACTCAGTTCAGACTGGTGGCATGGTGGTTCTGGCCTGAACTCAGTTCAGAGTGGTGGCATGGTCATTCTGGCCTGAACTCGGTTCAGACTGGTGGCATGGTGGTTCTAGCCTGAACTCAGTTCAGACTGGTGGCATGGTCGTTCTGGCCTGAACTCAGTTCAGACTGGTGGCATGGTGGTTCTAGCCTGAACTCAGTTCAGACTGGTGGCATGGTCGTTCTGGCCTGAACTCAGTTCAGACTGGTGGCATGGTGGTTCTGGCCTGAACTCAGTTCAGAGTGGTGGCATGGTCATTCTGGCCTGAACTCAGTTCAGACTGGTGGCATGGTGGTTCTAGCCTGAACTCAGTTCAGACTGGTGGCATGGTCGTTCTGGCCTGAACTCAGTTCAGACTGGTGGCATGGTGGTTCTGGCCTGAACTCAGTTCAGACTGGTGGCATGGTCGTTTTGGCCTGAAATCAGTTCAGACTGGTGGCATGGTGGTTCTGGCCTGAACTCAGTTCAGACTGGTGGCATGGTCGTTCTGGCCTGAACTCAGTTCAGACTGGTGGCATGGTGGTTCTAGCCTGAACTCAGTTCAGACTGGTGGCATGGTCGTTCTGGCCTGAACTCAGTTCAGACTGGTGGCATGGTGGTTCTGGCCTGAACTCAGTTCAGACTGGTGGCATGGTGGTTCTAGCCTGAACTCAGTTCAGAGTGGTGGCATGGTCATTCTGGCCTGAACTCAGTTCCGACTGGTGGCATGGTCGTTCTGGCCTGAACTCAGTTCAGACTGGCGGCATCGTCGTTCTGGCCTGAACTCAGTTCAGACTGGTGGCATGGTGGCATGGTCGTTCTGGCCAGAACTCAGTTCAGACTGGTGGCATGGTCATTCTGGCCTGAACTCTGTGTTAGTAGCTGATATTTATGGCAGAGAAGGGGCCAGGATTAGGGCATGTGAACACCATGTCTTTTTTTGGTTGAGAAAAACCCTTAAAAAAATGTCAAAAAGAATGAACATAGTGCATATCAAAGTGACTTGCTTCGCATACGTTCTGTATTTTATAACTTCAGTCTTCAAAGCCATGAAGAGCTAAAAGAAGTGACCGGGCGGTACACTCTTCAGGCATCTACCGCTCAGAAGCCGCCGCTGTTTTATATTTGAAATTCTAAAAAAAAAAACAAGGCCAGCGGAAAAGCTTCCACAAAAACTACGCAAAAGTAGTCAAAGAAGATGCTACAGGAAAAACATTGGGATTTTTCTAAAACGTCGTCTTCTTCAATATTGCTGTGGGCATACATGGCGTGTGCTCATATCCTAAGAAGCTATGCCCGCATGGTGGTAATCCCAGCCAGCCTCAGTGCAATGTGTACAAGCTCAGTAGGAAAAAGCTTCAGCGCTCTGCCCTTGGTTGGCCACTGCACATAGGCAGTGACGATGGCCGATACCGATCAGCAACGAGCTGTTCTTAGTAAAAGCACTGTCCAACCAAACCCATCTAAGAAGATCGGAACAATCGTTGATGCTGCATTCACACATTGCCGTTTTTTGCTGTAATCGTGGTAAAACCTCAATATTTTTTGCACGAGTTTGGAAAGTTGCCGCAAAACAATGCAGACACAAGTGTGAATGTATCCTTAAAGGGGTTGTTTGTATTTGTGAACCTTTGCCCATGTGATAGGGTTTTCTCTTCTGTGCTGATCAGCTAGTTTTGATAGGGAAAAAAGGGTGCTTTTTTTGTCTCCATAGACAAGCAGGGCCTACATGGACAATTACCAAATTAAAGGAGTGTACTGGGTAATAAAATTGTCTGAAGTGGCAACATTAATAGAACAGTAATCTTTGTAATTTAAATGTATTAAAAATATTGATGTATTTTACCAGTTTTCTCCCATTTAGAAGGGGATTGAACGCTCCTTACTTACTTTCCTCGGTGATATGCTAGGAATCAGATCCTGGATGGACATATTACTTAGTTAAAGCTGTGTCACCATCATAAGCCGGCTCATTTCACAGTTGGAACACAGTCCTCCCACATTATCCCTGTTCTGAGTCCTGTAAGTTATGGTTGTCAAACAGTTCAGTCATTCCAGGTATAGCTGAAGAATACTGCAGCCACAGAAGTCCGGTAAAATCAGAGTCTATCTGTTCTTTACATCTCTACAACATGTGGTGTATACATGCTAATATGGCTGTTTTATTTGTGTTAAGGTGGCATATAATTTCCTCCTCGGTTAGATACAGTGTATTTCATACACTGACAATTTTGCAAGTGTTCTCAACTACAAAGAATGGAAAGATCTGGGATTTTTATCTTGGGTACACTTCAACTGTGAGA
Source organism: Ranitomeya imitator (assembly GCF_032444005.1). NCBI lineage: Eukaryota > Metazoa > Chordata > Amphibia > Anura > Dendrobatidae > Ranitomeya > Ranitomeya imitator. The sequence continues at coordinate 161,091,742 of NC_091287.1, read as the reverse complement.
GAGAATCTTAAAAAAAAATCAAGAAACTCACATTGTATGATTTTTACTAATTAATTTAATTTTATTGCATGAAACTTTTTTTTTCCATACAATAGAAAAACAGAACTTAAAGAAGTTGTTCACTATTTTGACAACTTCTTCTCATACCCCATTCTTGGCCCTGATAAAATAAAAAAGCCTATACTCACCTCCCGTTCTGGCGCCATTCCCACGGTGTCAGCACTCGCTGTCCCCAGTTCTCCCGTGCTGTTGTTGTGACATGTGACTCCGGCACCCAGTCAGCGCTGGTGTCGCTGTCCCTGCCTCCTGTCAAATTGAACAAGAAGAGGAAGTGAAAAAGAAACTGCAGGCCAGACTTCCTCTTCATATTCAATTTGTCCAAAGGTGGGAAAAGTGACACCAGCGCTGATTGGGAGCCTGGGTCACCTGTCACAACAACCACACGAGAGCCCCAGGATTACACCACTGGAACGGTGCCAGCATGGGAGATGAGTGTAGGTTTTTTTCTTTTATCGGGGTCAAACATTTAGATCAAGAAAGGGTTGTCCAAGTAGTGGACAACCCTTTCATATTTCGAACATAAACCTTTCTTTGTAATTACAGAGGTCAGACATTTCCTGTAGTTCTCGACCAATTTTACACATGCTGCAGCAGGGATTTTGTCCCACTCCTCAATACAGATCGTATCCAGATCTTTCATGTTTCGGGGATGTCGCTGGGCAACTTTGAGTTTCAGCTCCCTCCAAAGATTTTTTTTATTGGGTTCAGGTCTGGAGACTGGCTAGGCCACTCCAGGACTTTGACATACTTCTTATGGAGCTACTCCTTAGTTGCCGTGACTGTGTATTTAGGGTCATTGTCGTGCTGGAAGACCTAGCCACGATGCATCTTCAATGCTCTTACTGAGGGAAGGAGTTTGCTGGCAAAAATCTTGTGGTTCATGACCCTATCCATCCTCCCTTCAATATGGTGCAGTTGTCATGCCTCCTTTTCAGAAAAGCACCCCCAAAGTTTGATGTTTCCCCACCATGCTTCACGGTTGGGATGCTATTCTTGGCATTGTACTCCTTCTATTTCCTCCAAACATGGTGAGTGGAGTTGATACCAAAAAGTTCTATTTTGGCATCATCTGACCACATGACCTTCTCACATGCTTCCACTGGATCATCCAGATGATCATTGGTGAACTTCAAACTGGCCTGAACATGTGCTGGCGTGAGCAGGAGACCTTGCGTGCCCTGCAGGATTTTAATCCATGACGGTGTAGTGTGTTACTAACTGTAATGTTTGAGAATGTGATCCCTGCTCTCTTCAGGTCATTGACCAGGTAATCCAGTGTAGTTCTGGGCTGATTCATGATCTTTCTTACAATAATCCTTAGCCCATGAAGCGAGATCATGAATGAAGCTTCAGATCGAGGAAGATAGACAGTCATCTTGTGTTTCTTCCATTTTCTAATAATTATAAACAGTTGTTGACAATTTCTAACAGTTATTGCCTTCTCACCAAGCGTGCCTATTGTCCTGTTGCCCATCCCAGCCTTGTATAGGTCTACAATTTTGTCCCTGGTGTCATCAGACAGCTCTTTGGTCTTGGCCATGGTGGAGAGGTTGGAGTCTGATAGATTGAGTGTGTGGACTAGTGTATTTTATACAGGTAACGAGTTCAAACAGGTGCAGTTAATACAGGTAATGAGTGCAGAGTAGGAGGGCTTCTTAAAGGAAAAACTAATAGGTCCGTGACAGCCAGAATTCTTGCTGGTGGTAGGTGATCAAATACTTATTTCATGCAATTAAATACAATTTAATTATTTCTTATCATACAATGTGATTTTATGGTTTTTGTTTTTAGATTTTGTCTCACAGTTGAAGTGTACTTAAAACTTGCAAAATCTGCAGTTTGTCAAATATTTGTTTTCCCAACTTTAGGTGCCATTTAAAATTTTCTTTTCCTAGGTGACTAAAGTGAGCGGAGAGAAATAAATTGTTCAGTAAGTTTGCTTTTGCCTTATCACACAATTCCTCAAGTCAAAGTATATCTAATTTCTGCCAAATCAACTTGATTAATGCTATGTGCATACGATTAGGAATTTTCGCGTTTTTTTCGCCATAAAAACGCGATAAAACCGCGAAAAAAATGCATACATTAAGCATCCTATTATTAGAATGCATTCTGCATTTTATATGCACATGCTGCATTTTTTTCTGCGGCGGAATCGCATTCCGGATAAAAACACAGCATGTTCATTAAAGTGCGGAATCGCGGCGATTCCGCACACATAGGAATGCATTGATCCACTTACTTTACATGCGGGAACTAAGCGGATCATGTGCGGATGGTACCCAGGGGCCCTGGGAACCATATAATTGTTAAAAAAAAGAATTAAAATTAAAAATCATGATATTCTCACCTTCCGGTGTCCCGCGCAGCTTTCCCACTCCTCTCGACGCTCCCGTTTCCAGGGATGCTTTGCGAAAATGACCTGTGATGACGTACAGTCTCACGAGACCGCTACGTTATCTGGGGTCATGCTGCAAAGGATGATCCCTTGAGATATTTGTAGACAGCTATTAAGCCTGCTTTTTTGCAAACTAAACATCCCAAGATTCTGTAACTCTTCCTTGTAGGACATACTTTGTAGTCCACTCACTATCCTGGTAGCTCTTCTCTGAACTTGCTCCACTTTTTCAATGCCTTTTTCTCTAGTCACCTTCCACGACGGCATATGGAGGTTGTCTCTTTGCCCTAATGGGGAACAGGAAACACAGAGAGGTTTAAAAGGACCTCCCACCTGCCAGTGTCTTTCCTATTCCCCATGGGACAGGGAGAGGTCTCCAGGTGCTGTTGTGGCCGGCGACTGCGGTACCTTTGTGCAGGCTCTGCCTGTTGTAGCCGGGCAGCTGGTGGTCGCGTTCCGCCTCCTCCCCTGCTGCTCCCGTCGTCCTGCTATGCAGGTGCCTCAGGGACCCCCTCCCGGCCTTCCCGCGCCCCCACGAGGGCAAAGCAGGCCTGGGATCCCTCGCCGGGCTCCTCCATGAGCTGCTCGGCGTTCTCCCCCTCCATTGCCGGCTCGGCGTTCCGGATGTGACGTCGGCGGTCGCACGCGTCACTTCCGGTCCTTCGTTCTCCTGGAGGCCGCTTCTTCCGGGTTCGCCGGCCGGCGTGTCGGACTGATGGCGTCCCCTCACATGGATCCTGGAGGGGGAGGGGGAACTGCTGATTGCTGGAGGCAGGTGCGGACAGCGTTCTTAAACCCTGCTGAACCACCACTGAGGTAAGACTAATTTTCCCAGTATGGATGGTTCCTTGTGCCCTGCATCTGCGGAGCCCAGCGCTACCCCTGCTACAGTAAGTGTTTTGCAGGGATAGGATCCGGGAGGTAGTACCTATAGGGGGTTTAATGTCCTCACTCCCCTCTCCCTTGTCATTTCAGGGAGAGAAGTCTGCCCCTAAAGCCGCTATTAAAAAGAAGTGCCCAGTCTGTTCTACTAAATTCCCTCTTAACTGGGACAAAAGACTCTGCCAGCCATGTACTGACAAGATTGTAAAAGCTGAGCAACCATCTCTGCTGGATGAAATTCGCTCCTTAGTAAAACAGGAGGTGCAATCTTCGTTAGCAGCTTTTACTACTCCTCCACCTCCACCTCCGCCGCCGCATTCCCCAGCTAAAAAGAGAAAAATTCAGGCGGTCGAATCAGACTCTGATTCAGACCTCTCCCATACTTCATCTGTGGGCTGGGAAGATCCTGTATTACCTAAAGCTGAGGTCAGGAAATACCTCTTTTCCTCAGATTATATTGAGGATTTAGTATCTGCTGTCCGTAATACTATGGGCCTAGAAGAGGAATATGAGCCACAGTCCGTACAGGATCAGATGTTTGGCGGACTCAGATCGGAGAAAAGAGTGGGGTTCCCGGTGCACGCTAACATTGTTAGTATGGTTAATCAGGAATGGGAACAGCCTGAGAAACGCCTCACTACCCCTGCAGAAATGAAGCATAGATTTCCTCTAGAGGGTGAAGTAATCAAATTGGACATTCCAAAGGTGGATGTGCAGGTGGCTAGAGTCGCCAAAAGAACAGCACTCCCTTTTGAGGATTCCTCACAATTAAAGGATCCTATGGACAGAAAGATTGAAAGCCTCCTAAAAAAGTCTTGGGAAACTTCAACGTCTATCCTTAAGGCCAATGTCGCTTCCACTTGTGTTGCCAGGGCCCTCTCCTGCTGGTTGGAGAAATTAGAGTCTCATATATCTCAGGGTACCCCGAGAGGTGAATTATTAGATTCACTTCCCATCCTGCATAGAGCCTCTGGGTTTCTGGCTGACGCTTCTCTGGAATCTGTTAGAGTGGCCGCCAGATCTCTCGTACTCTCCAACTCTGCTAGAAGAGCCCTCTGGCTTAAAATATGGAGCGGTGATATCACTTCAAAAGCCAAGTTGTGTGCTATACCTTTTAAGGGAGATTATGTTTTCGGTCCAGCCTTAGACGATATTCTTGACAAGGCTACTGACAAGAAAAAGGCACTCCCGGAGCAAAAACAACCGAGAAAACGGTTTTTTCGTGCCCCACAGTCTCAGCCCCCTCAAAGAGGGAAAGGCAAAACCGGCAGGTGGAGTTACGCCAAAGGTAGAGGGAAAAATATTTTTGTCCCCCAGCAGCAGCAGCAACAGTCCCAACAGGACAAGCAATGACTCCGACCCGGTAGGGGGGAGACTCTCAAAATATGTGGGTCAGTGGGAAAATATCACCAGTTCCCACTGGGTCCTCAATGTCATCAAGGAGGGCCTATTAATAGAGTTAATTTCTTCCCCCCCTCAGGGTCTGAAAGTTACTACCCTTACGTCTTCAAGAGATCACAATTTGTTGACATTGGGTCTCAGAGATCTTATGAAATCAAATGTGATCTCACCAGTTCCACATCTGGAACAAGGAAAAGGACATTATTCCCGTCTATTCTTAGTACCCAAACCCTCAGGGGACGTAAGAATTATTATAAACCTAAAAGGTCTAAACCGACATGTGAAATATCGCAAGTTCAAGATGGAGTCTGTAAGATCTGCAATTCCTCTGATAGGACATCAGTCCTTTATGGCAACCATCGACCTAAGGGATGCATATTTTCACATTCCTATCCACCCGAGACACAGAAAATACCTCAGGTTTGCGATACGGGTGAGTCATCGAGTGGAGCACTATCAGTATGGAGTCCTTCCCTTCGGCATTTCCTCAGCACCAAGGGTATTCTCCAAGATCATGGCAGAGGCAGTGTCATTAATCCGGAGTCAAGGTGTCTGTATAGTGCCCTACTTGGACGATCTCCTGATAGTAGCCCCCACCGAGATGACCCTGATGTCCCATGTGTCAACCACTTTGGAGATATTGAAGTCTCTGGGTTGGATTCCAAACATGAAGAAGTCTCAGCTTCAACCCTCAAGAACCAGAAAGTTCTTGGGGGTGGTTCTGGGCTCAACAAAACAGATGTCCTTTCTCCCAGACGATCACAGGCTACCATTAGTAGCAAAAGTCAGAAAATTCAAGGAGATGAGATGTCCTACTCTTCGAGAAGGAATGTCTCTTTTAGGCTCCATGACAGCCTGTATACAATCAGTGGCTTGGGCTCAAGCTCACTCCAGAATTCTCCAAACCCACATTCTAGACAGGTGGGATGGTCAACCTGGCACTCTAACAAGAAGGATTCACACACCAGGTCGAGTGAAAGCATCCTTAACATGGTGGATGAATTCCAGAAACCTCCTGAAGGGGGTGAGCTGGATTCAGCTCCCGATAACTACGATCAAGACAGATGCCAGCAGGAGAGGCTGGGGAGCCATAGTAAATCATGTTCCTTACCAAGGTCTTTGGAACCAGTCGATCAGCGAGAAATCGTCAAATTTCAGAGAACTCAAAGCTGTGGAAGAGGCCCTGTTAGCAGCAAGCCGTCAGATTTCCGGTCAACATGTCCAGATCTATTCAGACAACATGACCACGGTGGCGCATATCAGGCGTCAGGGCGGCACAAAATTCCTCAGTTTGAAAAAGATCTCCGCTCGAATTTTTTATTCGGCCGAGAAACACTTACTGTCACTGACAGCAATTCATCTAAAAGAGACTGCAAATATTCAAGCAGACTACCTGAGTCGCCAGGACATTCATCCTGGCGAGTGGAGCCTGGACCTTCAAACGTTCAATATGCTAGTACAAAAGTGGGGTCTTCCAGAAGTCGACCTCTTTGCCTCTCACCAGAACGCAAAAGTCAAAACCTTTTTTTCCTTGAACCCAAGAGGCAATCCCAGAGGAGTGGATGCCCTAGTCCAAGATTGGCACTTCCAGCTTGTCTACGCATTTCCACCAATCCCAATCCTGGCAAAGGTTCTAAGGAAGATACGAATAGAAGGAACTCCGACTATCCTGATAGCCCCTTTTTGGCCCAAAAGAAGTTGGTTCAACTTGATCATCCAACTACAAGTGGATGGACCAGTAATGTTACCTCTAAAAAACGATCTCCTCTCTCAGGGTCCTATTCTCCACGCAGACCCTCAGAAATGGAATTTAGCGGCGTGGTTACTGAAGCCCAGGTCTTGAAAGCAAAAGGACTATCGGACTCTGTCATAGCTACTCTCCAAAAATCGAGAAAGCCAGTAACCAACGCCATCTACAACAAAATCTGGAAAAAGTTTTCGTCTTTTTGTCTACCTAACCTTCCAGACCCTCTCAAGCCTAATATACCTAACATCTTAGATTTTTTGCAAAAAGGCTTAGGAATGGGTCTTAGGCCCAGTACTCTCAGAGTCCAGGTCTCGGCACTTAGCTCCTTTTTTTATCAAGATCTAGCAGGCCATCGCTGGATCAAAAGATTTTTAACATCAGCAACTAGGATGAATCCTAGAAAACAGATAATAGTTCCCCCATGGGATCTGAATGTGGTGCTTCAAGGTCTTACAGGCCCGCCTTTTGAACCTTTTTCCTCCTGCTCTCTTCAAAATCTTGCATACAAAACTGTGTTTTTGGTAGCCATAACTTCGGCTAGAAGAGTGGGTGAACTACAAGCCTTATCTATAAGAGAGCCGTATCTTCTAGTGAGAGATGACTCAATAGTACTTCGTCTAGATCCTTCTTTTCTTCCAAAGGTAGTCTCTGATTTTCATCGTTCCCAAGAGATTGTTCTACCAACCTTTTGCCATAGTCCTGCAAATTCGGAAGAAAGAAGATTCAACACTCTGGACGTCCGACGTATTGTGCTGCAATACTTAGATCAGACCCGTGCTTTCAGAATCGATCATAACCTCTTTGTCCATCCCTCTGGGCAAAATAAGGGTAAAAAAGTAGCTAAAAGTACCATTGCTACATGGATCAAAAAGGCTATAACGGAAGCCTACCTTGCTCAAAACAAAATACCTCCAGTAGGGATCAAGGCCCATTCAACAAGATCTACGTCAGTCTCCTGGGCAGAAAGAGCAGGTGCATCCCCAGAGCAGATCTGCAGGGCAGCAACGTGGTCTTCACTTCATACTTTCTCTAAACATTACAGATTAGATGTATTGTCCAATAAGGACTTAGTCTTCGGCCGTAAAGTTCTGCAGGCCGTTGTCCCTCCCTAGTGCCAAATTAGTTGGTATTCCTCCATATGCCGTCGTGGAAGGTGACTAGAGAAAATAGAATTATTCTTACCGTTAATTCGGTTTCTAGGAACCTTCCACGACGGCACTAATTTCCCACCCGATATATATTCCTGGATTAGTTCTGGGATTCGGAAGGTAAACCGGTGCTATGGGTTCAGTTGTAAGTCACTGGCAGGTGGGAGGTGGGAGGTCCTTTTAAACCTCTCTGTGTTTCCTGTTCCCCATTAGGGCAAAGAGACAACCTCCATATGCCGTCGTGGAAGGTTCCTAGAAACCGAATTAACGGTAAGAATAATTCTATTTTTAAAATGTAGTGCCCAGAACAAAACACAGTATTCCAGATGGGGTCTGACCAAGGAGGAGTAGAAGGGAATAATTACTTCACGTGATCTACACTTTTTGCTTCTCTTAATACATCCTTGAACTGTGTTTGCCTTTTTTGCTCCTGCATCACACTGTTGACTCTAGTGCAGTTTGTGATATATTAGTATACCCAAGTTTTTTACACACGTGCTGTTGCTTAGTTCTATTCCCCCCATTCTGTAGATGTAATTTTCGTTTTTCTTGCCCAGATGTAGAATCTTGTATTTCTCCCTCTTGAATATCCTACTATTAGTCGAAAAAATATATAACAGCATTACTTGAATTAAAAATAGATTGAGATGAGGTCCCAACAGCCAAGACCACTTCTGGGGCCTATTAGCGACCACGTGGGCAATTGATGACCAACTATAAAGGGTTTCTCCAGCCTTCATTTTTAGCTATACCGTCAAGCATAGGATGCCTACTGCTCTAAACATTATTAAAGGAAACTGTCCTTGGACAAGGTTAGAAGCTGATTTAAGATCCTACTTATCTTGTCATCTTCCTTAAGCCACATTTACACACTTCACTATAAGTTGTATTTTATCTTACTTCATTTCATAGTTTTAACATATTTTCCTGTTTTTGTTTTTGTTTTTTTTAGATATGAGTTTTGTTTAGCACAGAAAATTTAAGACCTTTCGGTCGGTTCCTCTTGTCAAACATCCTAAGCCACTAACCATATGTTACATTTCAGGCAGTTCATCAACGCTAGGTATAAAGAAAGGATTTATCAAAGATTTAGTCGAGGTTTGAAGTGGTATGATTTACAGTGGCGATGAAAATATCCTATTATATGTAATGTAAAACCAATTTTACACGGCGCATATATATGGATGACAGATTGCTGAGAAAAAATACAACACAAACAGCACAATAGATTTAATGACTGCAAGTACAATACTTTATATAAAATTCTATAAAAAGACAGTGAACAAATTAAAGGTCATTTGGAGCATAGCCAATGATCGGTAAAAGGAAAGTTTTAATTAAAGGGATGGCATATGATAATGTCAGTAAATTGTTGACTAGCTTAATAAACTTATCTAAAGCAACAATAAAAAAAGGTTCTGGATGTAGTTTCTATGCTGAAAGGTATTGTGTGTGACTTTGGGACAGGTCATCAATATCTGATTGGTGGAAGTGCAACACTGAAACCCTTGCCGATCAGCTGTTCCCGATGCCGGCTGGCGGTGAAAGTGCACATCACAGATCAGTCATCTACACAGGGTCGGCAGCTGGGTACTGCATATCCACCATATCCATATTGCAGCACTCACTTATGCCCACCACTGGCCCCAGGAACAGCTGATTGGCGTGGTTGCCAAGTATTGGCATCCCTTCCTAAAGATACGCTATCAATGTAAAACCCCAGGCAACAAATTTAACGTTCGCTTACAATGTGCGATGATAAGCATTAAATGACTGCTGATTGGCACACAAGCCGACATGGCTACAAATGAACACACATCTATTCTATTTTGTTCAGATTGCATAAGATGCCATTGTTCTCGGCAGCACAGTTCCAGCTTACACAATATTATGTGCTGTCAAGAACGATGATTCTTTTTTGCAGCATAAAAGATCAGTTCAGCCTACAAATGAGCATTTTGCTAGTTTGTCGAATGAACAACACACACTTTTAGACTGCAACGTTATGGTGAATTAGTGTTCCTAGGAATGCTCGCAACTGATAATGGTGAAAATGGACAATAAGAATCACACTTATTTCATTTGTAAGTAGAGCAGCTATCGCAGTACAGAGGGTTTAAGAGAACAAAAAGATTCTTGTATGTGGCTGTCTCTGGTGTTGTCTGTATTGGGCAGCAATAACCACACATTTATTGTAGCTCAACCTTGGAGTGTGAAGACTGATATAATGAGGCAAGGTAGGGAGGATACCGGAAAACACAGTAATGTCTCAGCTTTCTGGAAGCCTATGGGAACAATGTCATACTGAGGTCATTCTGCATTAGGAATAAAACTCCACTGACCCCCACAAATAGCATAAAAGACTTTGACATGACCTCAAAGAAATAGTTTTGGCTTACATTGAAAACTCATGTCAGAATGAATTCTCTTTAAAATTTTAAACTTTATCTCCGTCCAACCAGCCTGATTGACAGTGCCTCAGTGTCCCTCCTCACTGCTGCTGCTAAAATCTCACAATGCCCCTTAGGCTAAGTGCACACGCTGCAGAATTGCCGCTGAAATTTCCGCTGCAATTCTGCAACTCCTGCCACCGGTATATCGCATGCGGAACTGGCATGTGTTTTCCAAGCGATCTGTAGCATCGTTTGGAAAACTGATTGACAGGTTGGTCACACTTGTCAAACATAGTGTTTGACAAGAGTGACCAACTTTTTACTATTGATGCTGCCTATGCAACATAGATAGTAAAAAGATAGAACGTTAAAAATAATAATAAAAAAAAAAAATCATGATATTCTCACCTTCCGGCGTCCCCGACAGCCTTTCCCGCTTCTAGCGATGCTCCGGTCCCAGTAATGCTTATTCTCATTTGCACATGGAAACACGAGAAGTAATGGAATGAAACTGAAAGGAAGAAGATACAGATTAGATATAAGAAAAAACTTTTTGAGAGTGTGGGTGATCAGTGAGTGGAACAGGCTGCCACGAGAGGTGGTGAGTTCTCTTTCAATAGAAGTCTTCAAACAGAGGCTGGACAGACATCTGTCTGAGATGGTTTAGTGAATCCTGTGCTGCATTGAGCAGGAGGTTGGACACGATGACCCTTGAGGTCCCTTCCAACTCTAACATTCTGTGATTCTATAAGGACCACAACTGATATGTAGGCCCCTTAATCTGTAAGGCGCTTTTGGCTGAATTCAGACATCTCAAAAAGAAAACTCAAAAAGAAGTTTAAAAGCCTCATATATGCCTATGATGCTGTCAAGTTTGGGTCAGGAGACCTGCTGCCAATCCGTTCTTCACAGACCGTGATAGATGGATATCTGAATTCGGCCATGGTGCCCGCTATCACTACATGGACAAGAATGGCATTTTTCAACACACATGTGCCGTAAAAGAGGACGTATTCAAAACTTCAACTCTGCCCATCTAAACCTGATTACTGGCTCTGAAGCATTCTCCTCTTCAAAGTTATCAATCAGATAAGGATTATCAATCAAAGTTATCAATCAGGAAGTAGGATTGCTGCCATCATCACAACACCCTGCAGAAGAAACGCCCAATGCACACTCTGAAGGTAATTCATTAAGTTATCACAAAGGAGCTGCTAAAACTTTTTTTCTTATGGACCCTGTTATATTTGCTTGCACATGATCAAAAATGACTCTCTACTCCCAATATAGAAATGGTGACAAGTTCCGTTTAAGAGCGAATGGGAGAATGGGCTTGATATTTTCAAAGTGGTTAATAGTAAAACTATTGTTATGGCCACTTCTTCTGTAACCTAGTTTTGATAAATGAGTCTTCAAGTGGGTCTTATACCCTATCAGTCTGATGCACCAGACTAGCTCATTAATGGGATCCAGTCGAGATGGCCACCATGTCCTGCATGAAAGCCTCCTACCACCCATTTACATTCTAGATAGAGGTATGGCCATGCTGCCATCGCTCATCGCTTTTGTTCTGGACATGAGTTGGGGACACGGCTTCTGGGACTTGAGCTTGGGACATGTCTTGTTGACTGACAGATCGGACAATAATCTGGTGTTTGGTGCTTTGCTTGAAGATAACCCAACATTTTGTGATGTAGTTCTGATGAGTACCACGTCTGATAAGAAGAGCTCCGATCCCAGTGCTAATAGCACTCAGCCCTAGGAGGTAGAAGACATCATAGCTTACAGTCTGTGGTGTGGGAAATCCAGCTCTGAGCAGAAAGTATCACGGAAACTTCTGAAAATACATTAGTCATTCTTTGCAGATTGTCAGACTGATCAAGGCTTTTTATTATTTCCAATCTGCCTCTTTAAGAGGGGCCAGTTTCTTGTTTCCCGATAATGATGGTAAAGTATTTTCTAGAACACTGGGACACAAAATGCCAGAGAAGAAATACACAGTGTTTTGTAAACTTAGAAATGTCAGTGTGTAAATGCTTTTGGAATTGCATGCCACTGACTGGGCTGATTTAGCTTGACCTGTTTAAACCTACAAGCAAAATACATTTTCTCTCTGTAATTATTATGAACAGTTGTGCGCGTTTGGGTTTGCCTGGCCCTCTAGCATTATTGGGTCAAAAAGATAGCAAAGAACATTTTATAATGTGGAAAGTCAGAGAAATAAACCATTGTCACTTAACCATGTCCCTGCTGCTGTATTGTACAAGGAAAACGTCAATGGTAGGAAGAACCATACAGTGATTTTCTGTAAAGCCGACAAATGTTGTCACTCATTACTTCATTTTTCATAGTTAAAAACTTATAGGTCCTGGTCAAAAGATTCTCATCATCTTATTTGTCAGACTTACCCCTTCCCATCTTTCGACGTACATTGGTTTTGGGTGTGTTATCCAGTTGTCATCTGCCTCTAACAGCAGCAATCAGAGTTGCTTAACTACTTAAAGAGAAACTGTCAATGAGATCAAACTCTCCAAAACCGCAAATATAAGCAGGTCTGTGAAACATACATCCTTTAAAACCATAATAACTTCAATCTGTTGCTGCATTCTTGTGTAATTAGCATTTTTTGTAATATGCAAATGAGGTGCCTAACATCACACAGACCTTGAGCTATCAGTGAAGGTAAATAGGCTAGCCCTGAGCACTTAATGCCTCATTTGCATATGAATTAAAATTAATTACTCAGAAATGCAGCAACAGATAGAAGATATAAAGGTGACTGATTTACATTTCAAAATCCTGCATGTCCATATGTATTTGGAGGGAGGGGAGGGAGATTAATAGATTCTGTTCTGCTTAATTGATGAAATTGCTTCCTATCACTCTTCCAGTGACCAGTCTTGACTTTTTGGGTAAGAAATTATATATAAACCAGACAGATTATGTTGGATTTCATGGGAGGCTGTTTTATGGGGTTAACCCATAAATATTTGTAGTGGGGAAAGATGCCTTGAAATGGTATTGTCCCAAACTTAAAGTTAGTCAAAAATTTGGAGATACTGGGAGTGTTTACACCAGTTCATGCCAGTGTTAAATGAGGTTTTGCTTTTCGACTGATGAGTAGGAGCAGATCCCTGAAATGCATAGCATTTTAAGACACTGTATGAATAAAATATCATCTTTTACCTTATCTTTGAACCGATGCTACATTCTGTTGGAGTGACAGCGCCTAGTATAGCATCAATTTTCTACTATATACAGTACAGAGCAAAAGTTTGGACACACCTTCTCATTTAAAGATTTTTCTGTATTTTCATGACTATGAAAATTGTTAATTCACACTGAAGGCATCAAAAGTATGAATTAACACATGTTGAATTATATACCTAACAAAAAGTGTGAAACAACTGAAATTATATCTTATATTCTAGGTTCTTCAAAGTAGCCACCTTTTGCTTTGATGACTGGTTTGCACACTCTTGGCATTCTCTTGATGAGCTTCAAGAGGTAGTCACCGGAAATGGTCTTCCAACAATCTTGAAGGAGTTCCCAGAGATGCTTAGCGCTTGTTGGCCCTTTTGCCTTCACTCTGCAGTCCAACCCACCCCAAACCATCTCGATTGGGTTCAGGTCTGGTGACTGTGGAGGCCAGGTCATCTGGCGTAGCACCCCATCACTCTCCTTCTTGGTCAAATAGCCCTTACACAGCCTGGAGGTGTGTTTGGGTCATTGTCATGTTGAAAAATAAATGATGGTCCAACTAAATGCAAACCGGATGGAATAGCTTGCCACTGCAAGATGCTGTGGTAGCCATGCTGGTTCAGTATGCCTTCAATTTTGAATAAATCCCCAATAGTGTCACCAGCAAAGCACCCCCACACCTCCTCCTCCATGCTTCATGGTGGGAACCAGGCATGTAGAAGTCCATCCGTTCACCTTTTCTGCGTCGCACAAAGACACGGTGGTTGGAACCAAAGATCTCAAATTTGGACTCATCAGACCAAAGCACAGATTTCCACTTGTCTAAAGTCCATTCCTTGTATTCTTTAGCCCAAACAAGTCTCTTCTGCTTGTTGCCTGTCCTTAGCAATGGTTTCCTAGCAGCTATTTTACCATGAAGGCCTGCTGCACAAAGTCTCCTCTTAACAGTTGTTGTTGAGATGTGTCTGCTGCTAGGACTCTGTGTGGCATTGACCTGGTCTCTAATCTGAGCTGCTGTTAACCTGCGATTTCTGAGGCTGGTGACTCGGATAAACTTATCCTTCGAAGCAGAGGTGACTCTTGGTCTTCCTTTCCTGGGGCAGTCCTGATTTGCTTTGTCCGGCAGCGGCCACCAAACAGTGACAGACCTGTGGGATTGCGCTTTGGACATTATATACATCCGGCCACTGTTTATAACACAGGATCGGTGGGAATTCTGGAAGTCAAATATGAGATAGAATACAGATGTGATGTGTACCCTACAAGACATCGCGGATTCTCGTTGTGCCGTTCTGCTTTTGTTTCCCTCCAGTGCCTCTTTCTTTCCTTAGACTTCTATAGGAATGCCATGCCATTTCATTCCTTACTGAAAACAGATTTGTAGACAGATTTTAGAAGTTTTTGAGAGTGAAGGTCATTACGGGAGAGAAAAAGAAACTAGGTGGGGAACGTAAGATTTATCTTCTTTAGTATCTTCTTTATCTTCAATTGTACTGTTGATTTATGTGCTGCCGATGTTGATTTCTGAAAGTGTGGTTATTATTTAAGCTTCACACAATTTGTTTTTTTTTTCAGTAAAAGTTGAAGGTTATTCTCATCTTAAAGGGATAAAATGCAAAGTGTTTGTAAAAAAAAAAAAAAAAAGAGCAACTTTGCAATTTACTCATTATTAAAAATTAATTCTGTTCTTAAGAATGGATGGATCGATTCTATAGCTTACAAGTGGTTGCCAAGATTACCAGCCACCACTGGAGTCTGCTCGGCTTTATTCACACATCAGTATTGTTCATCAGCATTTCTTTTAATTATAATTTTCCTCTGATTGTTCCACTGCTGGTTTTGGCATGCAAACAGTGATTCAAAATACTGACCAGACACTGACATTGTGAGAATGAGACTGAAGCGGTGGCCGGTTGGCAAGGAGTGTACCTTTAAATATGCTGCTTTGGAGTGGGCCAGCTTCAGTCCCTCTGCGCTCCTCCATTGCTGCTGTTGCCAGTAACATCAGCGAGTGCGTAGTTCGGACCACCAGCCCAGACCTTTAGGGTATGTTGACATGTAGTATTTTTGCTGCATTTTTTTTCTGTATGACACATGGTGTTGGCAGGAAAAACACTGTGTGCATTACACCCGGTTTGATTTGGTGTTTGAAGCCCTTTTTAATGTGGTTTTCTGCTCTTTTTAATTTAATTGATCATTGATCCTAATGGGTAAAAATCCTAAAATAATTGACATTTTGTATTTTGAGAAAAACAACCACAGGTCAAAAATTGCAAGGGGGAAAAAAGCGCAACATGTGCATGAGATTTTAGAAGAAACGATGTGTTTTTTTTTACACACAAAAAAGTGCGGAAAAAGTAAGGAACCAATACCATTAACCTTCAATGACCAAATCCTGAGACCAAACCTTTAGTATGTGAGTTTGTGTGGTGGTGACCTATTAGATCAATGGCTTCACCATTTGTGATATGCAATAGAGGGTCTCTGTAGCGTCAACATATATGCAGCACTGTACAAATCAGAGCATGTTGGACAATTCATAGAGGAGGAGTGCGGCTCACAATCTATGAGATCTAATGACACTTGCCCGGAGCCTCAGTGTACCGTGTGTTAATGTTGGAGGAGATCAGGGCGGAGATCACTCTGGTCAGCCGTTTCCTTGCTTTGCTTACCGATGCTCTTGCTGAAGCATCCAATAATGACTGCACATCGATAGGCATAGTCATAAACTAAACATTCATATAATTTAAGCAGCAAAAAGTGCTCTATAATCTATGCCGGAAAATGAGAGGCAAGTTAGTATCAAGAGATCCATATGCTCCATTAGTTGTACAAGCAAATGACATACAACACGAGATACTTGGTGACATATTGTACCTTCTTTATGGCCAGGACAAATAAACCTACTTACATAATTTTGTGGCTGCTAGCTAAAATCTTTTTTTCCCCAATGATGGTTTTGTGTTTTGTCTGCAGAAAGTTAGATTATCCATACAGGGTACATATCTACACATTTTGGAGAAATAGCCGTCCCACTGGTTCCATCACTGATCCATTCTGTACCGCAAGAGGAATTGAATATCACATACCAAGCCTATGGCATCTAACTGTGCCTATACAGGCCCTCAAAACATGGTTGGGCTATGAGCCATGTGGCCAGCTACATGTGTTCCACTGACTTTATGCCACCACTCTCAAAGGCTATCGTGGTGCAGGGCAGGACGGTAATGGAGGCGAGAATGATCACCTTTCCTTTTAGGCAACGAGTGCAGGTTTTGTCTTAAGATGCCTTATGAGGGAACATCACACTGGTCCTATTTCCGGGATTATGGTGTGGGATGGCATAGTGCTCAGTAGCCGGACACCTCTAATCTTCATTCTGGGTAGAACATCTAAATCACACTTCTAGAGACAATATAACCTGGGAGGGATATGCATTTATAATATACAAAGTACCCCTAAAAGGCAATGTCCCAGCAGATCTAGACCCCTCACTGACAGTCCATTAAAACGTAGCCTTTAACCTAAGTTAAGATCATTATTTTCATATACTAATTACAATGAGGTAATGGGTTAAAAAAGACAGTTGCTGGTATTAATTACTGAATTAATCTCTGAACAGCATATCAACTGCTTGAGCTGTTGAGATAGCACTTTGGGGTACCATCAGTTTATGATTAATAGGGCAAACTATGGGTGTATAAAACCTATCATACACACAACACGTGTCCCCCAGCATGTTTCACCAAGTTATATTGGCGTCATCAGGGGATGGGACATTAGCATGAAGATAGAATTTTATTTTAACCTGTTAGCCCCCCATTGTAATTAGTGTGAATATAATGATCTGAATAAATTAGACTAAAGGCTACATTTCAATGACCGGTTAGCGAGAGGTCTTTATATAGAGGGGAATTGCCCTTTTAGGAGTATTTTATATATTCATTCCAGGTACCCCAGCAGTTGTTAAATTGATTTGGTAGTAGAACCACAGGTACGGCCATTTCTCCAGTGTCCCAGGTGCAGTTTTTCAACATAGCACTGGACCAGATGTTCCTTGTGCTACTGTAAGTTGCCTGTAAGGCCTAAATGTGCTGCCATAGAATCGGCGTCTCTGGATTTTGATGATTTGCATGCCCAAGTGCATTCTGCATGGCAGAATATTTCTAAGATAGCCATTAGTAACTTAAACATGTTGTGCATTAATTTCTGCACGTCGCTCATGCTCGATACTGAATATACTGAGATGTTTTGAAGATGTTGTCTCCATTTTTTTCATCATTTGCATATCACTATCATGTCTATAGAACCTGTGATTACCAATGTTGACGAGTATACATGCCTTACATGGCCAAAGTGTTGACACCCTTGAAATTGTTCCAGAAAATGAAGCATTTCAACCACAAAATTATTACAGTTGAACATGCTTTGTCATACACATGTTTATTTCTTTTGTGTGTATTGGAATAACGCAAAAACAGAGAAAAAAGTCAAACTGAACATAGTTTCACACAAAAACCCCAAAATATGCCAGACAAAACTTTCCACCTTTCCAAAATTGTGGGTAAACAACCTGGTTTCAATCATGTGATGCTCATTTAAACTCAACTGTGGCAAGTAACTGGTTCTGCCAATATGAAAATTACACTTGAAACCAGTTAAAAAGGAAAAGAGTTGACTCGAACTTTGTATTATGTGTCTGTGAGGGCCACACTAAGCATGGAGAACAGAAAGCAGAAAAGAGAACGATCTGATGACTTGAGAAACAATATTGTTAAAAATATCAACAAGCTCAAGGTAACAAGAGATCTTGATGTTCCTTTGTCCATGGTTTGCAACATAATCAAGAAGTTTACAACCCATGTAGATAATTTCCCTGGACGTGAACGGCAGAGAAAAATTGATAAAAGATTGCAACGCCAGATAGTCCAGATGGTGGATAAGCATCCCCAATTAAGTTCCAAAAAAATGTAAGCTTTCCTGCAGGTTCCGGGTGCATCAGTGTCAGCGCAAACTATCCGTCGACATTTGAATGAAATGAAACACAATGGCAAGAGACCCAGGAAGACCCCATTGGTGACACAGAGACATTAAAAAGCTAGACTGCCATTTGCCAAAATGTACCGGAGTAAGCCAACATCCTTCTGGGAAATTGTCTTGTGGACAGATGAGACTAAGATGCAGCATTTTGGTAAAGCACATTATTCTACGGTTTACCAAAAACGGAATGAGGCCTACAAAGAAAAGAACATACTACCTACAGTCAAATATGGTGGAGGTTCAAAGATCTTTTAGGGTTGCTTTGCTGCCTCTGGGACTAGGTGTCATGACTGTGCAAAGCATCATGAAATCTGAAGATTACATAAGGATTTTGAGTTGCAATGTTGTGCAAGTGTCAGAAAGCTGTGTTTGCGTCCAAGGTCAAGGGTCTTCCAGTAGGACAATGACCCCAACCATACTTCAAGAAGCACCCAGAAATGGATGAAAGCAAAGCGCTACAGAGTTCTGAAGTGGCCAGCAATGGGTCTGGAATTAAATCCCATTGAACACCTGTGGAGAGATTTTAAAATTGCTAAAGATAGAAGGCACCTTTCAAATGTGAGAGACCTGGAGAAGTTTGCAAAAGAAGAGTAGTCCAAAATTCCAGTTGAGAGGTGTAAGAAGCTTGTTCATGGGGTAACAACGGTACTTACTTGGGAGCGATTTGAGGTATCACAGAAACCGTCTTTATTTAAAGTTTATTTCATTCCTCAAGCCACATCACAGGAAAACTTAAATACAGCCTTTGCCTGGCACAAAGTAAAACATAAAGTAACAAGTCCATAGAATAGTGCTGGTTAGCCGGCCTGGCTTAGAGTCCAGCTTCTCTGTCCTTTAGCAAAGGCAGTCAATCCAGGAGATCTGCAACCCCCACACAACCAGACGTGTGTGAGACAAACGGGTCTCATTTATACAAGTGGACCCCACCGAGGGGTGGAGATATGGTGGGCATAAGTCTCTCCCAACTCTTCAGTTGCTCCCAATGAACCTGTCATGGCTGATGAACCCCTTCTAGTGCTATATGTACTAAAGCATTACTCTAGTCCCATCCACTAAGTGTCTGACAGCCGCCTTACAATGGTTATAAGAAGCGATTGTTTGCAGTCATTTATTCCAAAAAGTGGGCAACAAAATAATTAACTTAAGGGTGCCAAGAATTTTGTCCGGCCCATTTTTGGGGGTTTTGCTTGAAATCCTGTCCAATTTGCCTTTTTTTTTACTGGAACAATTTCAAGGGTGCCAACCCTTTCGGCCATGACTGTACCTATGAAGAACCCTTGCCCTCTTGGTTAGGAGCTGATCTGCTGCACTTGGCAACGACCACTGAACATTGAACACCGCTGAGCTGTTAAGAGCTGTTCATTGTTTACGTCTGGCCGCCATTGGATTTAATAATGGCTGTTGGGCGAGGTTGCTGGGAGTCGGACCCCCATAAATGTAATACTGATCACCTGTGGGAAGGGTACATAACCAGTATTTAACTTCAGCAAATTGGTTTTTAGCTACTGAGCCGACGTCTGCCTCTTTTCTACCACATATCCCCTTTGTTGAACACCTTCTCCCTCGATTACCATCAGACATAATCCTGTGCTATCCTTGTCCCATTGGGGCAACAATTAGCTTTGGCTTTTCAATGCTTTTTTTTGCTGTATTTGCCACCTCAAAGGTTAATTTTCCATTTTTATTCCTTGGCAGTGCACAGCCTGTTTTTCCTTCTCCTAAGTTTACCCTCAGTCAATTTGTAATTCTAGAGTAGTAACACTTTAGCAATTTGCATTAAATGTCCTCTGTCCATGACCCCTGTGAAATGGAACAGATATTTTAAAACCTTAGTTCACAAGATCCGACCAAAAGTCATTTGCACAGTAATGATTTTGCTCAGGCACCCATGGGTGTAAGTACCGTCTACAGTACACCCACAAGATGAGCTCAGTAGGACAAAGAAACAAAATTACAAGATGTTACCCTTGCAGGTTTGCAATGTTATGTGCTGCATAGAAAATGGCCTAGTGCTGCTGCCTCAGGTTGGATTGGAGTCCAATTATTGTGCTCTGGCGCCATCTTGTGGTGCACTGCTGTACTGCATGTAATGCTGTCTCTACATTACATTAGCTGGGTTAATATTCATTTGATTAATATGGAAATTAACTTTATTGTGTTCTCACACGTGTGTTTGGTAAACGTTTGTAATTATTTACGCCCATGAGTCACTGGGAGAAAAAATCAGAATAAAGTAAAAACGGGGAAATATAGTTGGTTTTGTGGGATTTTGCAAAACTTGGCTAAGAGTAAAGAATGTGATGATAAAATATTATTACTGTCACTGGAGAAGAAAATGATTGACAGATAAGTAATCTTTTATTTTATAATTTTATTTATCTCCAAACTGACGACCCATTTATGGCAAACCTGATCACGGAGCCCGACAGAGTACAGTCACCCCTAGATTACAGTGCATAAGACGTGTACTGATACTTTACTCTCTTTTGTGTCTCTTATCCCCAGCTGATCTTATATGAGAGAACCTGGCTGAACCGATGGAAGACGACCATTTTACATGAAGGAGAAGGGACGATAACCAACATTAAATGGAGGGGAAATTTTATTGCCTGGGCCAATAATATGGTAAGAGGTGTTGTCTTCTGGCCTGGTGAATAATTGGAGTAAAATGGAGCCATTTATCTAGTGCCATCCCTCCCAATTATCCGCTGTATGTTGTTTTTTTTAGTTCATTGTGCCATTCAAGTTTTCTGTTTATTCTTTGTGGTTTTGCGTCACCATCTTTGTAACCAAGCTATTTCTTTTTTCTTTGATGAATATATGTGGAGGCTTGTGTTTTTTTCCTATGACGAGCTGTACTTTTTAGTTGTCCTTTCTGAAATATAGTTGTGGCCAATACTTTTGGCCCAAATGTCGATGTTTCTCACAGTCTCCGTAGTTGATTTTTCTATGGTCACTGACGTACAATTATATCAGTTAGATATAGAATAAGTTGTGTATTCTACATCACTGTTGGGCTCGTCTCCGTGCCATGGGCTTCTGGTACCAGGAAGCTTCTGCCAGTTTCTAGCTGACCCCTCACCATGCCACATATGGGTGGGCATGCTGGCAGTTAGATTGTGTTCTAATGGGAAGGTGTAACATGATTTATTGCTCTTTTATCATTTATGTTTGTATATGTCAAAGGTGTGAAATTTGTTCTGTCAGCAAAAGGGTTAAAAGTAAGAAATTCTGCAGTCACATAAAATGTGGCAAGCCGTCTTGTTTTCCCTGTTTTGTTTTTTTCTTTATTATTTTTTAACATGTTGAACTCATCATTTTTTCTTGATAGGGAGTCAAAATACTAGACATAATCACAAGACAGCGGATTACGAATGTGCCCAGAGATGACACTAGCCTACGTCCCGACATGTACCCCTGCAGCCTCTTCTGGAAGGATAACCTCACCCTTGTAATTGGATGGGGGAAGTCTGTCAAGGTAGGTATTGTATCTCCTATCCTTGTGTATCGAGTTTCCTTCTGCCTCAGAACTTGAAGTCCTCTACTTAAATATAGCTTTAAAGAGAACCAATGGGAGAGACCCTGATTCCAGTGATGTGTCACTTACTGGGCTGCTTGCTGTAGTGTTGATAAAATCACTGTTTTATCAGCTGCAGTTCTCTGCATGCTGAGCTCTGTATAACCCCGCCCACATCAGGGGTTGGCTTCTTTCTGTGTACACTGCATAGGCAGAAAGCTGCAGAGCTCTTGAGTAAAGAGGACTATTTTCTGCAGGTTTACTGGTCCTATAATGAAAATCTGCTAATGATGAAATAGTGATTTTATCAAAATTATAGTAGGAAGTGCAGTAAGTGGCACGTGACTGCAATCAGGGTTTCTGCCTCTACTTTATCACTCTCTCAGATCATGTGTCAAAAACCTGCTGACAGATTTCTTGAGAAGGATAAAATGCTGACTGCCTGCAGTTGCCGGTACAGGGAGGGCACTGCATTCTTCACTTTGCCTACATTAGTTTCCCATGTGCAGTATTTTACCATCGAGAGGGTTGTATGACATCTATAGTCACGTGCCCCTCCTTCACCATCCGTCTTATGGATTGGGGAGTCATCTGGAATGGACAAGAGGCAGGCCAGCTAAAGGAGACCTGACACCGCTATAAATATGTATTGTTAGGTAGCAGTCCTCCGTAGCGCCTTGCTGTACAGTAACCTCTGGCGGCTGCTGTAACGCACACTGTTCATACGACTGAGCTCCAGCTACTTGGCTCCCTCTAGTGGTTGCTGCAGATACAATCAGTGGCAGCAGCATTTAAATGGCCCAGTTGTTGGCACGTGTGTGGCCCCTCCGCTGCCATTATTGCCGATACACTCCATAGCACACTCTGCCATGTGATCTCTGCCATTTCAGTGCTAGACAATCATCATTTTCATGATTTTTCACATCATTTCATGACCTTACCATATATTGCTTTATACACTATGGCATTCCAGTATATGGAACAAGCGATCATATGATCACAGGATCAAGTTCCCTTAGAGGACTCAAAACGTAATGTGAAAAAACTATCTTCATTTTTTAATATTTTTTTATCTAAAACTATAAATCACCCCTTCTTTCCAATGTAAAAATAAGGAAATGAAAAAAAAAAACTAAACATATTTGATATCGCCTCATCCGTAAAAATCTGATCTGTCAAAAATAAAATTCTTGAATCTATACGGTAAACACCATAAAGCAAAAAACAAATGTAGATGCCAGAATTTATATCTTTTAGCTCCTTCACCTGCCCCTAAAAATGCAGTGAAAAGTGATCAGAATATGACTGCACCAGCCAAAAAGCAAGGAAGAGTTAAAAGCAGTATGGATCTCCGCAATTGGCAACATAAAGCAATTTATTTATTTTTTTTATTTACAATTTCTGAAAAATGACTATCCGGATTTGGCATGGTAGTAATTGAACTAACCTTGAAAATGATGTTGCCATTTATTGTGCACTGGATGCCATAGAGACCAAGATAAAAAAAAAAAAAAAAAAACAAGGTCTGGGGATTTTTTTAACCATTTCATCTCACTTAGCATTTATTGTCATTTTCCAGTGTATTGTATAGGAAAGTGATCTGTAATGTTTACGTCTCATTCATCTGATGGTTTCCTTGTCCTGTTCATTGTGGATTATTGAAGGGATCAGTTACATCTGTCGTCCATACTGTAAGTAGCCGTGATGCCAGGGTGAGATCTAAGGCTGGCCATACTGAGCTGATCGCTGTCTGTCCTGACATATAAGGGGATAAGCTGCTGCCGGGTAACTCTGGCTCTGCCTCATCTCCCCCCAGAACAAAGGGACCAGGCAGTGGAAATCCATATTCACCAGAAAGTCACAGTCAATGGTTGACCTAAAAATCTTAACCCCTTCACCATCTTGCCATTTTCCATTTATGCGTTTTTATTTTTTGCTCCCCTTTTTCCCAGAGCCATAACCTTATTAATTTTCCACCAATATACCCATGTGATGACTTCTTTTTGCGGGACGAGTTGTACTTTTGAACAACACCTTCGATTTTATTATGTCTTGTACTAGAAAACAGGAAAACAATATCCAACTACGGTAGCATTGCAAAAAAACTGCAATTCCACAGTTGTTTTTTTCATTATTTTTTTTATTTACCGTGCTAAACTGACCTTCCATTATGATTCTCCAGGCCAATGTGAGTGCGCACACAGCAAACATGTATACGTTCTTACTTATTTAAGTGGTGGAAAAAAATTCCAAAATTTGTAAGGAAGCAAAAAAAGTCACCATTTTCTGAGACCTGTAGCGTCTTCATTTTTCAGGATCTGGGGCCAGGTGGGGGCTTATTTTTTGTTGACGTTTTTATTGATACCATTTTGGTGCAGATACGATCTTTTGCTCACCCGTTAAAGTAAATCTGGCGATTCGCATTTTTTTTTTTCTCGTTACGCTGTCTACCGATCATATTACTTTAGTTTGTGTTTTGATCGGACATTTATGAATGCAGTGATACCAAATATGTGTTTTTTATTGTTTTATTTGGAATGGGGCAAAAGAGGGGGTAACTTCAACTTTTGTGTTTTTTTTTTTAATTTATGTATTTTTTTTTAACTTTATTTTTTTTTTTACTTGCTTCAATAGTCCCTTTAGAAGACTTGAAGCTGCAATCTTCCAATCTCCTATGCTACACATAACAGTGCTTCAGCCCTGCTACGTGTAGCAGAACTCATCATCTCCTATTCATATTCTTCTGCAGACCCCCAGCTGTCATGACAACCCATCAGGCGTGTCTTGTGTCTTTTTCCCGCTCGTGATAAATGCCGCTGTCAGAGATTGGCAGTGGCATTTAACTTGTCAACAGTCCTGGGTGGATCTTGGATCCACCTGCGGCTGTTAAAGCCACAACAGCTAATCAGATCAGCTGTCTTGTGCAGGGAAAGCTGCGGGACTCAGCGCAGGAGCCTGCATCAAAGGCAGGGATACAACCTTGGACGTACATCCAAAGTTGTTAAAGGGTTAAGGTGCTGTCTAATTTAAAGAGAATCCATCATTTTAACTTTTACTTCATAAAACAATAATGCACTTGAAAATAAGCAACTTTGTAATATATCTTATCTTTCTTTCTCCTCCTGGACTGATCTTGCACTCGCAGTTCAGTGATGAAACGTCTCTTCAATGATTATAGATTTTCCGTATACTGAGATAGGGTGTGACTGGTGGAGGCGTTGGAGGCAGACACAGATATTCGGCCACGGCTTCTCCTGGAATGACAGTTACACCTTAAGGGCAGACAGCGGAATTTTATTATTCTGGAATTTAGTTGAAGAACTTCATAACTTGGTGAAGTCGACCAGTCGCCATTGGATTTTTGTGGTCACAAACTGTTCCTGGGATGTAGAAACTGACAAATACGTTTTTGTCTTTTTTGTTGCAGATCTGTTCTGTGAAGGAGCGACATGCCAGTGAAGTCAGGGATTTGCCCAACCGTTATGTTGAGATAGGTAAGGTATGGTGTTATATATCTAGGTATTGATTGATCTTCAGCATCAAAGGAGCACAATGTCACAAAACCTGGAGGGATGCAATGAGCCAGCCAGCTTCAGAGCAGCATGTACAAGCTCTATGAGGGGCGATCCAAAAGTAATGATAATCGGTTATTTCTATTGCACACAGAAATTAAAAGAAAATGTTTTATTCTCTCTTAGGTACCCACTAGTCCAGGAAAAAAAGATCACTTAAATAGACCACGATTCCCGGGAGCTACATTCATTTGAATATGAACTGCCGAGGAGTGAACATCAAAATGGAAAAAAACGAGCTCAGAGCTGTCATCAAATACCTCTGCTTGAAAAAAATGACTACCAAAGACATACACAGCGACTTCGTGGAAACATTGGGGGACTCTTCTCCTCCATATTCCACAGTTGCATGCTGGGCCAAGGAATTTAAGCTGGGAAGAACATCGACGGAAGATGAACATCGTGAAGGACGCCCATCCACGTCCCTCAATGAAGAAAACGTGAAAAAAGTTGAAGTTGTATTGGCAGATTGAAGAGTGACTATCAGGCATGTAGCTGAGGTCACAGGGATCTCGTATGGCAGTATTCAAAGAATCCTTGCAAAAGAATTGCACATGAGAAAGGTCTCCGCGCGTTAGATGCCAAAAATGTTAACCGACGAGCAAAAGAAGAAACAAGTTGACATTTCAATAGCAAATCTCGAAAAGTTCCAAGCAGACAAGGAAAATTTTTTGTCACGTTTTTTGACCATGGACGAGACCTGGATCCACCACTTTGATCCCGAAACTAAACAACAATCGATGACGTGGAAACGAGCCGACGAACCAACGCCGAAGAAATTCAAAGTGTCAAGCTCAGCAGGGAAGGTTATGGCGTCCGTTTTTTGGGACGCTGAAGGAATTATTATGGTGGACTATCTGGAGAAGGGAGCCACTATTACGGGCTCCTACTACTCAGAACAAATAAGAAGATTGCGGGAGTCTATCAAGGAGAAAAGGCGCGGCAAACTGCGGGCTGGAGTGCTGTTTCACCAAATTAACGCGCCGGCTCACAAAGCTGCAGTTGCCATGGCTACCATTCAAGAAGCGGGCTTTGAAATGGTGGAACACCCCCCCTATTCACCAGATCTAGCCTCCAGTGACTTCTTTCTCTTTCCTCGGCTAAAGGAACACCTCCGGGGCAAGAAATTTGACGACAATAGCGACGTGATAACCGCTGTTGGGGATTTTTTTGAGGGTCAAGATCAAGAATTTTTTTCGAAGGGAATTCTAAGTTTAGAAAAGAGATGGACTAAATGTATAGACTTGTTAGGAGACTATGTAGAAAAATAAAAAACATTTTTGACTATATTCATTGTGTTTAGTATTGATTATCATTACTTTTGGATCGCCCCTCGTATAACTAAGAGTTTGTAAGTGCTGCTCCTTGCGTAGTTCAGCCACCGCTGATAGAGAATGGAGAGGATTTTGAACAATTGGTAAATGGTAAAGCTTCTTTTTTTTCACAAGTACTTTTACATTTTAACCATTTAATACAGTGAGAGTAACCCTTTGTGGTAAATGAGCTTTTACTACAGCTGGTATTTAATTCAATTTCTCTGTTCCATTTTAAATATGTAATCTCGATGTATAGCCTGCCAAGACCTAGTCCTGCTCACACAGCTGAGATTTTGCTACAGTGTATGGTCCTACACAATCCTATTGGAGCTGAATACAGTCTCTCTTTGAATCTTCATCACAGTCTCTGCGGCATGCAGTCTTGTTTCTTCCCCAGCAAAATGGAGGAGAACATTGCGCAAATAAAGACCCACCATTGGTTTTTCTAGACTGAAATCTTATAAGACGCCTATGTGCAGATTGAGGTCAGCTTTTTCAGTCACTGACAAAACATACAGATACTAGGAAATTGCATGAATATTCATTACATATTTAAGGAAGCCCTCCCATGATTTTGTCCCCCTAAACCTGTGTATGTGTAAGTCCTGTAGTGTGAGTGTATGAATATACTCATCTACCCCTATTCTCTCGGGTATCCCACGCTGCTCCTCTCCTCTTCTCAGTGACATCACCTCACTTCAGACTGGCGGCTCACATCTATGTTTTAGAGTCGGAAGTCTCTCTTACTATGTAAGCCTATAGAGCCTTGTCCTGATGCTCCATAGACCTGCACTGTAAAAGCCACTTCTGGGTCACAGCGCAGTACGACCTGGAGAGTCTGAAGAAAGGTGGCGTCACAGAGAAGAGGAGAAGAACAAGGCTGGATACCGGACGAGACCGTGGAGAATGATTATATTCATACACTTGTAGGAGGTGTGATATTGATCCTTTAATATGTTTTATTTAATGTGATACTGCTGCATTATTTGGTGCATTATCACTACAGTATTGTTTGGTACTGCTACACTAGTAATGTGTATTACCATTAATGTTCTGATTGTTAATATGTTTTGCACATTTACTGCATGTTAGGGTAAGTTAGCCCTCCGGACCGGGTGCCAGTTGAAGGTATAGTGCTAAGAGGAGTAGTACCTCAAGTTGGCCACTAGATGGGGGGCATGTTTATGTTCATAGCTCATAGATAGTGAAGTTAGTGCAAGCAAATAGTTAACTGTAGGAGGGGCACGGTGGGATAAGTAAGTGAGGTCTTCCCGGTTTTAGTTAGTTGGGGCCAGGCCCCCGTGTAGTGCACAGGGCTGTCTATCACAGGGTGACACCGTGCCACGTAACGTTGCAAGAAGAGTGGGCCCAGCATCTAGCATCCAGGGGGCCAGAACACAGAAGAAAGTACAGCAGCACCAGAGCTAGCCCATGCAGTGTGACTGGGGCTGTAGCATTGAGGAAGAAGGCTAAGCAGAGCGGGAGCAAGTAATCCAACATGTGACAGTTTTTTGCGTGGGCCGCTATTCTTAGGACCGGTGCGAAACGGCAGAGAACACCCCCATGAGAAGCAGAAATTCTGGACATCGAGGAACTAATGGACCGGAATATACGGTCCGTCCTTGGGACAGGCATAGCGGCAGAGAGAAGAGGCAAGGGAAAGCGTTGCCAATTGCTGTGATTGATTGTGCCCTCAATGATTTTGTGCTGAGTAAAAGAGTTGAAGTTAAAGTGAAGCCGGACGGTGAATCTTTATTTGTGGAACCGTCTGCAGAGGAAATAACCCAGTACCGGGAGAACCCAGATGGCGCAAAGATACAGCACCGAGGTACTCAGAAGGGATGGGGCCAGCAGGTGACACAGGTATTACTGCTGGCCATGAGTACAGCACTGGTCCCAGCTTCCCACACACTCACACTACAGGACTTACACCTATACACAGGTTCAGGGACTGCAGGTTAATGGAACTAAACATGAAAAATAGGTAAAAAGAATAAAAGCATTTTCATCCATTCCTCCATTACTTTTCCTTCTTTTGTCTAATCTCCTTCTGTCTCATGTTGGAATCACAAGTAAGAAATATATAAATAGTTTTCCAATATTTGT
Source organism: Ranitomeya imitator (assembly GCF_032444005.1). Classification (NCBI taxonomy): domain Eukaryota; kingdom Metazoa; phylum Chordata; class Amphibia; order Anura; family Dendrobatidae; genus Ranitomeya; species Ranitomeya imitator. Next base: position 161,062,961 of record NC_091287.1, on the reverse strand, counting down.
CATAGGGATTTCTGCCTTTTCCTTTTTCCTCATGTTCATAAGCAGAACCCAACCCGCCACCGCTCTGTCTGCAATACAAATCACCCAACCCCTTATTTTTACCAACCTCCAATTTAGAAATGTAAGATATCAGAGGAATATGGGTCCCTGTATGATACAGAAGTGTGCAGAAAATCCCTCACAGCTGGGCTCCTTCATCGGCTGGGTTCAGAGAGAACCTGCTGACTAACACCTTAGGTGCTGTGGTCCCTACTGACTGTGGCATCTGAGGGGTTTGAGATTGTGTTTCCATAGAAGCTCTGAAATGGTTGTATGCCCATTGTGCCAGGGACATACACTGACCGGGAAGAACCATAGCACTTAAAAATTTTTTTTTACTTTGTTTTAAAAAAAGATTTCACATATATATATAAACCAGGGATTCAAGCTTCAGGAGGCTAATTTGCATATTCCAGGTGCCTTCTGGGAGAAGCGAAGTCTCCCTAAGCTAGAAGATCGTTGGGTACAGCCGGGACCAGCTGCTTCGAAAGCATCACCAAACCAGGGATTCAAGCTTCAGGAGGCTAATTTGCATATTCCAGGTGCCTTCTGGGAGAAGCGAAGTCTCCCTAAGCTAGAAGATCGTTGGGTACAGCCGGGACCAGCTGCTTCGAAAGCATCACCAAACCAGGGATTCAAGCTTCAGGAGGCTAATTTGCATATTCCAGGTGCCTTCTGGGAGAAGCGAAGTCTCCCTAAGCTAGAAGATCGTTGGGTACAGCCGGGACCAGCTGCTTCGAAAGCATCACCAAACCGCGCGCCGTAATTTTGCCTGTAGGACATTATTGCAAGAGAGCTTGGCTGAGTAGATTACACAAGAAGGAAAACACACAGCAAGTCAGCAGGATCTAGGAGCAACATGGCAGATGTGACAACCTACATGGTGAGCTGCAGCATGTGCTACATGTTCACAGATCGACCAGAAGAAGAATCCAATTTCACCTGTCAGAAGTGTAGACTAGTGGCCCTTTTAGAAGAAAAGGTGCGGGGTCTGGAAGAAAGAATAGCAACTTTGAAACTCATCAAAGAGAATGAAGACTTTCTAGACAGAACAGAAGCATCTCTACTGGTCACAGAAGGTGCAAAAAGTGTCAGAGAACCTCCAAAAGCAGATGAGTGGAAGCATGTGACCAAAAGAAGCAAGAAGACCATGGAGAAATCACCAACCACACAACTGAAGAACCGATATCAAATCTTTGTAGAGGATGAAGATGGCACACCTAAGAATGAAGCAATACCAGCAAGCAAAAAAGAAAAGGGCACACAGCAACAAGTGACAGCAAAAAGTACAGCCAAGAAGCAACGAAGAGTGGTGGTGGTGGGAGACTCACTACTGAGAGGCACCGAAGCAGCCATCTGCAGACCGGACATAACTGCAAGAGAAGTATGCTGCCTTCCAGGTGCGATGATCAAGGATGTGACCGATAGGATACCAAAGCTCTTCAGCTCCAAGGACGTCCACCCATTTCTTCTGATACATGTTGGCACCAATGACACGGCAAGGAAGGACCTACCGACAATCTGCAAGGACTTTGAAGAGTTGGGGAAGAAAGTAAAGGAACTGGATGCACAGGTAGTTTTTTCTTCTATCCTTCCAGTAGACGGGCATGGCACCGGGAGATGGAACAGGATCCTTGATGCAAACAACTGGCTAAGACGATGGTGCAGACAACAAGGATTTGGATTCCTGGACCACGGTGTGAATTACTGGTATGATGGACTCCTCGCCAGAGACGGACTACACCTCAACAAACCTGGGAAACACACATTCGCCAGAAGACTCGCTACACTCATCAGGAGGGCGTTAAACTAGAAGAAGAGGGGACGGGAAGAAAAACATTAGACTCGAACAAAGACGACCCAGGAAAACATACTCAGAAGGGAGGTAAGAACATTTCTAAAACAATCCACAGTGAGGAGATTGGAACAAAACAAAATCCTCTAAACTGCATGCTCGCAAACGCCAGAAGCCTGACAAACAAGATGGAAGAACTAGAAGCAGAAATATCTACAGGTAACTTTGACATAGTGGGAATAACCGAGACATGGTTAGATGAAAGCTATGACTGGGCAGTTAACTTACAGGGTTACAGTCTGTTTAGAAAGGATCGTAAAAATCGGAGAGGAGGAGGGGTTTGTCTCTATGTAAAGTCTTGTCTAAAGTCCACTTTAAGGGAGGATATTAGCGAAGGGAATGAGGATGTCGAGTCCATATGGGTCGAAATTCATGGAGGGAAAAATGGTAACAAAATTCTCATTGGGGTCTGTTACAAACCCCCAAATATAACAGAAACCATGGAAAGTCTACTTCTAAAGCAGATAGATGAAGCTGCAACCCATAATGAGGTCCTGGTTATGGGGGACTTTAACTACCCGGATATTAACTGGGAAACAGAAACCTGTGAAACCCATAAAGGCAACAGGTTTCTGCTAATAACCAAGAAAAATTATCTTTCACAATTGGTGCAGAATCCAACCAGAGGAGCAGCACTTTTAGACCTAATACTATCTAATAGACCTGACAGAATAACAAATCTGCAGGTGGTTGGGCATTTAGGAAATAGCGACCACAATATTGTGCAGTTTCACCTGTCTTTCACTAGGGGGACTTGTCAGGGAGTCACAAAAACATTGAACTTTAGGAAGGCAAAGTTTGAACAGCTTAGAGATGCCCTTAATCTGGTAGACTGGGACAATATCCTCAGAAATGAGAATACAGATAATAAATGGGAAATGTTTAAGAACATCCTAAATAGGCAGTGTAAGCGGTTTATACCTTGTGGGAATAAAAGGACTAGAAATAGGAAAAACCCAATGTGGCTAAACAAAGAAGTAAGACAGGCAATTAACAGTAAAAAGAAAGCATTTGCACTACTAAAGCAGGATGGCACCATTGAAGCTCTAAAAAACTATAGGGAGAAAAATACTTTATCTAAAAAACTAATTAAAGCTGCCAAAAAGGAAACAGAGAAGCACATTGCTAAGGAGAGTAAAACTAATCCCAAACTGTTCTTCAACTATATCAATAGTAAAAGAATAAAAACTGAAAATGTAGGCCCCTTAAAAAATAGTGAGGAAAGAATGGTTGTAGATGACGAGGAAAAAGCTAACATATTAAACACCTTCTTCTCCACGGTATTCACGGTGGAAAATGAAATGCTAGGTGAAATCCCAAGAAACAATGAAAACCCTATATTAAGGGTCACCAATCTAACCCAAGAAGAGGTGCGAAACCGGCTAAATAAGATTAAAATAGATAAATCTCCGGGTCCGGATGGCATACACCCACGAGTACTAAGAGAACTAAGTAATGTAATAGATAAACCATTATTTCTTATTTTTAGTGACTCTATAGCGACAGGGTCTGTTCCGCAGGACTGGCGCATAGCAAATGTGGTGCCAATATTCAAAAAGGGCTCTAAAAGTGAACCTGGAAATTATAGGCCAGTAAGTCTAACCTCTATTGTTGGTAAAATATTTGAAGGGTTTCTGAGGGATGTTATTCTGGATTATCTCAATGAGAATAACTGTTTAACTCCATATCAGCATGGGTTTATGAGAAATCGCTCCTGTCAAACCAATCTAATCAGTTTTTATGAAGAGGTAAGCTATAGGCTGGACCACGGTGAGTCATTGGACGTGGTATATCTCGATTTTTCCAAAGCGTTTGATACCGTGCCGCACAAGAGGTTGGTACACAAAATGAGAATGCTTGGTCTGGGGGAAAATGTGTGTAAATGGGTTAGTAACTGGCTTAGTGATAGAAAGCAGAGGGTGGTTATAAATGGTATAGTCTCTAACTGGGTCGCTGTGACCAGTGGGGTACCGCAGGGGTCAGTATTGGGACCTGTTCTCTTCAACATATTCATTAATGATCTGGTAGAGGGTTTACACAGTAAAATATCGATATTTGCAGATGATACAAAACTATGTAAAGCAGTTAATACAAGAGAAGATAGTATTCTGCTACAGATGGATCTGGATAAGTTGGAAACTTGGGCTGAAAGGTGGCAGATGAGGTTTAACAATGATAAATGTAAGGTTATACACATGGGAAGAGGGAATCAATATCACCATTACACACTGAACGGGAAACCACTGGGTAAATCTGACAGGGAGAAGGACTTGGGGATCCTAGTTAATGATAAACTTACCTGGAGCAGCCAGTGCCAGGCAGCAGCTGCCAAGGCAAACAGGATCATGGGGTGCATTAAAAGAGGTCTGGATACACATGATGAGAGCATTATACTGCCTCTGTACAAATCCCTAGTTAGACCGCACATGGAGTACTGTGTCCAGTTTTGGGCACCGGTGCTCAGGAAGGATATAATGGAACTAGAGAGAGTACAAAGGAGGGCAACAAAATTAATAAAGGGGATGGGAGAACTACAATACCCAGATAGATTAGCGAAATTAGGATTATTTAGTCTAGAAAAAAGACGACTGAGGGGCGATCTAATAACCATGTATAAGTATATAAGGGGACAATACAAATATCTCGCTGAGGATCTGTTTATACCAAGGAAGGTGACGGGCACAAGGGGGCATTCTTTGCGTCTGGAGGAGAGAAGGTTTTTCCACCAACATAGAAGAGGATTCTTTACTGTTAGGGCAGTGAGAATCTGGAATTGCTTGCCTGAGGAGGTGGTGATGGCGAACTCAGTCGAGGGGTTCAAGAGAGGCCTGGATGTCTTCCTGGAGCAGAACAATATTGTATCATACAATTATTAGGTTCTGTAGAAGGACGTAGATCTGGGTATTTATTATGATGGAATATAGGCTGAACTGGATGGACAAATGTCTTTTTTTGGCCTTACTAACTATGTTACTATATGTTACTGGTAAAATTGTGACAGCCCAAATTATATCCAAGCCCTGAATGATTTTTCTGCACTTATTCAGAATCGTCCCAACCTACAAAATAAATGTAGTACTCTGTGTGATGAACAGCACAAAATTTAAAAACTTCGGCATTATTGATTTTTTTCCACTATTCCCCAAAAAGGATTAATAAAAGTTGATCAATAGGTTACTTATACTTCAAAATAGTGCTACAAAAAACACAACTCCTGCAAAAAACAATCTCTTGGTATGCAACAATGAAAGAATGAAAAATACTTATACAGGTCCTTCTCAAAAAATTAGCATATAGTGTTAAATTTCATTATTTACCATAATGTAATGATTACAATTAAACTTTCATATATTATAGATTCATTATCCACCAACTGAAATTTGTCAGGTCTTTTATTCTTTTAATACTGATGATTTTGGCATACAACTCCTGATAACCCAAAAAACCTGTCTCAATAAATTAGCATATCAAGAAAAGGTTCTCTAAACGACCTATTACCCTAATCTTCTGAATCAACTAATTAACTCTAAACACATGCAAAAGATACCTGAGGCTTTTATAAACTCCCTGCCTGGTTCATTACTCAAAACCCCCATCATGGGTAAGACTAGCGACCTGACAGATGTCAAGAAGGCCATCATTGACACCCTCAAGCAAGAGGGTAAGACCCAGAAAGAAATTTCTCAACAAATAGGCTGTTCCCAGAGTGCTGTATCAAGGCACCTCAATGGTAAGTCTGTTGGAAGGAAACAATTTGGCAGAAAACGCTGTACAACGAGAAGAGGAGACCGGACCCTGAGGAAGATTGTGGAGAAGGACCGATTCCAGACCTTGGGGAACCTGAGGAAGCAGTGGACTGAGTCTGGTGTGGAAACATCCAGAGCCACCGTGCACAGGCGTGTGCAGGAAATGGGCTACAGGTGCCGCATTCCCCAGGTAAAGCCACTTTTGAACCATAAACAGCGGCAGAGGCGCCTGACCTGGGCTACAGAGAAGCAGCACTGGACTGTTGCTAAGTGGTCCCAAGTACTTTTTTCTGATGAAAGCAAATTTTGCATGTCATTCGGAAATCAAGGTGCCAGAGTCTGGAGGAAGACTGGGGAGAAGGAAATGCCAAAATGCCTGAAGTCCAGTGTCAAGTACCCACAGTCAGTGATGGTGTGGGGTGCCATGTCAGCTGCTGGTGTTGGTCCACTGTGTTTCATCAAGGGCAGGGTCAATGCAGCTAGCTATCAGGAGATTTTGGAGCACTTCATGCTTCCATCGGCTGAAATGCTTTATGGAGATGAAGATTTCATTTTTCAGCACGACCTGGCACCTGCTCACAGTGCCAAAACCACTGGTAAATGGTTTACTGACCATGGTATTACTGTGCTCAATTGGCCTGCCAACTCTCCTGACCTGAACCCCATAGAGAATCTGTGGGATATTGTGAAGAGAAAGTTGAGAGACGCAAGACCCAACACTCTGGATGAGCTTAAGGCCGCTATTGAAGCATCCTGGGCCTCCATAACATCTCAGCAGTGTCACAGGCTGATTGCCTCCATGCCACGCCGCATTGAAGCAGTCATTTCTGCCAAAGGATTCCCGACCAAGTATTGAGTGCATAACTGAACATTATTATTTGATGGTTTTTTTGTTTGTTGTTAAAAAACACTTTTATTTGATTGGATGGGTGAAATATGCTAATTTATTGAGACAGGTTTTTTGGGTTATCAGGAGTTGTATGCCAAAATCATCAGTATTAAAAGAATAAAAGACCTGACAAATTTCAGTTGGTGGATAATGAATCTATAATATATGAAAGTTTAATTGTAATCATTACATTATGGTAAATAATGAAATTTAACACTATATGCTAATTTTTTGAGAAGGACCTGTACTGGGGCACCAGAACTCACAGTACAAAATGGACCCATTAATAAATAGAAATCTGTAGCCTGAAGAGACGGGTGCACTTACTTTGAAAAATTCCAGCCAGAGTGGCTTTATGATCTTGATAGTAAAGTGAGCATTTTAAGAGTCGACATAAATCTGTACTCATACAATGCTCATTTTAACAACAGACTAGGAAACTTTCAAAAAGTATTCATCTTTGCAGTTTAATGGATTCTCAAAACAAGTACACCAGCCTCCTTTGGTCTGAGAAAGCAATATAATAATGTATGCAATTTGTAGTGTGGAATCTGCTGACCAATATGCTTTACGTTTAAGCTGGGTTTGGCTACAAAGGAACTAAAGTCTCTGATTGGATTGTGGCTGGTGATATAAATTTCCAGTTTGCGATATAGCGAGTCGTAAGGCGTTTTCAGTAATATAGCTGCTATAGGAGATGGATATCCCTTCACCATGAAAGCGGCCTTCAATACTATAAATCTATAGTAAGGAGTCGGCAGAGAATTTAAACCTATAAATGGCATAATGAGAAAAGTAGAGATTTCCTGTAATCTTATCAATTGCTCTTCTTAAGGTGGATTTACACTGCACAAATATCACAAATTAATTATCATTAGATAATCCTGTAATCTAAACATGCTGCCAGTAAATTTTGCGTATAGCCACTAAACCTTGCAGGTCCTAATGTGAAATTCATGCCGAAACTCCATGTTGTACTGCTTGTGGTTGTTTGTTCACACCTTTATTATGTATCTTACTCACTTTGTGTGTATTCTCTATACAGTTTCCCAGTTTGACACAGAATTCTTCATTAGCGGAATAGCGCCCGTCTGTGACCAGTTTGTGATGCTTTTCTTTGTGAAGGAGACGTCTGATAATGCGGTAATGATCCTGTCTTATCCCTTATACACACATATATAATGCTCCCCCATCCCCAGGATGCTCGGCTCAGCGGGCCAGCCTTTACTATATGGCAGTGGCCTTTCTCTACCAGATTTACTACCATGTCGGGCACCTGCCCAGCACTGGATCTTTATGTTGCCTTTATATTGTTTTGTAACTTTTTTTGTCCTATGGATGTTTAATAGGTAAAGACTGCAGTTATGTATTTACAATTCTTGCAGGGTTTACCTACAGGGTTATCACATTTATGCTGTGATCCAAGTTGCCATCCACAAACACACCTCTCTGTGCTTTGCTACATATTTTGGTTTATTTTACGCACGTGACACAGTTTTCGGGTGGTCTTTGATGCCAACCTGCTTGTAACTTGTCTTACTATGTCTGTTCTCTACACTGCCCTAATTACTTGAGTTGTGCACTACTGGACAACTCCTTAATCCATTCAGTGTTAAATAGGCGATCACATCCTGTGATGTTAGCTCTGCTGTTCCCGGTGGTGATACCAAAATATCACTTGACCACTGCAACCTATCAGCGACCACTGCAACCAATCATCAGCTGCTGATTGGCTGCCGCTCAACAATATTCAGTGAGCGTGGTTAAGTTTGACAAAATGGTAAAGACTGAAGCTGGTCAACAGCCCAAGCAGCAACTGCGAAAGCAAACAAGATTTTAGGGTGTATAAAAGGAGAAATAAAATCCTGTGAACCCAATGTATCATTAGTCCATTCAAAGGCGAGCAGCTAGGTTATTACACGGGATAAAAGCATCTCCTGTAATGAGATTTTAGAAAAGTTCGGCTTGTTTAGCTTAGAAAATGGACACTTCGGAGATCATTTCATTTACGATATGTGTATAAATACGTGTGGTCATTGCAAAGGACTGTTTTAATTATTGTTATTGTTATAAAGGACCAGGGCACTCATTACGTGTGCAGGAAAGGTGATTCCGGCAGCTAAATGTGAAAGGGTTCTTTACAGTTAGAGCAGTCAGACTATGGAAGGCCCTACCACAAGAGGTAGTAGTGGCAGACACTATATCAGCAACTAAAAAGGGTCTGGATGCTTTTCTCTCAACAAATGCTATTGTGGGTTATACATAATCTAGCAATATAGAATAACTGGTGCAGATAGGTTCAACTTGATGGACCTGAGGTTTTTTTTTCAGCCTATATATAATGGATATATAAAGTCTCTGCACCCCTGTTAAAATGCCAGGTTTGTGTCATGTAAAAAAATCATACCGAGAAGAATCATTGCAGAGATTTTTCCACTTTTAATGTCACCTATAATCATTACAAATCAATTGAATAATTAAATAAATTTTTGTCAGGTGCAAAAAGAAACCTAAAGAACTAAAATAATGTGGTTGCATAAATATGCACACCTTTAAACAAGTAGTTTGTTGAAGTTCCCTTTGAATTTATGACAGTACTCAGCCTATTTTTTGTGTAGGAGTTTATCAGCAGGGAAAATCGAGAACTGGCAGTGCTTGCCCACTCTTCCTTGCAGTAGCTCTCTAAATCTGTCAAATTGTGAAGTTATCTACTGTGCACAGATGGGACATTCAAAAACTCTGATCTTCTTCTGGCGAAGCCATTCTTTTGTAGATTTGAAGGTTTGCTTACAATTGTCATACTGAAAGGTGAAATTCATCTTCACATTTTTAGCAGAAACCTGAAGTTTTTGTTGCAAAATTGACTGATATTTGGAACTGATTGGAATTCCCTCCACCTTGATTAAAACCTCAGTGGCAGCAGCCGAAAAACAGTCCCAAAGCATAATGCTTCCTCTACCATTCTTCACTGAGGGTATGGTATTCTTTTGATAATGCACAGTGTTGGCTTTGTGCCATCGATGGCTGTTGGCATTATTGCCAAAATGTTTAACCTTGGTCTCATCAGACCTTAACAAATTTCCCACATGTTTTTAAGCAAACTTGATGTATGTTTTCAATATTATTCTTTGTAAGAAAAGGTTTCTTTCTTGCCATCCTACCCCACTGGCCAGACATATGAAGAATACAGAAGATTGTTGTCACAAACAGTACACAACCAGTACTTGCCAAAAATCCTGCAGCTCCTTTAATGTTACTGCAGGCCTCTTCACAGCCTCTCAGGCCAATATTCTTGTATTTTCAACATTTTTTGTGGAATATCCAGTTCTAGGTGATGTCCCTGTTATGCCATGTTTAGCCACTTCTTGATGACAGTCTTCGCAGTGTTCTATGGTATCTCTAATATCTAATTTATTGATTACATTAAAAGTGGAAAAGGTTCTAAAATAATTCTTCTTGGTATGATGCCAGAAACCTGGCATTTTAACAGGGGTGAGTAGACTTTTTAAATCCACTGCAACTCTGTAACTCTGATTAGCTGCAGCGGTCACATTACACAACAACATTATCACGTCACCCACCGTGAACATCATCGTTGCCATCATATGATTTGTGCCACGTCAGTAGGTGAATGTAATTTGGTTTTATTTTCTGTGGGACACCGATTTGATTATGTGGAGTTAAACTTCCCTTGTATGACCTGAATGGTCATTTATCGGAATGTCCACAATGCGAAACTAAAAACTTAGCTGCATCTTCCTGTATCAAAATGACCTATTTGCCAAGCGCCTGACTGGAGCACTCAGCCGGGCTCCCAGGAGGCTGCCTCCTAGAAGAGTTTGGCATTTATTGCAAACAGCCAAAGACCTGTCTGAAGCTGTTTAGACTGTTTTCTATATTCTTATAATGTATCTCTGTTGAGCAAGTAAACTTTGCCATTCCTTATCATTTAAGGGGCTGTCTACTTCTTGGACTACACCATGGGAATCCCTGGTCCCCCTAGTAAGATAATAACACTTATGCTCACATCCAGAGGTGTGCGTACTGGCTCTCCCGTTGATCTCGTGACATTATGTTATGCAGTCCCTGCGGCCAGTTAACCCTGGCTTCACTCTCCTCTCTTACAAACGTACTTGACATCCGGTGGAAGTGAGAGCTGCAGATGATTTCTCACTTGTTTCAGATGTCTTGATTTGTCCAAAGAGATGGGTGAATCCAGTGCGGATTGGCTATAGGAATGGTGTCATCCCCTGGAGAGTCGACATCGATGGAAAGGCGACAGCACTGTAGAGGAGTATAGCTGTTATTTTACTGCAGGGAAACATAGTGATTAAGAAGGGGTTGTCCGAGTACTAGACAACCCTTTTAAAACTTAGGCTACGTTCACATTTGCGCCGCTCCCGGCTGCGTCGGGCGCAGCCGCGGCGACGCACGCGCCATGCGCCCCTATATTTAACATGGGGGCGCATGGACATGCGTTGCATTTGCGTTTTGCGACGCATGCGTCACTGCAGCGCATGCGTCAGGGCGCAGGGAACGCAGCATGATGCAGTTTTTCCTGCGCCCAAAACCATGCAAAAAGCGACGCATGCGTCGCAAAACGCAGCGTTTGTGCATGCGTTCATATTTGCGTTGTGCGTTGCGTCGCCGACGCAGCGCCGCACAACGCAAATGTGAACGTAGCCTTAGGTGTCAGTCCCTATGAAATATGTCATTACTGCTGCATATTCCCTCTCCCAGAAACGGATGTAACTAAGAAACACATCATGTAATTGTTAGCTACTTACCATTGGGTAGCAGCAGCTTTTGGACTGTGTTTTGAAGTGTACACAGTGGGTGCGGAAAGTATTCAGACCCCTTTAAATTTTTCACTATTTGTTTCATTGCAGCCGTTTGGTAAATTCAAAAAAGTTCATTTTTTTCACTAATGTTCACTCTGCACCCCATCTTGACTGAAAAAAAGCAGTAATGAGTTTTTATCGGTATATGTGCACCTTACATTTTATAAGTCATGGCTGAATATTGTATTCGAATAAGTTGGCCATAGAAATCTGTTAGCACCACTGTACTTTTTTTTATAATTGCATTAATGAACACGGCAGCACTCACATCCATGTGGCTTCACCTTATACTGCAGCTAGGCCACAATATTTGCTTGGGTGGGACATTAAGTAACCCCCATGTAAAATAAAAATAACAGATACTCCCTTCCCGCACTGGGCTTGTTCCAACAATGGGTTTTCTGGAGCTCCTCACACTGTTATGCCGCGTGAGCCCTGCAGCTAATCTTTGGCCACTAGTGGGCTGTTGTGTTCTTATGTCTCTCAGAAGAACTTTGGACAAGTGGAAAATGTGAGAGCACAGCAGTCCTGTAGTGTCCACTGATTGGCTGAAGTGCTCACGGGAGACCTAGCACCGACACTGCTGAAAAAGCACCAGTGCGGGAGGTGAGTAACTGTTATTTTTACTTGACAGGTGGGACTGGTTCATTTAAAAACAGGTTGTCCAAATAGTGGAGAACCCCTTTAATATTGGAAAGGTCATCATCATATACCAAGATTACGGACCGTGTCACATCCAGAATGCGCTGGTTTATGTTTTGATGCCATATATAGCTTTAATGTGAAGCGACTGGCCACGTTTGTTATAAGTGGTACTGCCACTTCCTCTCATTCACTAATGCAGGCTGAGCTGCCGTACCGTCCAGGCCGCTGCTGCGTTGTCTATACAGAGCTGTGTCACTTGTGGTGCACTGTGGGCTCTTCTGTCTGGTCTGCTGATTGGTGGGGTTGGACTGCCACCAATATGATACTGATGACCAAGAACACCCCTTTAAGCTTTGGTCATCAATGTTGTACCTTTACACAATGTAGCAAGTTCTCTGGTGGATAAATATATAATTTTTTTTAAGAATTGTCATATCTTGAACTGTGACTTTATTTTTTGCTACAAGACCTTCTTGTTCCTTTTCCAGAATAAAGAGCTCTGTGCCCGGCCTCGCCTCGATATTATTCAGCCTCAGTCAGATTCTTGTGAAGAAGTCTCCTCGGACGCCATAACAGTCAGGGGCTTTCGAGAGAACGAGTGTCGGGATTATCGTCTGGGTAAGAATACAGTGGTGGTGTACATATTAGGACTGGTTTTCTTACCTGGAAAAGAGCTCCTATGGCATTGCCAATAAAACCCCACCCACAAATAGCTGATGTCCCTAAGTCAGGGATGTCAAACTCATTTACATAGAGGGACAAAATTAAAAGCTTGGACAAAGTCGTGGGCCAACCTATTTATTAAAAAAAAAAATGTCTACAATTGAGAAAGTATTTCTCATCAAATAAACAATTAACTTTTTCATATGGAAACAAAGTTAAAAGTATTGTCCCACGAGCAAAGTACATTTAGAATAATAGATCTTAGAATAAAATATTGGAATAATATCCCCCCGACAAAGAGTGGTGACCCCATCACAGTATGATTCTCCAACTGTAGTCCTCACACAGCCCTCCATACAGTATAATGACCACAAAAGTGCTTCATAAAGTGTAGTAAGTCCCACATAGTGCTCCATACAGTATAATGGTCACAAAAAGTGCTCCATACAGTATGATGACTTCACAATGTGCTCCATATAGTATAATGGCTTCACATAGTCGTCTACACAATATAACAGGGCCCTGTATTGCCATCCATACAGTATAATGGCCCCATATAGTCCTCCATACAGTATAATTGGCCTCACACCGTGCTCCATACAGTATAATGTGCTCCACATAGTGCTCCATATTGTATAATGGCCCCACATAGTCCTCCATACAGTATAATGGGCCCTACACAGTGCTCTATTCAGTATAACAGGGCCCTTCATTACCTTCCATACAGTATAATGGCCCCACATAGTGCTTCATGCAGTATAATGGCCCCACATAGTGCTCCATACAGTATAATGGTCACAAAAAGTGCTCCATATAGTATAATGGCTCCACATAGTCCTCCATACAATATAAAAGGGCCCTGTATTGCCATCCATACAGTATAATGGCCCCACATAGTCCTATATACAGTATAATTGGCCCCACACCGTGTTCCATACAGTATAATGTGCTCCACATAATGCTCCTTATTGTATAACGGCCCCACATAGTCCTCCATACAGTATAATGGGCCCCACACAGTGCTTCATACAGTATAACGGGGCCCTTCATCGCCTTCCATACAATATAATGGCCTCACATAGTGCTTCATGCAGTATAATGGTCCCATATAGTCCTCCATACAGTATAATGGGCCCCACACAGTGCTTCATACAGTATAACGGGGCCCTTCATCGCCTTCCATACAGTATAATGGCCTCACATAGTGCTCCATGCAGTATAATGGCCCCACATATTGCTCCATACAGTATATTGGCCCCACATAGTGCTCCATACAGTATAATGGCCCCACATAATGCTCCATACAGTATAATGGCTCCACATAGTGCTCCATACAGTATAATGACCTCACATAGTGCTCCATATAGTATAATGGCTCCACATAGTCCTCCATACAATATAACATTGCCCTGTATTGCCATCCATACAGTATAATGGCCCCACATAGTCCTCCAAACAATATAATTGCCCCCACACTGTGCTCCATACAGTATAATGACCCCACATTGGTGCAGCTGAGATGTCAGATGCAGAGGGGGGGTGATGGCAGAGGGCTCCCTCTACCATCATTGCTTTCAACTGTATCAGTATCTGAGATGCAGATATACTGTAGTTGAAAGTGCAATGCTGGCATCGCGGGCCAAATATACGCACCCTGCAGGCCAGATTTGGCCCTTGGACCATAGTTTGACATACAGTATGTGCCCTAAGTAGAGATGCTGATCCCAAAATTATATCAGGGGTGTCCCATTCAGCCAGGCAAACCTGGCTCTGTCCTGATGAAGGCCTGTACCTGGGAACAGCTGGCTGTAGATGGACAGTAGTGCGCTGCTTTAATGTTATCCTGTCTTCATGTTGCACAGCTCAATAAAAAGGTCTGGCATTGACATGCTATTTCTCACTGAGCATTTACACAGATTCTCCATACACTGAACCAGTCCATTTCTTCTGCACACTTTTCTATGTGACTTGGACTCCTTTGGTTAAGTTGTCCCTTCTCCTCTGCATTTATTTTAAAGCAGATCTATCAATTTAAAAGGCTGTTCTACCAGTCCAAGGAGCACGAGAATATTGGCTGTCTACCGTTAGGGACAATATGTACATATATACTGTATATATGCATTTATTTGGGGCTAAGAAACATTTTCACCGTTGACCTTCTATGTCCTCTGTGATGCATCGACTGTCGCTGGCTGCAGAATGAGCTAGCTGAAAATCTGTCAGTGAGCTTCTTCATAATGAATGACCAGAGAGTTAGTAACTTGTTTCTCTGTCTTCTTCTGAGCTCCCATCAGTTGATTTATGACCACGCAAGTTGAACGAGCAGCAAAACAAAGACCCTGTAAAAGTCAATTATTTTTATCCCCAAATACATAGATTTTAGTAAAGTTAATCAATTCTGGTCCCCTAAAAGTGGACAGCCTACAAGAGCCTAAAATCTAACACGCATATTAAGTATGAATCCATAGTGCCCAATCCATTGCCCCGTGCCTCCCCCTCCGGCACCCCTCGCCTATGACCACTGGCGGCAGTGTATCTGCATATACATAGAAGGGTTTTCTCACTGTAGGCTTTGTCGGTTCTTCCCATGGTTGCTTGGATTTCTTCCTGTTTACACCCAAACCTCACACAGACACTCATATTAGTTACTATAGAAATGGCTCTATGGTAATTGTTTGGGGGGACGGACTCATGTGAGTGATGGCAGTAACTACCGTAATTACTTTTCTGTTTTCCAATTACTCAGAATATGCTGAAGGAGAATCATTATTTTACATAATCAGTCCGAGAGATGTCGTGGTGGCCAAAGAGCGGGACCAGGATGACCACATTGACTGGCTCCTGGGGCGAAAGAAATATGAGGTACGATATATTTAAAAGGAATTTATCAGGGTTTTGCTACCCCATCTGATATGGGGCAGAGACCATAATTCTAACAATGTCACTTACTGGGCTTCTTGCTGCAGTTTTGATAAAATCACAGTTATATCTGCTGCAGATCTAGCAGTTCTCTAAATGCTGAGTTCTGTATAACCCCGCCCATACCACTGATTGGCAGCTTTCTGCCTATGCACAGTGTACACAGAAAGCCTCCAATCAGCGATGGGAGTGGGATTATGCGGCGCTCATGAATATGGAGGACTACATGGCAGCAGGTTTACTAGTTCTCTACTGATGAACCAATAATTTCATTAAAACTACAGCAAGCAGCCCAGTAAGTGGCACATTGCTCAAATAATGGTCTCTTTTTCCACATTGTGCTGCTTACAGATTAGGTGGCAGATTCCTTTTAATGAATCATCTACGAGAGCACAGCTGACCGCACCACCGCTGCAGCTGACTACCTCCGCTTCAGGCTAATTAGCCTCAGCTGATCCCCCCGATCTCGGGTGCTATAGCCAGAAAACCAGATAGCGTGGATATGAAGAAAAAGAAAGTGGCAGCACTCACCGATCTTCTTATGCAGGTGTATTTATTTGGTAAAAGTCTTCACGGCACAGGGGTGTGTAACATAGGGATGCGGGAGCAGAACGACGGCCGTTTCGCGCCGGTCTGGCGCTTCAACGGGTGAACCCGTTGAAGCGCCAGACCGGCGCGAAACGGCCGTCGTTCTGCTCCCGCATCCCTATGTTACACACCCCTGTGCCGTGAAGACTTTTACCAAATAAATACACCTGCATAAGAAGATCGGTGAGTGCTGCCACTTTCTTTTTCTTCAGATTCCTTTTAATGTTTCTTTTTTTTCAGATTCTACTAATCTAATGTTATACAGGAGGGAGGCTTCTATATCTAAAATATACTTTATTGTATGTAATTATGGGCAAATCAAGTTTGAACTATAATATGATAAGTCGGCTCTGAAGATGGATCAGGAGAAGAGCGGTAACAGCCCCTGCTGTCACATCAGCTCACTGATGGATGCCTTGTTCATCCTGAGTAATGCATTCAAGCCCAATGGTCCAACATTCCTCCAAAGGTTTCTATAGTCTCTTTATTAAACGCCTTCTCATTTTCGGCTTTAGTTTTGCAGATTTGCACATCTCTGTGGCAGCAGATAGCAAAAGAGCTGTATTAACCCTTTGCTGCAGATATTATATATGTGCAGTATATATTTTACTAAATTCAAAATGGTCTCTCAAATAGCCGCCTATTTTGCAGCACTGTGGACTCCTTTCTCAATCACAAAGAGCTATACCAATGAAACCCCCAAAGTAAGGGCCTAATATACACTACATACAGTGCCAAAAACCAATATCAGACACTCTTTAAGGGGCGGTTTCACAAGCCATGTTACAAACAAAAATAAAAGAACATTTATATTTATTTTTTTTATTGTGTTAATGTGTTGACGTTATAAAACTGGATTTCACCAGAGCATAAATAATAATGAGCATGATTAAAAAACATATGTATTTAATGCAAAAATATGAGAAAAAATAAAATCATTAAATAATGATTGTTGCAAATAGTACAAAATACCTCAGATGGGATGGAGTGTAACGAATGTTTGCATTAGATTTAGGAATACTGCATAGTTTTCTGTGATGCCATGTGTCTCGCAGAGCAGTGGATCACACAACCCAGGAGTGATGGAAAACCCTTGCGATTCAGTTACTGACTTGGTTGTGTATGGTTCATGTCCATAGTCAATGTAGAAAGAGATTATCTTTACAGCCGGCTCTGTGCCCACACACTGCCCACATTGGTTTCAGGGCACACTGTGCGCCAAGGAGTGATTTCAGCACGCTCACTGTGTAAACTGCAGTGAATGTAATGGCTCCGTACAGCTGTCCGTGACTAGAACCGAGTGGGTGCAGGGAGGATAGAATTTCATTTTCTACCTGTAGCCGTGTTTCCAGTAAAATGGCTATACAGGATTTAAATGTTATTTACCTGCAAATTACCACTATATCTGCAGTTAAGTAGCATTTTTGAAGTTGACATGTTCCCTTTAAAGGGAGTTGTTATGGGTACATTGTTCATGGAAGACTGACAGCTGTTAAGGCTTACATGAGCTGTCTTGATGCTAGCCACTCTATGTACCAGATCCCAAGAGTTGCCCTGGCCTTCACCCTTTAAACCCCATACATGAATCTTGGCGTACACAGGGACCGCTGGGCTGGGGCCACAGAGTCCCTTACTGATCGATGAAGCAATCTGACGACAAGAAGGATTGTCATGTGGAGTAAACGAGAAAAAAACAGAAAAAAATGACCAAGGTCTATTCAACTAGAAAAAAACAAAAAATACAAAAAAGACCTAAAAAATATATTTTTATTGTAAATAAATAAAAATTAAATATTAAATAAAGAACCACTTATAACCTATAAACAAAAAGTAGGGATCCTAGGGTCAGGATAAGCTCATAAAAAATAATAGAGCAGAAAAAATATATATGATAATAAGGAAAGGACTAGGGATGATAGTGGTGCCTCACCCTAAGCTGTACCCTTCCTTGCAGCGGACGTTGGCACCCTGGGATACGAAATGGCGCCACCGCTCAACGTCGACTGACCCTGATAACCCTAGTAGGTATCCCTACCACAAGCCACCACCCAAACAAACACCACAAAAAAAAAAAAACAGAAAAAAGTGTATATGTACACTAAAATGCTGTAGCTAGTACTGACTGCTGATAGTGATGGTGAGCTTATTATAATAGACTCTAGGAGATTACCAAGACTCTTACTAATGTGAACACTAGAAGATGAGGTGATTTACAAAGATAAGGTATAGACACTGTTTGATAACACACTTTACTCTTCTCAGAGGTAGATTCAGGTGGAGTATAAGAAAAATTCTCAAGTAGTCACCTATTAGCAAACAGAAGAGTCTTAATACATCTTATGGTGTCGATGCCAGACAAAATATATATATAGGGACATGGCTATTAATGATATTTAGGTCAATCCCTTATAGTGCACAGTGGCATCAGCGCCAGAAAAAGATAAATTCATTCAAACATCTGAACGTAAATGATGGACAATGTTCAGTCCCTTTTTAGTGCACACTGGCATCGGCGCCAGACAAATAATCAGTTTATTCTATTATATGAATATTTATAAGGGCATCATGTCCCAAGAATAGAGCATAAATAATAAGCTGATCAAAACTTAATGGCATCACCGCCAGAAAAAATAAAACAGAGTCATAGCATATGCGAGGGCATCGTCGCCAGAAGGTATCATGATCCAAATATACAGTGATATCAACGCCAGAAAAAAGTCAGTCTATTCAGATATATGTGAGGGCATCATCGCCAGAGATATGATGATCTGTAGGTATCAACGGATATTGGCATCATCGCCAGAACAGAGCCCTCAGTAAACTGATCCATACATAGCGTCACTGCCAAAAAGATGTTATTAGGATCATCGCATATGCACAAGCATCACCAGAGGCTGTCACAAACCACCTGTGCCAATCGCATCACTGTCAATGCAGGCAAAGCCCCAAAACATTAATATGTATAATCAGGGGGAATGACACAATGATGCTGCATGGTTAATGTAATGCAGCAAAAAAAACAGGTAAAAAAATCATAATAGACCGACACCACAACAGCATATGTGTACATAAGCGATACACTTATCTTAAGAGACAGTGTCTCATCCCGACGCGTTTCACCCCGGAGGAGATCCTGCGGGGCTCATCAGGGGATGCCAATGATAGGCGTGGGCAGCGAGAAATACAGACGCTGCACGCGGTCCGGAAATAATGGAGCTGGGAGCGCGCTTCAGGCATAACTGCGATTAGCCCGGAAGTGCACAAACTATTTCCGGTGCACGTCCGGAGCCACATTCAGATGGAGCGAGTGCGCATGCCCTGGAGACTAGCTTTACTGCGCAGGTGCCAACAGCGGCGGTGCACCGCAAGTTGCGTTCCACTAACAGGGATATACTTATCCAGGAAGTGTAACAGCTTATTACGGTGTCTCCTCCTCAAGGGTCTGATAGATTTAGTGCGCATGATCAGATTGCCCGACATGCAGGGCAAGACTGCGCAGATGCAGAGGCAATAATACCCCTACATATACTGAAAGGAAACAACACGCTTAAATGCTGCCATATAGCAGAATATATATAACGCGGCCCAAACAAAATGTGCCAAAGAAAGCAGGGACACCTATATATGTCCCTCCATTAGTCCCCAAACAAAATAAATAGATAAATATTCTAGAGCAGTATTTAAGACGCCCCCAGATTGTGTAGATGTAATAATGTTCACATATGTTTAACATACACCTTTCCCAGAACCGCGATAACAGATAAAATGCAATTAAATGGTTCCAAAAAGAATACTGAAAATAAACAAAGTGACTACACTATCAGTGACTTAGTAGATGAATCACGTCATGGTCTGTCAGGACCAATATAACGTCTGCAAGACATAATTCTGTACGGTGTTCACCAGATTCAAATAAAACACCCAAAGTTTAATTGCTCATTAAGACCCCCCGGACTAACAGACTCCATTAGATAGATCCATCTCGTCTCCCTCTGGATGATCTTTCTGTCCCAGTTTCCCTGTCTTTCCGATTTTTGGACAGTCTCAATAGCCCTAAATGAGATAGACCCTACATCCCCCGAATGTACCCCATTCACGTGGCGTGCCAGGGGGGTATCACGTTGATGGGTAATGTCCTCAATGTGTTCCCCAATCCTCACTTTGAATTGTCTTTTCGTTTTGCCCACATAATCCAGGGGGCATGTACAGGAGCACAAATATACTACCCCCACTGTTTTACAGTTGGCGAAAGATCTATTGTGGAAAATTCTCCCCGTGACAGCACTGGTAAAGGTTTTGCTAGGTGTGATAAATTTGCAAAAAATGCAGGAACCACACCTAAATGTTCCCTGTTCTTGGCGATCAAGCCACGTACCCTTTGGTTTTGGTGGATTAAAGTGGCTGTGTGAAACAAACTCACGGACAGATTTTCCTTTTCTAAAGGTAACCGAGGGATGAGGTGAGATGATACTACAGGATTTAAATGTTATTTACCTGCAAATTACCACTATATCTGCAGTTAAGTAGCATTTTTGAAGTTGACATGTTCCCTTTAAAGGGAGTTGTTATGGGTACATTGTTCATGGAAGACTGACAGCTGTTAAGGCTTACATGAGCTGTCTTGATGCTAGCCACTCTATGTACCAGATCCCAAGAGTTGCCCTGGCCTTCACCCTTTAAACCCCATACATGAATCTTGGCGTACACAGGGACCGCTGGGCTGGGGCCACAGAGTCCCTTACTGATCGATGAAGCAATCTGACGACAAGAAGGATTGTCATGTGGAGTAAACGCCAAGAAGTCCTGTCAGTAATGAAATCAGAAAGCAAGCAAGTTGTCAATACACAAGCTGAGGTCAGAAAGCAGAAAATGCAAAGTAGCACAACAGGAGCAATAGATCAGGGTGACATGGTATAGCAAAACGAAATAACTGGCAGCCAGAGACTGTTAGCCAGGGTTTATATAGAGGGGAGCCCCGCCCATGGCTCCTAACCGAAAACAAATTAATTACCAGCTTACTGCAGCAAACCATAGGTTGGGAAGGGACAACTAGTCACAGCAATCTTAAAACTAAACTGTCACACCCTGCCGTTAACCATCAATAATCACCATCACTAATGCGACATCACCTAACAACCACGGCAGAGATTGCAGCAGTATGTGCACACAAGGATGTGACAAGAATCTGTTAGAAGGACCCTTTTTAAGCACAACTACATGTGCATGTAGGTCATAGGAAGCTGAATAAAATTATACCTTTACTAGATGGCAGCCCGATTCTAAAGAATCGGGAGTCTAGAATCCATATATACTTTATTTATTCAAATGTAAGAAAAATACAATTAATAAATAATAGTAAGAAAGAACAAAAATAATAGGCAGTATATGGAGAAAACACCAAACAAAAGTTCAAAATTGGTGTGAAAATGTCACTGAACCACTTCACAACTAAATATATATAGTTTTGGTAAATGGTATTATCATTTTTTTGACGAAATTCGGCAGGAGCTTGAAGAGCAACGTCACTGGGCCCGCCTCCACGCAGTAGAAACTTGCTGTGAGGTAAAAATTCAAAAATCACACCAAAATGGCGGGCGGAGTGTGTCACAGTACGGCACGTTTCTGATTGGTCGCTCGCAGCAGGCGGCAACCAATCAGACACTGGACACTGTTGACGTCACTTATCTCCGGACATTAGCTCCGGACATTAGCTCCGGACAGGAAGTTGGCACAAATTGCAGGAAGTAGTATTCTAGGCAATTATATATTAGATATCTGCAATTCAGCCTCCAGATATTATTTTAAATACAAATAGACTTTACCAGTGTGAGACATATAATGTCTGACAGTCTGCTTGCCTGATCAGACTGCAAAGCTTTGTATGATTATAACTAGCATAGGACAGCAGAGCTGTATTTTGCCTCACTACAAATACATTTGCAGCTCTACTTTCATAGTGCTGTCAGCTCAGCTGCAGAGCTATGCCTGATTACAACTAACACAACTTCAGCTTTCATCTCCTAAGCAGCTAGTGTGGGGGAAGGAACAGTATAGCAGAGCTGACAGCACAGCACTATGAGAGTAGAGTTGCTGCTGCAGACATGTTTGTAATTAGACACAAGTTTAGCTCTGCTGCACTGTTAATAGGAATCACACACAGCCCAGCAAGCAGTGAGATCAGGAGAGCAGAGAGCGGCCATTACGCATCACACTGGTATCTCCACCTTTCTTTTAAAATGAGCTTTGAAGGCAGATTCTCGTGGAGATTTATGTCTGGCCCATAGATCTTAACAGCTACCAACTTTGTGTGACGTCCCCTTGTAGATGACATAGGAGGGTTAATCCCACTGAAAGGTTCCCTTTAATACTTCTGTATCCATATCTCCTCCACCTAAAGGACATGCAGCTCTCTATTCTGCAGCCAAATATAGAAGTAAACCAAAGCCAATCTTCCTGTATATGGTTCGCACTGCTGTAAAATCATCCTACTTGATAGAAAACGTCTGGATATATAGTAATTTACGGTGCTTATCCACAGACTGTATTCTGTAACAAATTAATTTGCTATTGGTTTTTAATGATTTTTTCCCTCTGATGTCTCCATTTTAGGAAGCGCTTATGGCTGCGGAAATTAGTCAGAAGAACATTAAGAGACACGAGGTTTTGGTGAGTTTCCCAGACTGTGATTTTTGCTAATTACTTTTTATTACAAAGCTGTAAATTCTGATATCATGGGTAGAATAAAAGTGTAGAAAACATTGATATAATGTGTGCACTAATTAAAAGCTGCCGCGCTGTAACATCTCACTGGCTAATGGTGCAGAAATGCTCTCGTCTTAGCATTTATGTATATTTTCATTTTTCAGGATATTGGCTTAGCGTATATCACACATCTCGTGGAAAAGGGGGATTACGAGGTGGCTGCCAGGTAAATGTGTTTATCAGTGCTTTACATTGATTTCCTGGAGGCTTGAGCGTTCTAGATGATGTGGAAGCCGGGTCATCATCATGTAAGGGGAGAGCCACTTAAATGGGTGTTCATATGGAAGACTCTTAGGGTATGTCCTTGTGATACGCCATAAATGTCAGAGCGGTGCTGCCCCCTCTCCATTCCCAGTGGTGGGACATGGGGCCCCATTGGTGAGATTGATGCAGGTCCCATCAGTGGCTCCAGCATCTGGGCAGCATTATATGGATATGCTGTACCTGCTTGATATGGGACAACCTTTTAAGAGGTTTTCAGAAAACTTATCTCCCATTGCGGTATGTTTCAAAAGAACGGTGCTTTACACCCCCTCCACAGGTCCAACGCTAAGCAGGGTTGCCTTTTTGTTTTCTGGACAGCTTATAAAAAAAATAACGGCTCCAGGTGTCTGATCTTGTGAGGACAGCGGCTCTGCCCGAGTCCACGGCACGGACTGCTCTGAGCAGCTGAACTCACTGATTTACTGCAGGGCCATCAATGTGATATCAGGTCCAGCCAATAACAAACATCAGGATCAGCGGCAGAGACTCAATGCTCGGCCCGGGAGGGTGAGAAACCACAATTTGTTTGTTTATTTTAAAGAAACAAAACAATTGTGGATAGGGGTTTTCCAAAAACGGAAAAAACCCATTGCTCCAAATCTTTATTCCTTGATGACGAGGACAGTTTCATCTTTTGGAATGTAACATGTCATCAGTCTACAAGTAGGTACTGTCTAAATTGTTACCAAGCATGAACTTGGAGGAGTGCACATATCTTGCATACAATACTTCCTCTGTCCATTTAATAATATATGCCTTTGGAGATGGATTAGTTCCCAAATCTCCCCTGGTGCTTATATAATTTAAGCTTTTACTATGTCCCTTGATGAGTGAGTGAGAAGTTCCTCCTTACTTAGGCTAACCTATAAACCCTTCTTGTTTCATGTACAGAGGTCATCCCTAATACTCAGGCTAACCTATAAACTCCACTAGGTTCATGTACAGAGGTCATCCCCAATAGTTAGGCTAACCTATAAACTCCACTAGGTTCATGTACAGAGGTCATCCCCAATAGTTAGGCTAACCTATAAACCGTTCTAGGTTCATGTGCAGAGGTCATCCCTAATACTTAGACTAACCTATAAACCGTTCTAGGTTCATGTGCAGAGGTCATCCCTAATACTTAGACTAACCTATAAACCCCACTAGGTTCATGTACAGAGGTCATCCCTAATAGTTAGGCTAACCTATAAACCCCACTAGGTTCATGTACAGAGGTCATCCCTAATAGTTAGGCTAACCTATAAACCCCACTGGTTCGTGTACAGTGGTCATCCCTAATACTTAGGCTAACCTATAAACCCTTCTAGGGTCATGTACAGAGGTCATCCCTAATAGTTAGACTAACCTATAAACCCCACTAGGTTTAATTCCTAGGAAGAAGTTTTATCATTCACTGCTGGTCATCTTTGGTCCCCAGTTTAGGTTCTAGTTCTTCCAGTTGTCATCGATCATGTATTCCCTGCATTTGGATCTGCCCTGGCCAATCCCTTGACATAGCTGTCAGCTGCATTAGGAGTGATGATTAAGATATTCTTCTGGGAAAAGGACCTGCCATTTGGAAAACCATGTATGATTTTCCCGATAACTTATCCCATACACATGAGCTTGTTGGCTGATCCTGTCTCGATCCCTGGATCCGGCCGATCTGTTTAACATCAGCAGGTCAATGAGCTCGATGGCACCTTCTACATTTCTCAGTAAGGGACCACTTACTCAGGCCAGGGAATCTCTCTCCGTATGGAGATGTAAAATGTCTCTCCCATTCACTTGTCTCATTAATCTTCACACTGTCGTACTGTTGTCTGTCCCCATACAGGTCAGTATTCCCAGGGCTCGTCCTTGTTTATAAAGGATGACTGTCATGCACACTGAAAAGATGCCATCAACAACAAACTAGGATTTGCTCATTTGTCAGTCGATCACTCTGCTTGCTTATATGGGTGATTATTGAGGAACGGACGCTTAGTTATACATCAACCATGAAGGATCCTTGGGAACTTTTTAAAGTGACATATTAAAGAGGTTGGCTGCTCTCAGAAAAGCTTTATCTTATTGGCTGTGTTAACTATTAAAACTAAAAAATACGAGTAGTATATACCCTCCCCAGGTCCATCACTTTGTGTCCACCCCAACCCCCCTCTCCGTTTGTTTGCAGTGGTGATGCCTCGTCAATAGAGCTGCAGCTAATTGGTGAATTCATGCCGTCTACATTGGCAGTGCTGCGGACACTGAGCTCTGATTAGTCGGCGTGACTTCATTGCTGCAGAGACTTGGCATGGGACCTGGGGAGGGTAAGTACTACTCATTTTGTTTTTATAGCAGTCACAGCTCGTGACAGCAAGTTTTCTGGAGGAGACAATCCCTTTAAGTAGCAGAAGAACAATGAATGCCTACACTTCAGAGGCAATTCGGAAGAGATATGCACCATTCTATGATCGGTTCTGTTATAAAAAAAGTGACATTTTAGAATATTTAATGCTGCCGTTGACATTATCGCCCACCTGATGGTTATATTGGGTGGTAATAGCACCTAGACAGTCTGACATGTCACATCACTGCAGTCACTGAATAGCAGCAGCTCATTGAGAAAAGATCCACTAATGCTCCGGGACGTCTCCACACTCCTCTGACGTCCTGTTCTGTGACCTTTCTACAGGTCCTAAGTGGCCCCTAATGTGGCCTTGCTATAAAGGGGCTGGTGCACTATTACTGCATTAGTGAAATGGAGATTGCTAAATTATTGTCAGGCACAAAGCATCACAAGCTGTAAAGTGACTCCCGCTTCACCGAGGCACCTTAAGAAGAACTTTACACCTCCTCCCTGATAAAAGACATAACGAGATATAGTAAAGTAAGGCTCAAATTGTTAGACGGTGAGATCCACTTAAGAGAAGTAAATTGCCCGGCTGCTGGCTATGCTGGCCTCCGCGGGAAGCTGCCTAGCCTGTCATTAGCACAGTGGAAGGATCTTGTGCTCTACGGGTAGTGAATGAGACGCTCCACGGAAAGGTCACTTGAAAGTGAACATTTATCCCAATGTGTAGGAAGAGCCATACTTACTGTCACAAAAGAACATTTCCTTTATGTATTAGGCGGCTGGCAGCACACAATGTATTGCTTCTGTATACCATCCGGAAACATTATGCACTCAGCACCAAGTGCAGACTTTTAGCCTATATTCCCTTTTGACCAGCATGGAAGTCCTATTGATAAGCATACATTTCCATTCCTGCCTATGTGCACCCCCTCAACACCTCTTTTCACTTTTACTTTCCCAATCTGAATTCAATTTCTTTTTCCTTTTAGAAAGTGTCAGAAAATACTTGGCAAAAACATGAAGCTGTGGGAAGATGAGGTTTACCGCTTCAAGAAAATAGGACAGCTGAAGGTAAAGAAGACTAAATATATATACATATATCAGTATATGGGTGTCTGTGCGCGCGTATATATATGTGTGTTTGTGTGTGTGTGTGCTCACAGCTATATACCATATATACTCGAGTATCAGCCGACCCCCCTAATTTTGCCACAAAAAACTGGGAAAACTTAATGACTCGAGTATAAGCCTAGGGTGGAAAATGCAGCAGCTACCGGTAAATGTCAAAAGTAAAAATATATACCAATAAAAGTCAAATTAATTGAGGCAAAGCAGTCATCAAAGCAAAAGGTGGCTGCTTTGAAGAACCTAGAATATAAGACATAATTTCAGTTGTTTCACACTTTTTTGTTAGGTATATAATTCCACATGTGTTAATTCATAGTTTTGATGCCTTCAGTGTGAATGTACAATTTTCATAGTCATGAAAATACAGAAAAATCTTTAAATGAGAAGGTGTGTCCAAACTTTTGGTCTGTACTGTATATGTGGTTGTGTGTGTTTATATATACCTGTGTGTGTATGTGTATATATATATATATATATATATATATATATATATATATATATATTGTGTACAGTTACTGAAAGGGTGTACATGCATATTTTAGGCTATAAGATCGAAAGTGAAGCTTCCTTTAATATAAAATCTCAATTAAGTAATATTGGAATTTCATCATTTTCACTTACACAGGTAAATCTTTTTTACTACAGTTATTTGTACTGTTAATTATGTGGTGTTTTTACGCTGTAAAATTAATCTTAAACTACAGTATTTGATCCCTAGGCATTAGGCTCTATGCGGTTCACTTTGTTAGGCTACGTTCACACTACCATGTTTTCAGTCCTCAGTGCTGTCCATGGGAAAAAACTGACAGCACTCGGGCTGTTCAGATGTCTATTTTCTTTCATTACACAGACCAAATGTCCACATGAAAAAAATCGCGCCATTCACTGATCTGTTCCTTATTTTGAATGAGACTCGCCTACTCAAGTCTATGGGGGCACGAAAAATTCATCTCTCATACGGATCAGCCGTATAGCATCCACATTTTACAGAAACATTGTGAAAAGTAACAAAGGGAACTTTGTTTTGATTTTGTAAATTACACTGTGTGCAGAATTATTAGGCAAGTTGTATTTTAGAGGATTATTTTTATTATTGATCAACAACTATGTTCTCAATCAACCCAAAAGACTCATAAATATCAAAGCTTAATATTTTTGGAAGTTGGCGTGGGGCTTTTTTAGATATGGCTATCTTAGGAGGATATCTGTTTGTGCAGGTAACTATTACTGTGCAGAATTTTTAGGCAACTTAATAAAAACCAAATATATTCCCATCTCACTTGTTTATTTTCACCAGGTAAACCAATATCACTGCACAAAATTTAGAAATAAACATTTCTGACATGCAAAAACAAAACCCCCCAAAATTAGTGACCAATATAGCCACCTTTCTTTATGATGACACTAACAGCCTTCCATCCATAGATTCTGTCAGTTGCTTGATCTGTTTACGACCAACATTGCGTGCAGCAGCCACCACAGCCTCCCAGACACTGTTCCGAGAGGTGGACCGGTTTCCCTCCCTGTAGATCTCACATTTTATGAGGGACCACAGGTTCTCTATGGGGTTCAGATCAGGTGAACAAGGGGGCCATGTCATTATTTTTTCTTCCTGGAGACCTTTACTGGCCAGCCGCGCTGTGGAGTATTTGGAGGCATGTGATGGAGCATTGTCCTGCATGAAAATCATGTTTTTCTTGAACGATACCAACTTCTTCCTGTACCACTGCTTGAAGAAGTCTTCCAGAAACTGGCAGTAGGTCTGGGAGTTGAGCTTCACTCCTTCCTCAACCCGAAAAGGTCCCACAAGTTCATCTTTGATGATACCAGCCCATACCAGTACCCCACCTCCACCTTGCTGGCGTCTGAGTTGGAGTGGAGCTCTCTGCCCTTTACTAATCCTGTCTCTGGCCCATCAAGAGTCACTCTCATTTTATCAGTCCATAAAACCTTTGAAAAGTCAGTCTTAAGATATTTCTTGGCCCAGTCTTGACGTTTTATCTTATGTTTCTTGTTCAAAGGTGGTCGTTTTTCAGCCTTCCTTACCTTGGCCATGTCCATG
The DNA here is from genome assembly GCF_032444005.1 of Ranitomeya imitator. Classification (NCBI taxonomy): domain Eukaryota; kingdom Metazoa; phylum Chordata; class Amphibia; order Anura; family Dendrobatidae; genus Ranitomeya; species Ranitomeya imitator. The sequence goes on along the minus strand of NC_091287.1, from coordinate 161,034,240 downwards.
AGTATCACACACCTTGGTGAAGGCCACAACATTCTGCAACGTGACCTGTGCCTGATTACAATGGACGGACTGTATCCAGAGCTGAAATTCTCAAATGTTATTACAATATTTTATAAAACTCCTTGAAGTAAAGCAGAAAGTTTCCACGTCAAGCCCATAATGGTTTCTTTGTTGTGTAACCATTGCCCTGATGTATACGAGGCTAAGTTGTGGAATTTCTTACTATCTAGATACTCCTGGACACGATATATTGTACGAATTCGGCAAGAGAGAAAATAATAATGATCTCTCCAATGGCGAGCCTAATTAGTGCCCAAGTATGATGGTGCCCTCAGTAAATGGCCTCCTCCATGCCGTTGTCGCTCGTTTAGCGCCCCGGCCACAGTGCACGGATCACACATTTTGATCTGTTGCAGTTTAACATTAGGACCCTGCTAATTCTCAGAATGGAGGCCGTTGACACTTTGCACAGAAATCCCAGCAGACCCCCATCTCCCCTTTGTACTGCTGTCAGCCTCCCATTTTTTTCCCCGCTGGCGGTTGTCAGGAGACATTTGCTTCTGATTGGCCAATGCAAGCAGCACCAAGAGGCTCTTCTAAGTTATAGTAGTGAAGTTCCCCTTTAAGCACAAGCCATTAATTTCGTTTGCAGGGAACAATATTTTTATTGCAGGAATTTAAGCAATCATTTCACATTGTAACCCTTTTACATGTCACACATAATGTGTATGTTTCTGAAAGATAGGCACGGGTTTTGTATTAAATTGTCTTGCTATTTACACACCACCAGGTGTCACTGTTGGCACTGTTACTTTTCATCTGCTGTTCGTGGACTGTGGGTGGCTGATGTCTCTTTATATGAGCAGTGATGCCTGGAACCATATATTTATTAACCATGAATGATTTTATGTAATATATTCCATAGGGCTGTCCACTTTCACAAAAAAATTCATGAGTTTCTCATGAAAAAAAGAGAATTCCTTACCCTCCCCAGGTACAGCAGCGGCTCCCCATGCCTTCCCCAGTCTCTGTTGTTTGGCCCTGTGCATGTAGACAACACAGGTTTCTGAGCTTCATGATCAACAGCGATAATGTCGACATGACGTCACTGCTGCGGCCAAACAGGCCGATCTGCTGAATTTACATGGCTGCTGTGTGAAGCTGTCTGTCCTGCTGGCCTAGCCATTTCATGACCTCCTCTGCTCCAGAAAAGTCTGATTCATGTAAAGCAACAAGTCTCAATCCTACTGAATACAACCTAGAAGAAGACCGGTTCCGCATTCGCTTTTTCACTTTCATGAATTCATCCTCTATTTTTGAACTTCTGTAGAGCAATCTGTAACAATAGATACTTTGCTCCCGGTCTTGTATGTTTCTCACAAGTCTTAGGCCATGTTCACACGATCCTTTTTTTCATGCGGAATTGCCGCGATTTTCCCGCTGCGGGTCCGCAGCTGTTTTCCATGCAGGGTACATTACATTGTACCCTATGGAAAACAGGAACTGCTGTGCCCACAATGCGGAAAATAAAAAAAAAAGCCGCGCTGAATAGCTGCGGGAAAAAAGAAGTACCATGTCACTTCTTTTTTCGGAGCCGCAGCGGTTCTGCACCCATTGACCTCCATTGTGAGGTCAAACCCGCAGTAAAACCCGCAGATGAAAAAAATATCTGCGGGTTTTACTGCGGTTTGTGGTGCAGAACCGCTGCAGCAGGAAGTGCGGGGAAGCGGGCGGAAGTGCGTGGGCGGAGTGTGGCTGCCCCCCCGTGCTCCGATCCCGCCCCCCCGTGCTCCAATCCCACCGCCCCGTGCTCCGATGACCCCCCCCCCACCCCCCCCCCCCGTGCCCTAATCTCCCCCCCTTATACTTACCCGGCGTCCCGGTGTCCGTCCGGCCGTCTTCTCCCTGGGCGCCGCCATCTTGTAAAATGGCGGGCGCATGCGCAGAGCGCCCGCCGAATCTGCTGGCCGGCAGATTCGTTCCAAAGTGCATTTTGATCACTGAGATATAACCTATCTCAGTGATCAAAATAAAAAAAAATAGTAAATGACACCCCCCCTTTGTCACCCCCATAGGTAGGGACAATAAAAAAAAATTAAGAATTTTTTTTTTTTCCACTAAGGTTAGAATAGGGGTAGGGTTAGGGGTAGGGTTAGGGTATTTTCAGCCATTTTAACCCTAAAAAACTTCCTAGAAAACACACAGACTCTGCATAGAAAACTGCATAAAAAAAAGGATCAAAAAACGCATCAAAAAAGGACCAAAAAAGGACCTGCGTTTTCTGCCAAGAGCTGCAGTTTTTTAAAAAACAGTCCTGAAAAAAAAAGGATGGAAATCAGGAACGTGTGAACATACCCTAATGGTATTTTGTGCAGAATCCTGGTTAACATTGGAAATTCAGAGAGTAAGGGCCTTGAAGGACCCAGTGCACTCGTTCAATAGCAAACAAAGGTGTAAGAACATCAGCCCCAAACCTCTCTTTTTCCCGGGATTTCTTTTATTCTTCGTTTATTTCTTCTCATGTGGTTTTCTAGGTCATATGTCTTAGCAACCAATTCAGATATACTTTGGACTGACCTAGTTTGGACCCTTTTCACATTCGGGATATTGTCCTTGTTAGTGCTCACTCTCTCCTGCAAGCACCAGTTCTCTCAATAGCCACCTTCATCTCAGACCTAATATTAGACATGTCCTCTTTTAGACCACCCATCTGCTGGGTCAGTGGAGTTAATGTGGACTCACAAAAAGACACCACAGAGAGCACATCTTTATTGGCTCAAGTGAATTTCTGCTGGTATCTGTTGTTCCTCTACTTCATTTCCTGGCAAATTATGGACAGCAGGCTCATGAGGCATTGTGTCAATAAAATGAGTAGTGACAGTCTCAATTTCCATGCGAGCAAACCGCTCTAGTTTTGCCGCCACGTCCAGTCTTCTTGGGCTGCTTTGGATTATTTTGCCTCAGCTATGACGCCGGCGCCATCTTGGCCATGTGTGCTTACTGCGGCCCCATGATCTTTCTGCCTCCTACGGGTCATTTGGCAAGCTGGGAGGTGCGGAAAACAAGTCTGAAGCCACTGGACATGTTCACTCCCCTTCTCCCAACGTTTCCTTAGTGTAGCAGAGTTTGGGAGCCTTCAGTGCTGCGTCCTACTCCATGCCACGCTAGGCTGCGTCCCCACATTTGTTGCACTTTAAAAGGTTGACAAATCTGTATTTCTGGTCGGGGGAGCCTGCAATACAAGGATTTGTAGATTAGCAACTCTGTGATTATCTGATCATCTCCTCTATATACAGTGGCTTGTCAAAGTATTCACCCCTCTTGGCTTTTTACCTATTTTGTTGCATTACAATCTGTGTTTAAAGGAAGGGCCACCCACCAAAACTCTCAGCCCGGGTAAGAAGGGCATTAATCAGATAGGCAGCATTGAGACCAAAGGTAACCCTGAAGGAGCTGCAGACTTCCCAAACAGAAACTGGAGTATCTGTCCATACGACCACAATAAGCCAAACACTCCTTAGAGGTGGCCTTTATGGAATAGTGGTCAGAAAAAAGCCTTTACTTGCAAACAAAAATAGTAAGGCCCGTTTTGAGTTTGCCAAAAAACATGTGTGAGACTCCCCAAATGTATGGAGGAAGGTGCTGTGGTCAGATGACACCAAAATTGAAATTTTTGGCCACCAATGTAAGCAATATGTCTGGCGCCAAACCAACATAATTCATCACCCCAAGAACACTATCTCCACCGTGAAACATGGTGGTGACAACATCATGTTGTGGGGATGTGTTTTGTCAGCAGGGACAGAAAAAATAAAAGGTCTGAGTCAAGGGGAATATGGATGGTGTAAAATACAGAGATATTCTTGAGCAAAACCTATTTCAGTCTGTCAGTGATTTCCACAATGACCGGTCCAGGGTATACTGCGAAAGTATCATGCTCTAGTGGTTTAAAGGGAAGCGTGTAAATGTTTTTCAGTGGCCTAGTCAAAGCCCAGACCTTAATCTAATTGGGAATCTGTGGTCAGACTTTGAAGATTGCTGTTCACCAGAGAAAACCAAAGGAGATGAAGCAGTTTTGCCTTGAGGAATGGTCAGAAATCCCAGTGGCAAGATGTGGAAAGCTCGTAGAGACTTAAGGCCCCGTCACACATAGCGAGATCGCTAGCGAGATCGCTGCTGAGTCACAAGTTTTGTGACGCAACAGCGATCTCAGTGGCGATCTCGCTATGTGTGACACGTACCAGCGATCAGGCCCCTGTTGTGAGATCGCTGGTCGTGTCGGAATGGCCTGGGCCATTTTTTGATCGTTGAGGTCCCGCTGACATCGCTGAATCGGCGTGTGTGACGCCGATTCAGCGATGTCTTCACTGGTAACCAGGGTAAACATCGGGTTACTAAGCGCAGGGCCGCGCTTAGTAACCCGATGTTTACCCTGGTTACCATCGTTAAAGTAAAAAAAACAAACGCTACATACTTACCTACTGCTGTCTGTCCCCGGCGCTGGGCTTCTCTGCTCTGGCTGTGAACACAGCGGCCGGAAAGCAGAGCGGTGACGTCACCGCTGTGCTCTGCTTTCCGGCTGCCTGCCGCTCACAGCCAGAGCAGAGAAGCAGAGCGCCGGGGACAGACAGCGGTAGGTAAGTATGTAGCGTTTGTTTTTTTTACTTTAACGATGGTAACCAGGGTAAACATCGGGTTACTAAGCGCGGCCCTGCGCTTAGTAACCCGATGTTTACCCTGGTTACCGGGGACCTCGGGATCGTTGGTCGCTGGAGAGCTGTCTGTGTGACAGCTCTCCAGCGACCAAACAGCGACGCTGCATCGATCCGGATCGTTGTCGGTATCGCTGCAGCGTCGCTAAAGTGTGACGGTACCTTTATCCAAAGTGACTAACATCTGTAATTGCTGCAAAAGGAGCCTTTAGGCTAGGGTCACATTGCGTTATGTGACCCCGTTTAACAGACTACGTTACACCGCGGCATAACGCGGTGTAACGTAGTCCGTTAACGCCGCCATTACTGTCTCTGGCGAACGCATCGCTAGCGCACGCCCACATTGGGCGTGCGATAGCGATGTACCGTCATTTGAGTGACAGACCGCAAACGCTGCAAGCGATCGGGGATCTGCGCTAGCGGGATCGGCTAACGCGATCCCTTTTGGGACATTGCGTAAAGGTACCTTCACACTGAGCAACTTTACAACGAGAACGACAACGATCCGTGATGTTGCAGCATCCTGGATAGCGATCTCGTTGTGTTTGACACGCAGCATCGATCTGGATCCCGCTGTGACATCGCTGGTCGTAGCTGAAAGTCCGTAACTTTATTTGGTCGTCAGGTCGGCGTGATTTGTCATGTTTGACAGCAAAAGCAACGATGCCAGCAACGTTTTTTCACAGAGCTAACAACCAGCGAGAACGATAAGTACGTCACTGGATCGCTCCTGCATCATTCTGGAGTTGCTGTGTTTGACGTCTCTACAGCGACCTAAACAGCGACGCTCCAGCGATCTAGTTTAGGTCGGATCGTTGTCTATATCGCTGGAGCGTCGCTAAATGTGACGGTACCTTTAGCGCAGTCCGTAGCGCTATGCGCTAAACGGACTGCCCTAACACAATGTGACACTACTTACAAAGTACTGACTTTAAGTGCGTGAGTAGTTATTCACAGTGAAGTTTTCAGTTATTTTGTCCTATTTGTTGTTTGCTTCACAATAAAAAGAAAACCAAATGTTCACACTTGTAGGCACGACCTTTACATGAACTGATACAAACCTTCAAAGAAAGAAAAAACAGTGAAATTCCAGGTAGTGAGGTAGCAAAACACGGAAAAATGCCAAGGGGGTGAATACTTTTGCAAGCCACTGAACCAGATGTGAGGTTGGCAATACTATGAAAATACATGTTTTTTATTATTATTTTTCCTGCAGTTTTCCCCTTCAATAACCGTCAGTATTCTCACATATCCCAGATGTACGGTGATACTCAGAACTCATATGTGTTATGTCTGCGTCTTACAGGCAATCAGCAAGTATCTGCCAAGAGGGGATTTACGGCTAAGACCTGCAATTTATGAGATGATCCTGGATGAGTTCTTGAGAACCGATTATGAGGTATGGCTGCTCTAACAATATGTTTTTGTAAATATTCATTGTTGTCGTCCATGTTGACAGTGAAATAAAAGACAAATGTTTATCTGAATTATTTGATATAAGATATTAAATATTGGTCACAAGATTTGTTATCTCATATGTTCTAGTAGAAAAATCTACTTTTCTGTCATTGACATTCTTAGATCTGTGTAAGTATCTCACTAAAAGTGGCTTATCATCGCCCCTGATTTTTCTGATGTAGTAAATGTTGCATTTTTTTCAATTCTGCATCCTTTAGGTAATGTTTTCTGCCGGTGTCGCATTTCATACTCTGTAAAGGCACGGATGATTGACCTCGTGGAGACCAAAACATCCAACACCGCGGAGACACCATCACGTGTTTCTCAACGCAGTGATCCAGAACACTGCCCCCAAATATGCAAATGCATGTAGAGGAGCTGCGGAGACACCATCACGTGTTTCTCAACGCAGGCAGTGAATAGCCCTGATAGCCAGTTTCCTACTCCACACTGATGAGGGGCAAAACCCCCCGAAACAGCTGTCTGTGGATGGATACCATGCTTGGCATAGGTGGTTTTCCTTTATTGGATTTTTTCCTTTATTGGATGCTGCCCTTCCCTTGGTTGTTCCTTCCCGGGGAAAGGCCTGGCTATTCACTGCCTGCGTTGAGAAACACGTGATGGTGTCTCTGCAGCTCCTCTACTTGCATTTGCTTATTTGGGGGCAGTGTTCAGGATCACTGCGTTGAGAAACACGTGATGGTGTCTCCGCGGTGTTGGATGTTTTGGTCTCCACGAGGTCAATCATCCGTGCCTTTATAGACTTTCTACTAGGCACTGCTCCTGATAGCCAGTTTCCTACTCCACACTGGTGAGGGGCAAAAACCCCCGAAACAGCTGTCTGTGGATGGATACCATGCTTGGCATAGGTGGTTTTCCTTTATTGGATGTTTTCCTTTATTGGATGCTGCCCTTCCCTTGGTTGTTCTTTCCTGGGGAAAGGCCTGGCTATTCACTGCCTGCGTTGAGAAACACGTGATGGTGTCTCCGCATGTCATACTCTGAACATAAAGTTGTATTAACCCACCTCCTTGAAGAATGGGGTGTTGCACATTCTCTGCGCTACCGGGTTTCTTCTCCCTGGCTTTGTTTTCTTCTCTGTGTCTCAGGGAATGATGTTTCTCATGCTGGGCAGCAGACCGCAGATGATGTTGTGTGTCATTAAGTTTCCACAATTCCTCATACAGCCATTGCTTTTATAAACAGGTGCCTTCATGACCCTCTATTACATAGTGTACGGTATTTTTATTTTCTATGGGTCTTAAGTTAATTAAGCATGGGTTGTCCACCAGTGATGTTCTCATAGCATGAAAATAGTATAGTATAGTTAGACAACATGAAAATAAGCAAGCTTGCAAGTGACTTGTTTTCTCAATCTGCTGTGGTTCTCCTGATGGTAGCGTTTTTATCATAGTTTGTTTACATTTGTTACCAAGGAGATTGGCCACTAGAGCCTCTGTGCGCAGTAGTTACATCATTCCAGGTTGAGGAGCGAACTACAGCGATATCTGTCGTTTTATATACTGCAGTTTGACAGTTACTCACCTCAATCAACTCTTAGCTCCTGACTAAGCTGCTGCTATCAGTCATGCAGTATCACCAGCAATCACCATGGGCAGTTTCCAGAGCAGTTCTCCTAATCTTTGCTCTCACTTTCACTTCCCATCACTTGTGTAAAGGCACAGTTTCTTTATATGTACAGTAAATATAGTGATAACCGTGCCCACTTCAGAACAGCGCTGACAGTCCTCAGAGTGTCACAGTATCAGAAGCTCAGCAGCAGGACGAAGCTACTAATCCAGAGCCGTCACTGAAAGAGGAGAGCCTGCCCATCCAGAAACCTGGAAGTAAGAGCCTTTGGGGCAGTGTGCTGCTGAAGATAAGGGTTCAAAATAATCCTTTAAGCATTGGCAGCATAAAACAACCGTGCTGCCTTATCTGAGCTATAATTGCATCATTTGATTAGCATTCAGACTTATTTTTGGTTCTTATATTATTAAATAAATTACAAATGAACATATTTGGTATACTATAGCAATCTATACAATAAATATCATCAAATTAAAAACTTTCAAAATATTTGTTCTCCAATATGGTGCCAACAAAACTTCATAGTTTGGTGCCTCCTAGTGTTCAAAGTGTATAGTACTGCACATCCCTCTAATCAGCTCAGTCACTCTCCTTACAGCGGTTCTGGGTAATATAACCCTCTGGTGATTGCTCTTCAGTGAACATGCATCATTGGTGCGCTGACTGAGCATGTATAACCACAGTCCGCTGAATGGATGGATGTGCACATTGCTATACATTTTGAACAACAGGTGGCGCCATACTATATTAGTAAATTGTCATAGCAGAATATTATATGATCTGCACAGTTAATATCATTAATGCTGAGCCTACCACTTTAAAGACTTAAAATATTTATAGTAAATTATTTGAATTACTTGTAATTCCAGGTATAGCCCGTGGGCAAGGGTGGCGCTATTTCTGCCATCTCATACAGCCCCTTTAATAGTTTGGCACAGAAAGCACTAAGGACCATATTGGCTAAGGGAAAGTGTTAAAGACTTCCTTGTAATGCTGGTCCAGTTTCTTGTACAGTCTGAATCCGCTCATGGAAGCAATCTTTCAGTGTTTCTGTGATTCTAGTACACTCCACGACCCTGTGATTTTTGTTGTGGGTTATTTTTTTTGCGTGTGTCTATAGAAAATATAGTAGTTTCCCTTAGAAGTCGAGGAATCGGACAAGGCTTATGTGCTGAGGTTTGCCCAGTCTCTTCTATATCCGAAAAATAATGAGATTTCCTTGTACTGAGTGTCTCACGTTGGAAGTCATTCTTTCTGATATATATTTTGTTCTTAACCTATGTAACTCAGTAGGAGGCTTAGTTATTATCCTGCAAGTTATTCCCTCGTGGATTAAAAAGCCAGTGGGGTTCGCTTCCAGCTAGTTACGGGACCTCTGACAATGGCGTCTCCTCTGTGATTACCTACAGTACAGAGTGATTTTCAATTCCAATCAGCTTGGTGACGGTAGAGCGAACGCTCAGGACTTCAGGATTATGTCTTTTTTATTGTATTGTGAGCTTTGTTTTCTTGCTGTTCAATATTGGTCTCTGGAAGTAACGATATTTTCATTTATGCAGCCAAAGTTGTAGAAAATAAAATACAAAACCTAAAATAGGTCGTCATTTGTATAAATTGCATAAGCTTGGTCTTCGCAGCTACGTCCTTTTCCTAACATGCAGTCAGTTAGAACTGCTCTGTGACCTTCAACATGGTGCTGCTATCGGGGCCACTTTTCCATGTCTGTCTTCCCTCCACTTTCCTGGACTTTCATTGTTGGGTAATACACGTCATCAGGATAGGTCAGACAAATGTAAGATTCACCTCGAGGGCAGTCATTGTCTAGTCCAGAGGTCCCCAACGTTTCTGACCTTGAGAGCCACATTCAGCACTGAGAGAGGGTCGCGAGCCACATTCAGCCTTGAAAAAGGGTCACGAGACACATTCCTTTCTGCCATCTCACAATAGTAGCAACCAACGCCACCATTACAGCCATAATGGTAACCCAAGCTTTTCCACAAAAATAACCCCAAAGCAGTATACTAAGATCCAGGGGTTCCCACAATACCCCCATTCAGTATTCTCTTATAAAGCACTCCCAAGACACTGTCACATCCAGCTTCAAACACCTCCTCTGACATTTGGTATCCACTTGTCTCCAGCATACCAAATTATCTCCAAATCCCTAAGACCAGTATATGTGCATCCAGATCTGCTCTTCTATGCAGGGTTGCTCACAAAATTCACCATTTACAGATGTGCTCTTCATACCTGTTTGCTAGACATGGAGCTAATGCACAAAGCTGGCAGACAGTCGCGATCCACAATTCATGGGACCGCGAGCCACATGTGGCTCCCGAGCTACAGGTTGGAGACCCCTGGTCTAGTCCTAAGCTAGCATTGGAAGCTGTACCAGGAGAACCGCTGTTCATTACGAGCTTTGTGTGTTCCTTTTATACTGTTCTGCCATGTACAATGCCAATGTTGACTGAAAGGAAGGAGTAGTAGAGTTGGTGCAGATTACTCAGTCCATCAGCCATGTCGGTAATCTGTGGCCACTAGACGAGAGACGTGAGAACTGACTCCTGCCTGGTGGTGTTTGTTGCTCTCCATTAGAATAGCTGGCCTGGCGAGATGTCACGTGTTCATCATTCTGCAATGAAGACGTTGTGCAACCTGCCTAATCAAAGCAAGAGCCGCGGATGCCATCAAGTAGGAGGCGGTGCTCAAGTCCTCCAATCCAGTGACTAGAGATTACTCACCTGGATGCACCAGCTCTAATGTATGTTCTTTAGAGAAATTACATTTTTTTCATTTTTTTTTTTGGGGGGGGGGGGAATTTTAAGTTAATCAGCACATCCAAACAAATGAATGTGAGTTCACACCACTGCTGTGTCTGCAACGCAAGCGCATACAATGATAAAAACACAATAACACTAAGAAATAGACATTTTACTTTTCCATTACTTTTATATTTCCTATACTTATCAATGGGAGGTTCTTTGTTCACATTTTGTTAAAAATATGCTAGCCCGTCTCGGGGACACAAGGAAGTCTCTTCAGGTGGGACCCTGCACCATCAGACTTCCCACCTCTGGTCTTAGTCCTTCAAAATGAACTAGTAGGAGCCAACCTGCTTGCTGTAATTTAATAAAATGAGTGTAGGGTCCCGTCAGAAGAAGTTGGCTCTGAGGACCAGATAGTCTCTCGCAGTATAGTATAGTCATGTAGATCATTTGTATAGCTTAGTGCTTGTGTTTGTAGAGTGCTGCTGAATCTTTTGTGTTTGTTAGTTTGTTTCTAAAGTCCTGAACCACGGACCACCAGCTGGCAGTTTGCAGGAAGCAGATGTGTCCTACCAGAATCAATCACAAAGTTTGGTGGCTGAGAGGCTGCTGTTTATGATTTCGGCTAGGCCCCTTCAATTACTGTGAGTGAAAGTAAAATACTTGAAGTATAATGAAATTTATTACTTACAATGTCTCATCTTCTGCTTCATCATGACATTGTCATAAAAGATATATTTTCCCCACCAACAAATTATTAAACTATTTGCCCTCCTTTTAGGCTACAGTTGGGCTTGTTCTTTGCTGGTCATCTACAGATCTGATGTGCTGTTTCTTTTGACATCTGAAGAAAATATTTTAGGTTTTAAGTATTTAAGTACCGTAAGCAAATAAAATGTATTTTTCTTCAAAATGGACCTGGCATACCAGTTGACTTTTCAGAATAAGCTGCAGTGTGTGTACATAAGTAGCAGCACTATTTCTGACCATTTTGTGACTATATACCGGTATATACGGTATATATTTTTTTATATTTTGTTCTCTCCAGTTTTTGCATTTACATCATACACTGCACACAGAGACATAAGAAAATCCTATTCCTCAGTCTCTGCCCTTAGAAGCTACTTAGAAGATGTTCTGCAACAGTACTGAGCAGTGTAGCTGTAAATCCATTTTGAGAGCAATAAAACACTTAGTGTCTCTGTCTCTCTCTCTCAAACAAATATTTGATAAGTAAATAAGAATGAAGAGAAGATTAGAAAGAAAATAAATCACAGAATATTTATATTATTTAAAAAAATAAATTCCAGCAGCATGGAGAAACATCCAGTTTATTCCATGTGCTATAAAATCCAGAACCCTCATTGGCCATCAATTTTTAGTTTTTATTTATATTAACTTCTTGTCAGGCCACCTTAGCGTTGCTATCAGGATTAAATTAACACACACACACACACACACATACTTTCCCCAGGAACCTCTGGCTTTCAGTCATAAGGGTGTGCACCGAGCACACAGTCGTCTTTCACTGCACTGCACTGTAATCATATCCCAGTACTTTGATTGAAAGCCGGCTCTGCTGTGCTTTTGTGCAGAGCTAGCTCTCAGTCCAAGTGTTGGGGCGTAATTACAGCTGCCGCTCACAGTATAGTGAACGATGACTGTAATCACACAGTACAAGCCATGACTGAAAGCCAGCTGCTTTCGGGGGAAATTTAGTTTATTTTCTCACGGTTATGCAGTATTGTAATTACCTGCAGATTAGCCCTATATCTGTAGGTAAATCGCATTTCTGACGTGACAGGCTCCCTATATAAAGAGTGGTAGACAATCTCATAGAGCGCACATCCAAATCTTATACTTTGATCTGTTGCAGGTAAGCAAACATTTACAAGACTGAAAACAAGGTTTTTCTTTTATTATTGTGATCTGGCTACAGTGGCTAGGCAGATCTTATAGTGAGTCCCTGACCTTAAAGGGGTGGTTCAAAACTAATATTTTCATCCTACATGTCAATTTTTGTTTGTTTTAATAACATAAGTTTTTCTAATGTGATTTAATTAAAAAGTCCCCATTCTTCCTTTTATTTTTTACCTAATTACAGAATGCAGAAATCTTGAAAATTACATTCATTATAACAAACTTTTTGAAAGCGTAGCATCCATTTTTGCTGCAATATAATTAAACCTCAGTCAAATAAGACTAGACGAACCCTTAAGTGTATTCCAGCATGTCACAGACTCCTCAACCACATGTTGTAGTAATCATGTTCTCCTTTTCATTTCTGCAGGGATTCTCTACCCTGATCAGAGAGTGGCCCGGAGACCTGTACAATAACAAAACTATAGTCCATGCTTTAAAGACGCATCTGAGCCATGACCCCAGTAACCGAACGCTCCTGAAGGCGCTGGCAGAATTGTGAGTGAAAGCCTCAGACTATCGGAATCCGGTCTGTATGAAATCATGTTTCATTACCTGTGAATTCTCTGTTCTGCTCAGAATTATCAGGTTACAAACTGGAGTTTTCTTCTTTCCGATCCTTATTGCTTGTTGGTCTTTCTTGTCTTATCCATCTGTGGATCTGTCATTTATTGCCACTGACTATACACCAGTGGTAAAATACCACTACTACTTGGCTGTTGTATTACATTTCGTAGACTTGAAATTGAGAAACTCTTTTGACCGAAAATAAATTTTCTTCTGACCGTTCCCCTTGTGTCTACATTGATGCAAAAGAGTAATAATGACCTCTACTGTAAGAAGAACCTGTCAGCATGAATGTCCATTTTAAACTAAAGGTAATAGCAGAATGGCTATGTCATGCTGATTTAATACATGCTTTTAGTGTAAAAATCTGCAACCTGGTTTTCGTTAAATCAACATCATAAAATTTGGTTTTCTCATCTCTTCGTGGTGGGACTTGTGTTTGGGTCTGTGGGTAGGGTCTTCAGACCAGAATCCTCAGCCTTGGCTCCTCCGATGCCGGTGTTGTATTTATTATCTTCACAATTTAAATTTTAGGTTGGTGCCCTCCTATCTGAGAGTGGCACTCTCACATATTTGGCTGGGGGTGGTCTTCAGGAAAATGGCGCGGTAGGTGGCGCATGCACAGAGTGAGATCACGGCTAAATGACGAGCCGAGATCTCATTCTGTGCATGCGGCACCATATTCCTGAAGACCAACGGAGGTCAATGTGTGCATGCACTGGCACCATTTTCATGAAGTCCAACACCAGCCGAATCTGCAAGTGCGCTGCCCACATCTAGGACCTCGCCAACCCAAAATTTAAATCACGAAGATAATGAATACAGCAGGGGCAGTGGAGGGGCCATGACTGAGCCCTCTGAGCCAAAGACCCTACCCACAGTCCCGCCTGCAAGTCCCGCCACAAAGAGATGAGGAAACCGAAATGTATCATGTTGATGTAACAAAAACCAGGCTGCAGATTTTTACACTAAAGGTATATATTGAATTAGTATGACAGCGCTATTATGCCCATACCTTTAATTTAACATGCACATTCCTGCTGACAGGTTCCCTTTAAGGGATTGTCCACTACTGTGATATTGAATACATGATTTAGCATTCTTGAATTGTTACATCGGGATAGACGTTATCGGCCATTGGTGCAGAGAGTGAAAGTGTTGGTGTCTCATCATTCTCACTCTTGACCAGTATGAAACAGGATATTGAACGATCAAGTTGCTCCACGGGAGGAGGGAGATCCAAAACTAACTTTAACCCTAAGGGCCAGGTTGCCTGTTGCTTGGATTTGGGGCCCCAAGTCAATTATGCATTGCCTTAAAAAGTATTTTTTGGATTCTTTTGGCCTAGATAAATGAAGGCCTAACCTCAGGATAGGCTATCAATATTAGATTTGTGGTGCTTGGAATCATGGCACTTCCAAGGATAGCCTGAATGGGCCATGGCATACCAGCAAGCTCTGCGTTGCCTTTATTGTCTCCCTGACGAAGCTGCCAAGCGCAGCGATACGCGTGGGATTCTCCCACACCTTTCCACTTATTTTTCTTCAGACCTACCAGCATGGGGTTGATTTCTATGGTAGCTATAGGCACATCATGACTGTGGCTTCCGTTCATGTAACTGGTGAGCAGACCTGATTTTTTTCTCCATGCTTTTTCACCTAGCTATTTCTGCATGGGTGAATTTTCCTTACCATTCGGGGTCATCTCACTTCTCAGTTACTGCCTTTACATAGTTTAGCTATAGCTGCGGGGCATATATATATTCTTTGCCTTTCAGGCTATCCCCCTCTGCTGGTTTGTGTTTATTATGTGTTATCTCAGGTATCTGATTTCTATTTACCTTGGTTCCACGATAGCTCTGGGGACGCCCTTATGCTATTAGGGTTTGTGGTCTGATTATTACCCACAGCGGATACTTGACTCATTTGGGTTTACATCATTTAATTGCATATTGTTGTGGGTCTTTACATTATAATATACTATATAAGTGGTTGGTGTGTTGTATATTTTTCTGATCCTTATTGGATATGTTTTTAATGTTTTTATGTTTTACATGTGCTGGTTTTCTAATAAAGTTGTGTATTATTCATATATATAGGTGTGCACGCCTTTTATGCAATGTCTTTCTTCCTTTTTGTTTGGTATTTATTGTCTACCAGGCACACCTCAGTACACAGAAACATGATGTATCCTGAGACAACAGGTCTCTATACAGTGAAGAAGTGTCTTAAAATGTAATTGTTATTAAAATAAAAAAAATTATTAGCAAACAAAAATAATACAATAACAGTATAAACGATAATGTGCCTCATGCCAAGAGGAGACACATTTACAGAACCTTTTTGGGGCAATAAATGGGATAACAAACAAGTAGTTGATGGCTAATATGATTCTCTTGGCAGGAAAATGCAGCCTTAAGAACGTTGCGTTTTTTATGTGTTTTTGATGCGTTTTTGCCTGCGCTTTTTTCAGTGCATTCAATGGGTGAAAAAGGCAGGCAACAACACAAAGAGAATTGACACGCTGCAGATTATTTTCTGCACCAAATCTGCAAGTCAAAAATACTCAACGTGTGCATGGCACTTCAGGTTTCTCATTCACTTTGCTGGCATCAGGTTTTGTCACAAATCCTCACAGAAAAAAAACGCACCAAATCTGCAATGTGTGCACACAGCCTGAGAGACCTATTGTCTCAGGGGTCATCATGTTTGTTGATTGTGTAGTGCGGCTCTTTCTTGGGACAGTTATGTTTATCGACACCTCAGTACATTTAGTAGAAGTGGTGCTTGGCATTGCAGATCAGTCCGGTACATTTGGAGGGGCTTCTCTGAGTTTTAAGGCACAACTGTCACTGAAACTACAGAGCTTTGCCTGGGAAACAATAAAGGAGACATGGTGCTTACCGGTGCTCTGCAGTCTGAACCTCCAAGGATTTGATATCTATGTCCTGTACTGAGAATAAATCAATTTTCTAGTCCTGGGCAGCACGGTGGCTGTGTTTAGAACTGTTGCTTTTCTGCACTAGGGACCTCAGTGCAAATCCCACCAAGGACAACATCTGCAAGGAGTTTGTATGTTCTCCCCGTGCTTACGTGGGTTTCCTCCGGATACTCCGGTTTCCTTCCACTCTGCAAAGACATACTGATTTAGATGGTGAGACGCCATGGGGGGACAGCGATGATGATTTCTGTAAAGTACTGGGCCTACAGTATCTTACTGTAGGACTAGTTACTGAATCAATTATAGACCCCAAAGGTTTAGCAGAAGACAACACTGCAGATGACCCTGGACACCGTCACTTGTCTCTAGGGTCCACGTCTTCCGAGTTGCTTCACAAAATACTATTAGATCTCATTTCTGTCCTGTGTGTTCTATGCTACAATGCAATCGAGAGTACAATGGAGAGCTCTAGTAGGCCAGAACTCCTGCCCAACACGTCTAATGATTAGCACTCTGCGGATTCATTAGGAATAGACTTGGTCCACCAACAGTCTGGACATCTGCCGTGCACATCTACATACAATGCTACGCTGCTGAGCATTGATTATTGCCGCTGAGATGGAGCAAAGTGGACTAATCATGATAATGAATTCAGCTTTATGTAATACACGGACAGCGGCTGCATGCATCAAAGCCAGGAAGTTTGGTTTCATCCTATGGTATTTATTCAGGAGTAGAAATCAATTCTGCGAAATATAATAAAGAAAGGCCATCCTATAATGAATCCCGCTGGCCGGATGCTGAAAGTCTGCAGTGTATTTTACAGGAAAGCAAATAACTGCACGTGGGAGTTAGCTGGGCTTTAGATTCTAGAAGCAGCTTTTTTTCAATAACTAATTTATTCATATGAATCATAACTGTAACTAATTTACATCTTTGAAAAGATGCATAGATACTGCAATGAATCCTTTTTTTTAGTCAACGAGATTTTTCACTGTTTACATTTATCATTTCTTATGCTTATTTATTTAGCGCCATTAATTCCTCATCATCTCGGTCCCCATTGGGGCTCACAGTCTACATTCCCTATCAGTATGTATTGAGTGTTTGAGGAAATCCACACAAACACGGGAGAACATACGGCAATAGCGGATCTTGTGCTTTGCCCACAATTATAACACAGGCCCATTCCAGCTAATAGGGCTGTATTTTATTGAGCGGCTAGAGCTGCAGTGGGAGTGGCGCTGTGTCAGAAGAAAACCCAAAAGGAAGCCATCCGCTCTAAACATGTGACAGTTCGGGTATTTGGCCACAACCAGTTAGACATTGATGACAAAATGAATCATTATACCGTTGTGTTTGTAGTGTCCACCTGTGAACGTCAGATAACATTTTACAGTTACTGAATGTTGAAAGTTAAGCAACTTTTGTAAAAGTGTTAATAATAATAATAGACTGGTCACGTGGTATAGTCCAGAGCTGCATTCATAATTCTGCATGTTACTGTGTAAAATATCCCTAATGTGTTACTTATTTACATGTACTCATATTAATGTAAAGGTGTAATTGAGAATATAACATTGCAATAATAGATGCTATACTGTTAGAAACACTATCAATATTCAGTATGTCCGTGTTGATGCTTTTTTTTTTATGTCTTTGTAGACACACATATGATCAGTGTTACAGTCAAGCTCTGGAAATTTACCTAACACTTCGGCACAAGGAGGTCTTTGATCTGATTCACAAGCATAACCTCTTCAGCTCCATCAAGGACAAAATTGTTTTGCTCATGGATTTTGACACAGATGTAAGTAGCCTTGATGCCGCATGGTTATCCATGATTGGAACTAATTCACATCAGTGTGTCTCACTGCCAACAAACACATGTTCATAGTCCATTCGAGAAAGGACACATTAAATCAGAATTAAGGATTTTCCATTTTTGGCAAATGAAGAATAGACATTTGATAACAAACGTATGCTTCTTCCGGATAATCTGTACGCATGGTCATGAAATGAGGGTCTTTATTGTTGGGTTCCAGGAGATAAAAATCTGTCCTGTCCATGTAACCAGCCGAGCCCCTGTGTGCCAATTACATCACCTGGGCAAATTTGTATACCCTGGAAGTTATCGATCAGGTTGGATTCAGTGACTGAAAGCCAAAAATATGAGGAATTGATACAGAAAGTATTATTTTTTATTAGTATAAATCACCATTCCTACTAGACATGAAGTCAGCGATCACTTATTAGCCTTGTTACAGTCCACGCTTCACTTCTGCTCGGCAGCGAGGTGATGTTCTGGTTCGCCGTAAATAGGACTTGTGGTATGTGGACTTAAGGCATGAACAGTGCTAGGCCTGGACTGAGGCTATCCTGGCATTTATAAGCACACAGGTACACCACATGCTGTCCAGAGACAGAGTGGGGTACATAGGTTTCTCCCTTTAGGTCACTTTGCACCTTCTTTTGCATCAAAATCATTATTACTTACTCCCTACTCCTTTTCTCCAGTACTGCCTCCAAAATGTCTTTGTTAACACAACTCAAGTGATAGAGTGTTAAAAATGTAAAAACTGACACCCCTATAAGTATGAATAGAACAATTTTACTGTTCCCTAATTGGACCTGTGATTATAGTTCTTCAGGTTTATTGACTATGAATACCGTAGTGCTCATTAGGAACCCGCGCTGCCTTCTTTTCTATATTGACTTAGTCACCTAGGCTCTATTTTATGCATTTACTGAATACATACACCCTGCACACAGATACAACATATATATGCTCACACATATATATATATATATATATAGTATGTGTATACAGTATATACGCAATACATGCACATCCCTCTGCACACACATAGACCCAAATTGCATAATCCTGTAAATCTCTTGGCTTTAGGCACCCTGTACTGTGAAATCCTTCCTTCCTGGTCGTTCACACTAGTTGTAGTTTTAGGGTCTATAAGCCCCTGACCAGTAGTATGACATGGCGGGGAAGCCTGGCTGGGCCATGCACACCTCTACTGCAGGTAGTGTGCTGACAGATCTCTGATTGGTGTAGTGCAGAGGGTTAATATGTGGACTGAGCCCACTAGTCAGCCAGGAGAAGACTGCAAGAACCTGTGCTGAAGCCCCATGGCCTAGGGTGAGCACACCGGGTGCAGCAGTCGTACATGTTGTGAAGCAGGAGTGGCTGATATGTATAGCTGTATGTATCACGTTCCCTAATCAAAGTTATGTTATGTTTGTGTGTGTGTAGCCCATTCACTATCCCCATCTATTCCCCAACCCCTGAAGATGGCTGGACCATCATTGTAAATACATCATTGTAAATACACACCTGTACTTTGCATCTCCCCCACCTCATTGTAGATTGTAAGCTCTCACGAGCAGGGTCGTCTTATTTTGCTTTAATTATTGTATTGTTAACGTTGTTACTTATGACTTTTGTGTTTGAAACTGTTAAACTGTAAAGCGCTGCGGAATATGTTGGCGCTAGATAAATAAAGATTATTATTATTATTATAGCTAACCTCACTGTGGGGACCACACGGCATATCGCTGTAATAGCAGCAGCCACATTAATGCTGGAGTATAACAGCAGGTGCAGAGCTGGTCAGTCCGACATTGGTGAGAGGATAACGGGCAGCCTGCCTCAGCTCTGTTCACTCACTACACTACAGTCACTACTACTGCCTGTGAATGTTGTAGGCTGTGCAGCTTAGGTAGTGCAGTGTGTGGTGCCCAGAAGAGAAAAAGCAATTTGTCATGGAGGAATAAGACCGCAGGCCACTGTAGACATTGGCCCATCTTGCATTTGCCAGAATTTCCAGATGGACAGTCCGCTGATAAAGAGTGCTAATTGGTTGCTCACAAGCCTAGTAGTCCACAGTCTAAAATGGTCTAATCCATGAGTACATGGCTTGCTTCGTCAGGATTTCATGCTATGCAATTTTTTACACCACATGCCCAAAAAATAAAACCACGGGCTTTTCCTCTTAAAACAACCTGTTTTACAGGAATCAACAACAATAAAGTTCCTGTTAGAGCTGTGACCCAACCACTTAGATTTCTGAGCAGCAGACTTGCCCAACTATTCACACCTGCCTGTAGGAAGGCTGTTAAAATCTACAAACATGCATATATTCATTTTTCTTACTTTTCTATTGCCAGTTAGATATTATTATTATTATTTTTGTACAGCATTTTTCACTTGTTACTCACATTTCTTGTTTAGAAAGCCGTGGATATGCTTTTGGACAATGAAGACAAAATCTCTGTAAGTATTTATCAGAATTATGCCTGACAAAATGGCTTTATTGAAGGGGCTGCCCACTACCAGGCAACCATTTTTGAATATCACTAGTTTGCGAAGTAAAATAGAAAAAAAAAGCATTCTTGACTCTTGGACTAACGCTGCTCTAAGCATTACTTTCTCCGATGACATTGTTTGTGACATGGGCTGCAACCCTCAGATGGATGTCTGCAGGATCATATGATATAACCATTGTCACAACATTGCTGGGAGGACACTGCTAAGGGAGCTGGTCCGGCAGATAGGTATTCTGTTTTCTTATTTTACTTTTCACGCTGGGGGCATTCACATAAGGTTGTCCAATAGCGGAAAACCCTTTATCTTGTGCATGGTGAAACGTGGTCCATATGTAGCACTGTGCTGTTGTCACAGACCTAATATTCTGCCCTATGTCTCAGGGTTCAGGTTTAATGAACCAAATTACACCTTGAGACTTAAAAGTGGCAGTCCATTCTTGTGTGCCACCATAGGAATGGATGGTTTCTATTATTTGATTTAGCAGTTTTGAGGGAAAAATCCATGTACATTTTACCAGAACTGTACAACATATATATGGCTCCATTTACATAGCTTGTATATGGGTCAGTGAGTATCCGCACTTCTTCAATATCACCATTGGTTTGCCCTTTTTTCTGCATTGACTTTTGAGAGGATGGTGTCGGATAGGAGCAACCCTATCTCCCAGCTTTCTTCTAGATACACAGTTCTCTCCCCCCCCCCCCCATCCTATACTGCTCACATATAGTAGATCCTTTTCAAAACTGCATCTTTATTGTAGCCTTGAAATTTCTTTTCCAATACATTATGTAACCTAGAGAAGGCTTTTCTGGACCCTTGTGAGTGATACTCGTTTCCATCTCTTGTAGATTGATAAAGTTATTGAAGAGATGAAGGACAGACCAGAATTGCAACATGTGGTAAGTGATTCTCATCTTTAGGGTTTGTTCACACTGGCGAGTAGCATCCGATGATTGTCTCATGCAAGAGGACCGGATGCTATATGCAAATGACCCTCAGGTAAAACTCTGCTGCGAGAGGGAACCGAGTATCATTTTACTGTGATCCGATTCTCGCATGCACAGAGAAGATTGAGAACTTCATTTCTCCATTGTGTGAGTCGGCGTATATCAGTCCGATGTTTTGCATGCACCCATAGGGTATGTTTCCACGTGGCGTATTTTCTGCAGATTGGACGATGCATACAGCCGCAGCGTCCAGTCCTCAGCGTCCAGATGCTACAGCATAGTGTAGGGGATTTTATGAAATCCCATATCCACTATGCGTACAAAAACGCAGGTGGCAGACCTGCATTTACGCACATGCAGCTCGTCTTTATAGACCACAGCATGTCTATTTATTTTGCGGAGATGGTCTCCGCAAGATAAATTCACCATTCTATGTATAAGATACAGTGATTCCGCATGTGTTCATTGAACACATGCGGAATCACCGAGCATACAAAAGCCGTCAGTGCTTTGGACAGAGCGGGGATCCGCTGCGTTCAAACCACTGCCAGTGCGCCACGTGGAAACATAGCCATAGACTTGTATAGTCTTTATCGCAGACTCTAGTGCCATTTACACTAATAACTATACTGTCTCCTGATATACCCACCCATTGCAAGATGGGTGAAAGTACTGTAGTAGTAACAAATGTTAGTCAAGGGATAATAGAATACTCACTGTGGCTATCTCCCCTGAATGAATGACAGCCAGTGTCGGACCGTGTGAATTACTTTGCAAGGAAATCACCTAGGACAATTCTGGATTTTGACCTGTGTTTAGGCTCATTATTCATTTTTTTACAGATTGTGTTAAGTTTGCATCAAGAATTTGTTGAATCTCTTCTTTCCTCTACCCAAAAAAATGTTTCACGTGCCATTGGCTGCAACACAACCCCAAAGCATGATTGAGCCCACCCCCATGCTTAATGGTTGGTGAGATGTTCTTTTCTTGAAATTCTGTGCCTTTTTTTCTCCACACATACATTGGTCCACAAGACTTGTTTCCAGAATGCATCAAGCTTGTTTAGATGTTGTTGTGCATACTTCTGACACTGAATTTTATGGTGAGGACGCAAGAGAGGTTTTCTTCTGATGACTTTTCCATGATGACCATATTTGGTGTCTCTAAACAGTACAACAATGTACCACAACTCCAGAGTCTTTTCAATTTTTTTGAAGGTCTTTTGCAGTCAAGCGGGGGATATGATTTGCCTCTCTAGCAATCCTATGAGCCGCTCTCACTGAAATTTTGCATAGTCTTTCAAACCTTATCTTCATATCCACTGTTCCTGGTAACTGGCTTTTCTTAATTGCGTGTCGAGCTAAGGAAAGGGCAACTTGAAAACACTTTGCTATCTTCTTATAGCCTTCCCTGCTTCGTGGGCCTCCACCATTTTCATTTTCAGAGTGCTAGGCAGCTGCTTAGAAGACCTGCTTAGTAGAACCTTGTGCCAAAAAACTGTTATTTATTCGGATTCCCATGACAGCACTATGAGGGAGGGGATCCGCCCTTCAGGAACAGGAAACCTACAGATACAAAAGGGCGGCACCTCTCCCTATGCATCAGTTGGTTTCCTGTTCCTGAAGGGACAGGATCCTACAGATGAATCTCGTAATGGATCCCAGGCCGGCCGGACCGAATCAGGTAGCGGGGGGGTCTCCTACCTCGGCCGGTGCGGAAGCCCCTGGAAGACGTCACGGTGGTCCTGGCTGGACTGCACGTCAGTGACGTAGACAGCAGGGAGCAGAGTCCGGAGGATTCCTGATCTCCTTCAGCGCCGGCGCCGGTAAGTATAGCGCTCCTTCGGTTCATGTGGTGGTGCAGCGCGGTGGTGAGGTAGCGGTGCTAGGAGGGGAACGCTATCCGGAGTGCTGCTGCGTGCTCTTCGGCGTCCTGCATCGCTCTCAGCGTTAGCTGGAGCGTTTCCGGGTGCAGTGACGTCGAGGGGGCAGAGTCAGCAGGCGCTTCCGGGTCACTGGGGAACTGCGCATGTGCAGTTCATCCAAGATGGCGGCGCCCATCGATCCTGAACGCCGGACTCCTCACACACTGCGCTAACCCCCCAGCTGTAGCCTCATCAGCAGGAACCAATGAGAGTGGTGCCAGGCAGCCTGCTGACCGGATCTGAGGGGGATTTAAGCAGGAGCTGGATTTAGAGCTCTGCCTTTGGTCACATCCACATCATGGAGAGTGATGGTGAGTGGCAGCTTCAGCTGTCGGAGGAGGTGCGACAAAAGCCCACGGAGAAGGAGCATGCCAGGAGTGACCAGTCCAGCCGTAAAAGCTCGTCCAAGCAGGGATCTAGAGCATCGACTGGCAAAGAACCCCCTCGTGTTCCGGTACCTTTGTTGGCGTACACTGGTAAGAGATCTACGTGAATGCTCACTCAGTGACGCGGGCCCCTTATACTTTGTCATTCTAGGGGAAGAAAAGTGCAAAGTCGAAACATAAGGAGTGTGCCCTGTGTGAAGTCCCGTTACCAGATTCTTATACTAAAAAATTATGCGCCTCCTGTATACAACAGACGGTGAGGTCTACAGGAGTGGAGGGGTTGAGTGACATCAGGCTAGATAGATGGTATCACCCTTATTGTCCTCCCCTAGGTAGCAGAAGAATCTGCTTCTACGGCTAATCTACGTGAGATGATCCGTACAGAAGTAAGGGAATCCCTGCGGTCTATGTCCCAGGCGGGAAGTTCAAAACAGAGAGCCTCGGTGATCTCTGATTCGTCAGAGGAAGATAAAGAGGAAGGTTCTTATGGCTCAAATCTCTCTTCCTCGTCATCAGAAGAGGAATCTAGCCGATTCTGTCTGCCTCTGGCAGGAGCTAATGTTCAGTGGCTTGGAACACAAGAAGCGTAGATCCTTCCCGGTGAATGATAAAATTCAAGACCTGATTCTCCGAGAATGGAAGAAACCGGAGAAGAAAGGCTCATTACCACCAGCTTTAAAACGCAGGTATCCCTTTGAGGATACGACTGTGGATACCTGGGACAAGGCCCCTAAATTAGATGCCGCGGTGGCAAAGGCATCAAAGAGAGCCGCATTACCTTTCGAGGACATGGGATCCCTTAAAGACCCTCTTGACAGGAAGGCGGATACCTTCCTTAAAGGTACTTTGGAGATGGCAGCCGGATCCTTGAGACCGGCAGTGGCTGCGACTTGTACAGCCAGATCCCTAATGGTCTGGCTGGAACAGTTGGAATCCCAGCTTAAAGAAGGCGCTTCCAGAAGTTCTATTCTAAGTGCGCTTCCGGTGATTCAAGATGCTGCGGCTTTCCTGTCGGATGCGTCGGTCGATTCGGTCAGAATGGCGGCCAGAGCAGCAGGACTCTCCAACGCGGCTCGTAGAGCCCTGTGGTTGAAGTGTTGGTCGGGTGACATTCAATCAAGGTCCAAATTATGCGCTATTCCATGCAAAGGGGAATATCTCTTTGGGCCAACCTTGGATGAGCTGCTTGAAAAGGCTGGAGATGACAAGAAAAAATTCCCTAGTTTGTCATCAGCCTCTTATCGGCGTCCATTCAACAGGAGGAGATTTGGTCGCGGAAGGAAGCGCGCATCCTCGCCCTCTAGAGAGAACTTTAGATGGAGGATAGACGCAGGAGAGGTACGGGTTACATGTTCCGCCGTTCCTCAAAAGAACATAAGAAACCGGACCAATGACTAGCAATCCCTGTGGGAGGGAGATTGTCAGCCTTCTCTTCCGCATGGACTAACATCTCAAATAGTGACTGGGTCCGAGGTATTATTTCAGAAGGCCTGAAATTGGAATTTATTCACTGGCCTCGGGATAAATTTATGTTAACCCCCTTACGCTCCTCCACTATTGAACAGACTGCTTTAGAGGCAGAAGTTGTGAGTTTATGCCTTAAGAACGTGCTGATTGAGGTCCCAGAGTCAGATAGAGGGAGTGGATTCTACTCTCCTCTATTTCTGATTCAAAAACCAGACAGGTCATTTAGGACTATTATTAACCTTAAATCCCTTAATGAATACCTGGTTAAAGCCACATTTAAAATGGAGTCAATCAGCTCTGCAATAAAAATGTTGTTCAAACACTGCTTCATGGTAGTTGTGGACTTAAAAGATGCGTATTATCATGTTCCTATCCATGAAAACTTTCAGAGGTTCCTACGTGTGGCGGTGTCTATGGGGGGTATTGTTCGACACTTTCAATTTAGAGCCCTTCCCTTCGGCCTCTCAACGTCTCCCCGAGTATTCACTAAAGTTGTTGCGGAGGTCATGGCGCACTTACGTGAATCTGATATCCTCATAATCCCTTATCTGGATGATTTCCTGATAGTTGGAAACTCAGCAGACCATTGCCTTGCTCAGGTAAAAACAGCTATGTCCAAACTAGAACATCTGGGCTGGATTATAAACTATGAAAAATCCCGATTACAACCCCTAAAAACCCAGAGATTTCTAGGGCTGCTGTTAGATTCCGAGTCCCAACAATGCTGTCTTCCACCTGATAAACTGCTCCATATCCAACAACAGGTATTAAAAGCAATTAATAATCCAACCATGACTCTTAGACAGGCTATGTCTTTGTTAGGTTCCCTAACTTCCTGTATTCCGGCCGTCCGTTGGGCACAGTTCCACTCCAGACCTTTACAGTTTGACGTACTGAATTATGATAGAGTCTTACAAGGTTCCTTGCAGGGTCAGTTGACGTTGAGTCCAGAGGTTCTGACATCTCTTAGATGGTGGCTGAAGGAAGACAATCTGTCAGCAGGAGTTCCCTGGGTGACTCAAGTGACTCGGGTAATTACGACGGACGCCAGCCCCACGGGGTGGGGGGCACACATGGGTGACGTAGTAGTCCAGGGTTTATGGGATCCCCAAACATCAGCCTCTTCCAATCAGAGGGAGTTAATGGCAATTGAATTCTCAATTAAAGAACTCCTCGTATATCTACAGGGTCACCATGTCAAAATCCTCTCCGACAACCAGGTGGCAGTGGCCTATGTGAATCACCAGGGTGGAACACGCTCCAAGTCCCTGATGGAAGTAGCGGATCGCCTGCTCCAGATAGCAGAAAACCATTTTCTATCTTTATCCGCAGTTCACATAAGAGGGAGAGAGAATATAAGAGCAGACTTTCTAAGTTGAAGCACCTTAAAACAAGGAGAATGGTCTCTGAACACAAAGATCTTCAACCGGATTGTCCGCATGTGGGGTCATCCAGAAGTGGACTTATTTGCCACCAAGCACAACAGAAAGACGATAAATTTCTGTTCCTTAAATCCCAGGGAATATCCACTGGCAGTGGATGCCTTCCTGATCAGATGGGATTTCCGATTGGCATATGCGTTCCCCCCGCTCAATCTATTGCCGCTGGTGGTCAGAAAGATAAGGGAGGATCAAGCGAGAGTCATACTGATCGCTCCGTTCTGGCCCAGAAGAGCCTGGTTTTCCTGGCTCAGGACCATGTCCGTGAAAGACCCCTGGGTGCTGCCGGACATTCCGGACTTAATTCATCAAGGTCCGATCAACCATCCACAAGTGAAGAGTCTCCATTTGACGGCATGGTTTTTGAGAGGTAATTGATACCCTTATGAAGAGTAGGAAAAACATAACAACTCAGATCTACTCTAGAACTTGGAGGAAGTTTCTGGCCTCTTCAAATTTTAATATTGAAGAGGGTATACCAATCAACCAGATTCTAGAATTCCTGCAGAGGGGGCTAGAGCTAAATCTATCCACAAGTACACTAAGGGTACCGTCACACTATACGATTTACCTACGATCACGACCAGCGATATGACCTGGCCGTGATCGTAGGTAAATCGTAGTGTGGTCGCTGGGGAGCTGTCACACAGACAGCTCTCCAGCGACCAACGATGCCGAGGTCCCTGGGTAACCAGGGTAAACATCGGGTAACTAAGCGCAGGACCGCGCTTAGTTACCCGATGTTTACCCTGGTTACAAGCGTTAAACTAAAAAAAAACAAACAGCACATACTTACATTCTGGTGTCCGTCAGGTCCCTTGCCGTCTGCTTCCCGCACTCAGTGACTGCCGGCCCGTAAAGTGAAAGTGAAAGCACAACCGCTGTGCTCTGCTTTCACTTTACGGCCGGCAGTCACAGTGCGGGAAGCAGACAGCAAGGGACCTGACGGACACCAGAATGTAAGTATGTGCTGTTTGTTTTTTTTTTAGTTTAACGCTTGTAACCAGGGTAAACATCGGGTAACTAAGCGCGGTCCTGCGCTTAGTTACCCGATGTTTACCCTGGTTACAAGCGAACGCATCGCTGGATCGCATCGCTAGATCGGTGTCACACACACCGATCTAGCGATGATAGCGGGAGATCCAGCGATGAAAGAAAGTTCCAAACGATCTGCTACGACGTACGATTCTCAGCAGGATCCCTGATCGCTGCTGCGTGTCAGACACAGCGATATCGTAACGATATCGCTGGAACGTCACGAATCGTACCGTCGTAGCGATCGAAATGTTATAGTGTGACGGTACCCTAAAAGTACAAGTATCAGCCCTGGGGGCTCTATTTTCTTGTAACATTGCGGGTAATTATTGGGTATCAAGGTTTATCAAAGCATCTAGTAGATCCAGACCTATACACAGGAATAGGTCAATGCCTTGGGATCTCAATCTAGTCCTTTCAGCCTTGACTAAGGAACCATTTGAGCCCTTACATTCAGCCTCACTTAAATTACTATCCCTCAAAACAGCGTTTTTGGTGGCAATTACATCTGCTCGTAGGGTAGGAGACATACAGGCTCTTTCTAGGCTGTCCCCTTATACAGAATTTCTACAGGACAGAGTAGTCCTCAGACCAGATCCAGCTTATTTACCGAAAGTGGCCTCAGATTTTCACAGATCTCAGGAGATAGTGTTACCGTCATTTCTCCCTAATCCTTCTAATTCCAAAGAGGAGTTACTCCATACATTAGATGTTAGGAGATGACTATTAGAATATATATCAGTCACTGATGCTTGGAAGAGAGAGGATGCGTTGTTTCTATCCCTCCGAGGTCTCAGGAAAGGTCTTAGAGTTTCAAAGTACACGCTAGCGAAGTGGATTAGGGAGGCTATCTCTCTGGCTTATACTGCAGGTGGAGGTCCAGCTCCGCAGAATCTGAGGGCACATTCCACCCGCGCCATGGCTACATCCTGGGCTGAAAGATCTGGAGTGTCGATCGACCAGATATGTAAGGCAGCTACGTGGTCATCCCCTTCCACCTTTTTCAAGCACTATAGGTTGGACTTGGGGTTCTCTTCTGATCTCACCTTCGGGTTAAGGGTGCTGCAGGCTATAGTCCCTCCCTAAGGTAGTTTACATCTCTGTAATTCTCTCGTAGTGCTGTCATGGGAATCCGAATAAAGCATTAAGCTACTTACTGGTAGCGGCATTTTTCGGAGGCCCATGACAGCACCCTTAGTTCCCTCCTTATTCACGTGGGGGTTGCACTTCCTATAGTATATATAATGAGATAGATAGATAGATCTCACGTGTGGTATATAGTTCAATATGATGGTTTATTTTTGTACATAAACTGTATATAATGTATATTTGTGTGCTACTAACCGCGGTAGTCCTCTCAGGCTCTGAAATACAACTGATGCATAGGGAGAGGTGCCGCCCTTTTGTATCTGTAGGTTTCCTGTTCCTGAAGGGCGGATCCCCTCTCTCGTAGTGCTGTCATGGGCCTCCGAAAAATGCCGCTACCAGTAAGTAGCTTAATGCTTTTTTGGCACAAGGTTAGATGAGGCTGGATTTTTATAAAGCTGGGAAATTTGCATCACATGGCCTTTCCTAACGATGGTGAACAAGCCATAACTAGTGTTGAGTCACCTCCCTAGTGTTCGGGTTCGGTTCATCGAACAGGGAGGTGTTCGTCGAACGTTCGACGAGCACCTTCGAACCCCATTGAAACCAATGGCAGGCAAACACAAACACATGGAAAACACACAGAAAACACCTTAAAAGGTGTCCAAAAGCTGACAAACTGCTCAGAAGACACAACAAACACATGGAAAAGTCACAACTACATATAGTCATGCGAAAAGAAAAGAGGTGGAGGAGTAAAAGGAGGAAGAGACACAGATATAGGCATGTCGTGCCTGTTATGAATAGGTAATTCAGAACCACAATGGACCTTGAAGTTCAGAGCACACAAGTGACCTGACAAAAACCACAAAACATAGGACAAGCTCTGAGACGTGGAAACTCTGCTGACCGCAATCCCTAAACCTATCAAACCATACTAGAGGTAGCCGTGGATTGCGCCTAACGCTCCCTATGCAACTCGGCACAGCCTGAGAAACTAGCTAGTCCTGAAGATAGAAAAATAAGCCTACCTTGCCTCAGAGAAATTCCCCAAAGGAAAAGGCAGCCCCCCACATATAATGACTGTGAGTTAAGATGAAAATACAAACTCAGAGATGAAATAGATTTAGCAAAGTGAGGCCCGACTTACTGAATAGACCAAGGATAGGAAAGATAGCTTTGCGGTCAACACAAAAACCTACAAACAACCACGCAGAGGGGCAAAAAGACCCTCCGCACCGACTAACGGTACGGAGGTGCTCTCTCTGCGTCTCAGAGCTTCCAGCAAGCAAGCAGAACCAAAAAAGCAAGCTGGACAGAAAATATAGCAACAAAAGTAACACAAGCAGAACTTAGCTTATGCTGAGCAGACAGGCCACAGGAACGATCCAGGAGGAAGCAAGACCAATACTAGAACATTGACTGGAGGCCAGGATCAAAGCACTAGGTGGAGTTAAATAGAGCAGCACCTAACGACTTAACCTCATCACCTGAGGAAGGAAACTTAGAAGCCGCAGTACCACTCGTGACCACAGGAGGGAGCTTGATCACAGAATTCACAACACATGCCCTTCTAAAATCAAGAAAGGCTGGAGTAAAAATCTAAACTCACTCTACCAACACCCAGACGTCTTGACAAAAAAAATAAAAAAGAAATATCTTTAGGTAGAATGGCGGTGGGTCCAATCAGAACACTTTCCTTAGAAGACGCAGTGGTACCCCCGTTGGGAGTTGTGCCAAGAAATGAACCCAATACATTCAGACTAATCCACCATTTGTCATATCCAAGGGGCAGGTCAGTAAACGACAACATCGACGCGGAACCAAGTACAGTACTATGTACTGTACCTCCTTTGACGAGGCAATCAGGCGGGTCAAGAACTTGGTAAGGGGCACTCTAATGGCCAAAACAGACATTGAGGGGGCGTTCCGGTTACTACCTGTGCCTCCGAATAGTGTCCTCCCATTGGGCTGCTTCTGTGAAGGAGCATACTACATAGATCGCTGTTTGCCGATGGGGTGCTCAATATCCGGCTCACTATTTGAGGCGTTTAGTTGCTTCCTCGAATGTGTCGGCATGGACGTTTGTAAGGCGGCACATATTATCCATTACCTCGACGACGACTTATGCCTGGGCCCAAAAGATTTGCCACAGTGTGAAAACATGCGGTAGTCCACCTGTGAGAAGGAGAGAGCTGGAGGGAGAGTGGACACCCCAGAGCCGAGGGGTTAGATTGAGAAAGAAAGAAGCTTGCTTCATGGGTGGGGTACTCTGCTGAGTAGCAGAAATTGCTACTAGGCCCAAAATGATTTCCTGGGCTAGATGCCGTTAAAAAATAGTACTTAGATAAACAGGCGGTGTAGCTTGCTTCATGGGTGGGGTACTCTGCTGAGTAGCACAAAATGCTATTAGGTACAAAACAAATTCCTAGGCTAGATGCAGTTAAAAATTAGTTATTAGATCAACAGGCAGTGTAGCTTGCTTCATGGGTGGGGTACTCTGCTGAGTAGCACAAAATGCTATTAGGTACAAACGGATTTCCTGGGCTAGATGCCGTTACAAAATAGTAGTTAGGTAAACAGGCGGTGTAGCTTGTGTTACAGAACCCCCAGCACCAAGAATATGTTATGCAGTATATATTATGTATAATAGGTTCCATGTGAAATGCATCAGTCCACAGGCTGCGCCCCTGGGCAGAGGGGACACGATATTCCCCTTTTGTCCTCCCCCACAGTAAATATCAGCAGGCTCCGGCCCCCTGCGGCTATTGTAAAGTATGTCTGGCCTGGTTTTTCTATTGGCCTGCCCTGTGTATCTGTGTTCTATATTCTGTGTGCTGTAAATAAAGGGTGTTCTTTGAGACTGGAAATACGTGGAGTAGCAGTCAGCTTTTATATGCTCTCACGTAATCAAGGAATTCCAGCCAGCGTCCTTCATTCAGAATCCAGCAAAAGCAGAGTGGACCTCCTGAAACACGGGGTGGTACTGAAAGAGGTACCCCAGCTTGGTAGACCCCGTTACACTGGTGGCAGACAGCGGGATACCCCTTCTACAGGAGGAAAGGAATGAATGGAAGACAACTACCAGAAGTTAAAGAGGACTACATTAAAAGATCTGGTGGAAGCCCGAAGGTTAATCGCCAGCAACAAAACAAAAGCGGATTTGATAGCAGACATCATGGCACCAGGCATCGTCTGACACAAAACTTCTTTTGGCCGGGGGTAACCTATGATGTTCGTCAATACTGCCAGACCTGTGACAGTTGCCAGCGCATTGGCAAGAGGGGAGATCGATGCACGGCCAAATTACGCCCCCTCCCCATTGTGGAGGAACTATTTAGCCGAGTAGCGGTCGATCTGATAGGGCCGTTAGCCAAACCGAGTCCATCAGGGAAAAGGTATATATTGACAGTGGTAGATTATGCCACAGGGTATCCAGAGGCGGTTGCGTTACCTAACATACTGGCAGAGACGGTGGCGGCTGCCCTGCTCCAGGTTTTCTCACGGGTTGGATTTCCCCGGGAGATTATCTCAGACCAGGGTACCCAGTTTACAGCAGAGGTAACCAACCAACTGTGGAAGCTGTGAGTCGTAAAGTCCATTAGAAGTGCCCCGTACCACCCGCAAACCAATGGGTTGTGTGAACGCTTTAGCGGGACGTTAGAACAACTCATTGGGACTTTTACCAGGACCTACAGGGACTGGGAGAAATTCTTGCCTCACCTCCTGTTTGCCTATCGAGAGGTGCCCCAAGAATCCACGCGGTTCTCCCCATTCAAACTGGTATACGGGAGACGGGTAAGGGGACCCCTAGACTTAGTGCTAGAACACTGGGAAGGGGAGGGCATCATAGAAGGGTTACCTATTGTACCCTATGTGCTGGAATTCCGGGACCGCCTGCAGGAGCTGACCCAGGCTGTACGTGGGAACATGCAGGTGGCCCAGCGGCGCCAGCGCGTATGGTACAATCGGAGGGCCAGAGAGCGCACCTTGGAAATAGGGCAGAAGGTCCTGGTGTTAGAGCCCGCTAGGCAGAACAAGTTCCAAGCTGCATGGCAGGGGCCCTACCAGGTAGTGGGGAAAATAGCCGACACCACCTATAATGTCGCCGATTGTAACGACCCCAGGGTTATCCGCATGTTCCACTTGAATATGCTGAAGCCCTATCGGGAGCGCCCTGAAGAGGTAGTGGCCATCTGTGCACCTGAAGCAGAGGATTTAGCCGGACTTCCCTTGCCTGATGTCTTAGGGGAGAGGACTCAGTCTAAAACACGGGACCAGGTACACTGGGGTGAAGACTTAGGTTCCCGCGGAGAGACAGCAGGCGGAGGAGTTGTTGAGGCAGCGACAGAGGATGTTTTCGGGGAAACCCGGGTACACTCACCTGGCACAACACAAGGTTGAGACCCAGGATCAGACCCCCCTGCGACAACCTCCCTTCCGCGTCCCTGAGTCTGTACGAGAAGGGATGCGACAAGAGATACAAGAGATGTTGCGTT
The DNA here is from genome assembly GCF_032444005.1 of Ranitomeya imitator. Lineage (NCBI taxonomy): Eukaryota > Metazoa > Chordata > Amphibia > Anura > Dendrobatidae > Ranitomeya > Ranitomeya imitator. The sequence continues at coordinate 161,001,163 of NC_091287.1, read as the reverse complement.
TAGGGGTCATTGAAGAGTCAGATAGTCCCTGGGCATCCCCCGTAGTGTTAGTGCCCAAGAAGGATGGGAGTACACGGTTTTGTGTAGACTATCGTAAGCTCAATGAGAAAACAGTGACGGATGCGTATCCCATGCCGCGTGTGGATGACTTGTTAGACCGGCTGGCAGGGGCAAAGTACTTGACCACCATCGATCTATGCAAAGGCTACTGGCAGATTCCCCTTAGTCCTGATGCTATTCCCAAGTCGGCATTTGTCACCCCGTTTGGCTTATTCCAGTTTCGAGTTATGCCATTCGGGATGAAGACTGCCCCGGCGACCTTCCAGAGGCTGGCTGACCGGCTTCTGGATGGTCTCCAGGACTATGCGTGTGCCTACCTGGATGACATCGCCATCTACAGCGCGACATGGGAAGAGCATCTAAATCACCTAGAGATAGTATTAGACAGGATCCACAAGGCTGGAATCACCCTGAACCCAAACAAGTGTCACGTGGGCAAAGCAGAGGTTCAGTATTTAGGGCATTGGGTGGGAAGTGGGAAACAGAGACCAGAACCAGCCAAGATTGAGGCCATAGCCAAATGGCCCACCCCACGCACTAAAACCCAGGTCATGGCGTTTCTAGGAACAGCAGGGTATTATAGGAAATTCGTTCCCAATTACAGCAGCGTGGCCAAGCCCCTCACTGATCTGACCCGTAAGAACCAACCCCGCCAGGTAACCTGGACCCCAGAGTGTGAGGAAGCCTTCCGCCAGCTAAAGGACGCCCTCACCAATACCCCTGTATTGGCCGCACCCGATCCAACTAAACGTTTCCTTGTTCACACAGACGCATCTATGTTTGGATTGGGGGCAATACTGAGCCAAGTCGGGCCGGACGGCCAAGAACACCCGGTAGCTTACCTGAGTCGGAAACTACTGCCCCGTGAAGTGAGCTATGCGGCCATCGAGATGGAGTGCCTGGCAATAGTATGGGCACTCAAAAATTTACAACCATATTTGTATGGACGACAGTTTTCCCTCCTAACGGACCATAATCCCCTAGTCTGGCTTAATCGGGTCTCCGGAGACAACGCCAGATTACTGCGGTGGAGTTTAGCCCTACAACCTCTGGACTTCACCATCCAATACAGACCCGGCAAACAAAACGGTAATGCCGATGGACTAAGTCGACAAACGGAACTTGTACCAACCCCATAAACTTCGGTCATCCCCAAACCGATCCGTTAAGGATCAGACTGTGTATGCCGATCGCGTCTCTGAAAAGGGGAGCCGTGTTACAGAACCCCCAGCACCAAGAATATGTTATGCAGTATATATTATGTATAATAGGTTCCATGTGAAATGCATCAGTCCACAGGCTGCGCCCCTGGGCAGAGGGGACACAATATTCCCCTTTTGTCCTCCCCCACCTTTGTAATTCCCACAATAAATATCAGCAGGCTCCGGCCCCCTGCGGCTATTGTAATGTATGTCTGGCCTGCTTTTTCTATTGGCCTGCCCTGTGTATCTGTGTTCTATATTCTGTGTGCTGTTAATAAAGGGTGTTCTTTGAGACTGGAAATACGTGGAGTAGCAGTCAGCTTTTATATGCTCTCACGTAATCAAGGAATTCCAGCCATCGTCCTTCATTCAGAATCCAGCAAAAGCAGAGTGGACCTCCTGAAACACGGGGGGTGGTACTGAAATAGGTACCCCAGCTTGGTAGACCCCGTTACAGCTTGCTTCATGGGTGGGATGCGCTGCTGAGTTGCACCACATTCTACTAGGCCCAAAATGATTTCCTGGACTAGATGCCGTTAAAAAATAGTACTTTGGTAAACAGGCAGTGTAGCTTGCTTCATGGGTGGGGTACTCTGCTGAGTAGCACAAAATGCTGTTAGGTACAAAACAATTTCCTGGGCTAGATGCAGTTAAAAATTAGTAATTAGATCAACAGGCGGTGTAGCTTGCTTCATGGGTGGGGTACGCTGCTGAGTATCACTAAATTCTACTAGGCCCAAACGGATTTCCTGGGCTAGATGCCGTTACAAAATAGTAGTTCGGTAAACAGGCGGTGTATCTTGCTTCATGGGTGGGATGCGCTGCTGAGTTGCACCAAATTCTACTAGGCCCAAAATGATTTCCTGGGCTAGATGCCGTTAAAAAATAGTACTTAGGTAAACAGGCGGTGTAGCTTGCTTCATGGGTGAAGTACGCTGCTGGGTAGCACCAAATTCTATTATGCCCAAAAGGATTTCCTGGGCTACATGCAGTTAAAAATAATACTTAGGTAAACAGGCGGTGGGTGGCTGGGCTACTCTGCTGAATAGCAGACACTGATTCTTTGGAGCAGACCTCTGAATCCCAGGCCATAGTATGAGGAAACAACTCTGCAGACGACCCCACCCACCTGGAATTGACGATGGCAACGTCATGTAAAACTCAGCAAGGGGACTAAATAAAAGAGTCTCCATTTTTTCGAAAAATTCGGCCACAGACACCACTTAAGTGGCATCAATTTCGCCAGAGTTGTTTTAAAACGGTTGGTGAGGTGATTTTCAAAAATCATCAAGCTTTTAGTCTCCCCAAGATGACACAGGGGTAGAAAAGTCCTTGCGGATCCAGGATTTGTTCATCTTGATGAACGTTAGTCTGTCTACATTGTCACTGGACAGCCGCGTGCTGTCCAGTGACTGTCAGGACAGTGTCTGTCAGGACACCACCAGCAGCGCTGAACACACGTTCAAGAGAACGCTGGCTGCGGGGCACGACAAGATCTCCAAGGCGTGAGTGGCGAGCTCAGGCCATTTTTCAAGATTGGAAGCCCAAAATGAGCAAGGGTCCAGTTCCACAGTCATGGCATCGATGTTAACTTGGAGATACTATTGTACCATCCTCTATAAGCGTTGGCTGTGCATCAGACTTCTTGTCTCCTGTGGCCTTGCAAAGGATGGTCTTAAAAAAAATCTTGAAACGTTTGGAAAAAATTGCTGTTACCACCAAATACGATGTTACTGTTACGGTTTGAGTGATGACCCGATAGTCCCACGGTTGGCAAGTTAGAACTCAGAGATTCACTACGTGCACCACTGGTGTATTGTGGAAAAGCAGATGTTAGATTCTGTAACAGTCTCTGCTGATACTCCTGCATGCGTGAATCCCTTTCTATGGCAGGAATAATTTTGCAAAATTTGCTTTTGTACCAGGGAGTGTGGCAACCCAGTAGACGGCATTACTTCAGATTCTGACAATCCGAGGGTCATTTTGCAGGTAGTGCAGCAAGAAGGCACTCGTGTGGGCACCGGTGCTCAGGAAGGATATAATGGAACTAGAGAGAGTACAAAGGAGGGCAACAAAATTAATAAAGGGGATGGGAGAACTACAATACCCAGATAGATTAGCGAAATTAGGATTATTTAGTCTAGAAAAAAGACGACTGAGGGGCGATCTAATAACCATGTATAAGTATATAAGGGGACAATACAAATATCTCGCTGAGGATCTGTTTATACCAAGGAAGGTGATGGGCACAAGGGGGCATACTTTGCGTCTGGAGGAGAGAAGGTTTTTCCACCAACATAGAAGAGGATTCTTTACTGTTAGGGCAGTGAGAATCTGGAATTGCTTGCCTGAGGAGGTGGTGATGGCGAACTCAGTCGAGGGGTTCAAGAGAGGCCTGGATGTCTTCCTGGAGCAGAACAATATTGTATCATACAATTATTAGGTTCTGTAGAAGGACGTAGATCTGATGGAATATAGGCTGAACTGGATGGACAAATGTCTTTTTTCGGCCTTACTAACTATGTTACTATGTTACTATGTGTGTCTTGCGCATCCAGGAGGACCAAGTCCTTGTTTTGGTGGTGGCGAGGTGAGAATCATGCTTCCTTCGTCTTCCCTCTCCCCCCAACCTCGCACAACAGAAATTTAATCAAGGTCTCCCTCATCTGATGAGTCTTCCATGCCCAGCACCAGTTCGTCCTCCACTTCTTCCTCGCCTCCTGCACCTTCCTCAACAATTTGGCTGCTACCATGCGCCCTCGGTAATCCCTCTCCCCCAGCCTCCAATGCCAGCCGCCTTGGTGCTGCCAACCTTCTTGACCTTGGAGATATGATCCCTTCCGCATACGACTCCTCCTGTTCTCCTACTCCACTTGTTCCACCACCTGACTCCGAACACTGTGTAAGGTGTGCTCCAGCATGTAAATCACCGGAATGGTCATGCTGATAATGGCATCATCACCACTAAACATCTTCTTTGCTATTTCAAAACTGTGCAGAAGGGTGCATAGGTCCCTGATCTGAGACCACTCCTGCAGCGTGATTTGCCCCACCTCTTGATCTCGTTGGCCCAGGCTATACGTCATAACGTCTTGCACCAGGGCTCGTCGGTACTGCCACAGTCGCTGCAACATGTGCAGAGTTGAATTCCACCGTGTGGGCACATCGCATTTCAGCCGGTGAACTGGCAGGCCCAACGATTTCTGTAGAGATGCAAGTCGTCGGGCTGCGGGATGCGAACAGCGGAAGTGAGCACACAGCGACCGTGCCCTCTGCAGAAGCCCATCTAGCCCGGGATAGTGGGATAAAAATTGCTGGACAAACAGGTTCAAAACGTGAGCCATACAAGGCACGTGTGTGACATTGCCCCGGCGAAGGGCCGCACCCAGGTTTGCAGCATTGTCGCACACAGCCTTCCCTGGCTGCAGGTTGAGTGGAGACAACCATTGATGGAACTCGGTCTCCAGAGCTGACCACAACTCCTCTGCTGTGTGACTCACATTTCCCAGACATTTCAATGTAAACACTGCCTGATGCCGTTGAGCCCTGGTGACAGCATAGTGAGGAGGTGTGCAGGATTCCTTTTGCGCAGTTACAACATGGGTGGCATTACCAGACAGGCATTGGGTGCAGGTGGAGGACCGAGAGGAGGTTGAGGAGGCAGAAGCAGTGGAGGAACTTCTAGATACAAAGGATCGATGAGCAACTCGTGGCGACAGCAAGACTTAGACAGCATCCCCTTCTCCTGATGTCGCTGTAGTTACCCAGTGCCCAGTCACCGAAATGTAACGCCCATGTCCATGTCTACTCGTCCAAGTGTCTGTGGTGAAATGCACCCTGTCACACACAGTTTCTCAAGGAAGCGGTGATGTTGTGTGCGACATGCTGGTGTAGCGAAGGCACAGCTTTCTTTGAGAAGTAGTGGCGATTGGGCATCTGGTACTGGGGCACTGCGACAGACATAAGGTCTCGAAAATCCTCTGTGTCCACCAGGCGGAAAGGCAGCATTTCTGTAGCCAACAGCTTGCTGATGGAGAAATTCAACCTCTTAGCTATGTCATGGCTGGGAGGAAATGGTCTTTTACTTGTCCACATCTGAGGGACTGAGGGCTGGCTGCTGTGCTTAGACGGAGTTGAGTAGTGTGTCCCCGGCAAACTGCTGGTCTGTGAGGTAGGTGCAGGCGGAGATGTTATGTTGCCTTGATCAAAATGTGGTGTCGATGTTGGAGAGCGCTCAACACCAGCAGGTGTTTCCACTAGCAAATGTCCTCACGACCTGCCAATCACACTGGCTGATGCGGGTAAAGAGGTGGAAGGTCTGCATCCAAAACCATGTGCGACTGCTGTCCCCACAGTCACAGAGGATGAGGAGGATGCGGATGCACTTGATGGAGCAGACGGTGGTTGACCCAGCCCACTAGGCCGCATTGTAGCACAGTGAGCTTCCCACTGCAACTTATGCCTCATATCCATGTGACGGTTCATGCATGAAGTACTCAAGCTAGTGATTTTTTGGCCTCTACTGAGATTTTGTTGACAAATCTTACAGACAACATGAGTTGGGTCATCCTTTGCGATGTCAAAAAATGCCCAGGCTATGCAAGGCTTAGAGCCCGTGCGACCTGAAGAGCCACCACGACTTCTGGTCTGAGGCACAGTTGGGGTCGAGGATGCAGTTGTTGACGTGATTCCAGTACTCCGTCTCTGTCCAGGAAGGCGCACCGTTACCTCGTCGTCAGACTCGTCACTAACATCCTCCTCCACCTCCTCTGCTGACCTCATGGACTGGCGGACTGGGGGTTGACAGTAAGTGGGGTCTACAACCACATCATCATCATCCTGCGTGTTCTCACACCCGTCTTCCTCAGAGCCAACCTCTTCCTGCCCCGACCGAAAAGTCAAGTTTTCGTTCCAATCAGGTATCTCAGTCTCATCATCATCTTCCCCATTGTCTCCACCAACAGGAGTTACAGTTTGGGAACGAGGGTCTACATTATGCTCAGAACCTTCTTCATCTGGGGTTGGATCCGACTCACAAAGTCGTGGTAGCAGTCCGTCTCATGCTACCATGAGTGTGAAAGCACAACCAACATTCAAAAGTGACCAAAACATCAGACAGAAAGCATTGGTACTGAGATGAGGTCTGTGGTTCCCACCTGCAGAACCACTCCATTATTGTGTGTCTTGATAATTGGCAATAATTTAAATCTGTTGTCTATTCCATTTGCACAACAGCATGTGAAATTGATTGTGAAACAGTGTTGCTTCCTAAGTAGACAGTTTGATCTCACAGAAGTTTGATTTACTTGGAGTTATATTCTGTTGTTTAAGTGTTCCCTTTATTGTTTGAGCAGTGTGTGTGTATGTGTGTGTATGTATATATATATATATATATACATACTGTGTGCAGAATTATTAGGCAAGTAGTATTTTAGAGGATTATTTTTATTACTGATCAACAACTATGTTCTCAATCATAGTAACATAGTAACATAGTTAGTAAGGCCGAAAAAAGACATTTGTCCATCCAGTTCAGCCTATATTCCATCATAATAAATACCCAGATCTACGTCCTTCTACAGAACCTAATAATTGTATGATACAATATTGTTCAACCCAAAAGACTCATAAATATCAAAGCTTAATATTTTTGGAAGTTGGAGTGGTTTTTTTTTTAGATTTGGCTATCTTAGGAGGATATCTGTTTGTGCAGGTAACTATTACTGTGCAGAATTATTAGGCAACTTAATAAAAACCAAATATATTCCCATCTCACTTGTTTATTTTCACCAGGTAAATCAATATAATTGCACAAAATTAATCAACGGAACACAAGAGTAAAAACCAGGTGTATATACAAAGCATAGACAATATAATTGCTGTATAGTAATATAAAATAGGTGTAAAATACTAGACCCGGCTACCACCTGTGTAAAAAAGTTAGTGAAAACCACTAGAAAAGCAAGGGGAGCATACACCGAATCTGGATTAGACCAAAAAGGAAGATAATGACAGGGAATATTTGAATAAATTGCTTTTATTTATGTATAGCAACAACAAAGCATCATTAAAATAGATAAAAATACTATGTATATGTATTTACTTATGTGCACATAAAAATAAAAATAAAAGTATATATAATGGGAAGGTCAAAAAATATATAGGTATATAAACTGGATACCCCAAAAGACTAAAAAATATAGAGACTCAGATCATATACATTAAAGAACCATATTTATATAAAATTGGAATAAATCTGAAAGATATATATATATATTCTCCAATTAAAGTACAAAGATATGTCCAGAAAGTGCTTAGTGCTAATAAAAAGCTGACTTTCTATATGTATATTATATGTAGAGTTCACATGCAGCGATTACTGGCAAAAAAGTGCAAAGTGTTTAACCAAATACTACATCAAATCGTATAAAAATAGTAAAAAGGAACGACTGATCTTTTCCAAAGACTACCTTAACAAACCACAATCGTTCTGGGAAAATGTTCTGTTGGCAGATGAAACAAAAATAGAGCTTTTTGGCAATGCAAAGCAACAGTTTGTTTATAGTTGGTGCAATGTTAGTGCCTATAAAGAAAAGATCACCCAAACAACAGTTAAGCATGGTGGAGGATCCATAATGCTGTGGGGTTGCTGTGCTGTGTCTGTTACTGGAGGCCTTCGCTGTATTACAAGAATCAGGAAATCATAGAATTATCAAGAGATTTTAGAGCAAAATGTCCTACCCAGTGTAAGAACTTGATTTGAGTCGAAGATCATGGGTCCTCCAGCAAGACAATGACCCAAAGCACACATCCAAAAGTACACAGGAATGGTTAAAAAGAAAAAAATGGACTGTTTTAAGATAGCTAGCAATGAGTCCTGCCCTCAATCCCATTGAAAATCTTTGGGGTGAGCTGAAATCTGCCATTTTGGCAAAAGAGCCCTGAAAAAATTCAGGAGCTTAAACAAACTGCAAAAGAAGAGAGGGAGAAAATACCAACTGGGAAGTGCAAGTGTTGTGAATTCTGTGGCTGAATTCACTCCTGTGGTCACAAGTGGTACTGCAGCTTCTGAGCTTCCTCTCTCAGGTGTTCTGGTGAGCTCGTTGGCTGGTTTGTTATTTAACTCCACCTGATTCTGTCTTCCTTGCTTCTTGTCAATGCTCCAGTGTTGGATCTGAGCTTCTGGATCTTTCCTGTTGCCTGCTGCTCTGCTTAGATAAGTGCTTTTTGCTTTTGTTGCTACTTTTTCTGTCCAGCTTGTCATTTCGTTTTGCTGGAAGCTCTGAGACGCAAATGGCGTACCGCCGTGCCGTTAGTTCGGCACGGTGGGTCTTTTTGCCCCCTTTGCGTGGTTTTTTGCTTTAGGGTTTTTTGTAGACTGCAAAGTTCTCTTTGCTATCCTCGCTCTATCTAGAATATCAGGCCTCACTTTGCTGAATCTATTTCATCCCTACGTTTGTCTTTTCATCTTGCTAACAGTCATTATATGTGGGGGGCTGCCTTTTCCTTTGGGGTATTTCTCTGAGGCAAGTCAGGCTTGTTTTTCTATCTTCAGGCTAGTCAGCTCCTCAGGCTGTGCCGAGTTGCATAGGTAGTGTCAGGCGCAATCCACAGCTGCCTTTAGTTGTGTTTAGGTTAGGTTCAGGTATTGCGGTCTACAGAGATTCCACGTCTCAGAGCTCGTTCTATTGTTTTTGGGTTATTGTCAGATCACTGTATGTGCTCTGATTGCTGGCACACTGTGTCACTGGATTGCCTACATAACAGCAAGAAGCTTATAGTTGGCTACAAGAAACGTTTGAAGGCTGTCATCAATGCCAAAGGGTGCTCAGCCAAATATTAATTAGGAGTGCCTTTACTACTGCACATTCTATTTATTCTGCTTCTTCTTTCAAATTGCAACATGTAAGTTGAAAAACAATGTTCCTGCAGCGGCCTGGCAATAACATGTGCCCGCTACTAAAGGGAATGAATATTCATTGCTCTCCACTCCCGTGAGCATGAAGAGCAGTGAATATTCATTCTCTTTAATAGCAGGCACACGTGATTGCCTAGCAGCTGCAGGAGTCGGCGACTGCGACTACTGTGCTTCCTAATTATTATTATTATTATACATTTTTTATAGCGCCATTTATTCCATGACGCTTTACATGTGAAAAAGGGGCAAATATAGACAAATACAATAAACATGAGCAAAAAACAAGGCACTTACAGGTGCAGAAGGAGGGAGGATCCTGCCCGCGAGGACTCCCAATCTGCAGGGGATGGGTGAGGATATGAGGATACACTAGGAGAGGGTAGAGCTGGTTGTGTGGCGGTTCAGTAGGTTGAATATCACTGCAGGCTGTAGGCTTGTCGGAAGAGGTGAGTCTTCAGGTTCTTTTAAAAGGTTTCTATGGTAGGTGAGAGTCTGTATGTTGTGGTAGAGAGTTCCAGAGTGCGGGGGAAGCACGAGAGAAGTCCTGGATGCGGTTGTGGGAGCAAGAGATAAGAGTGGAGTAGATAAGGAGATCTTGTGAGGATCGAAGGTTACGTGTAGGTAAGTATCAGGAGACCATGTCACAGATGTATGGAGGAGACAGGTTGTGGATGGCTTTGTATGTCATAGTAAGAGTTTTGAACTGGAGTCTCTGGACGATAGGAAGCTAGTGAAGGCATAGGGCTTGGCATAGGGGAGAGGCTGGGGAATAGCAGGGAGACAGGTAGATTAGTCGGGCAGCAGAGTGTAGGATGGATTGGAGTGGTTCCAGAGTACTAGAGGGGAGGCCAGAGAGTAGGAGGTAGCAGTAGTCAAGGTGGGAGATGATGACGTGCACTAGTGCATTTGTGGTTTCGTGGTCAAGGAATGCGCGGATCCTGGAAATATTTTAGAGTTTGGGACGGCAGGAGGAGGCAAGGGCTTGGATATATGGCTTGAAAGAGAGGGCAGAGTCGAGGATCACCCAAGGCACCGAGCATGCGGGACTGGGGAAAGTGAGCAGCCATTGACATTGATGGATAGGTGAGATGAGGGAAAGATGATGAATTCTGGTTTGTCCATGTTCAGTTTTAGAAAGCGGGCAGAAAAAAAGGCTGAGATAGCAGACAGACAGTGTGGGATTTTGGTGAGTAAGGAGGTGAGGTCAGGTCCAGATAGGTAGATCTGCGTGTCATCGGCGTAGAGATGATGCTGCAAACTGTGGGATTCCATGAGCTGTCCCAGGCCGAAGGTGTAGATGGAGAAGAGTGGGGGTCCTAAAACTGAATATTCACTGCTCTCCTTTCCCTTTCTGCTCCCATCAGCAAGGTATCATTTTAGTCAGTATAACGGCACCGACCTGACAGTGTTTGTAGGTTACTGTGCACAATCCTGCTGACAGGTTCCCTTTAAATACCTTATAGAAATAACTGATTCTGCCGCGCTCTTCCATTTTGCATTGTATCGCTCTGTTGCAGAGATATCATTATGTTTCTTGAGGAGCACAGTATGTGAAATCTCTGCTTTGCAGTCCAACTGGGTGTTTCTTCTCTGTGGACATGTGCTTTCACCCCTCCCACCCAGATGCTGCCAATCACCCCTTAGCAATGTCTGAGACTAATTGACTGCTATGTCAGCTGCCCAGCTGTGATTGTCAGTATCTGGGATGAAGGGTGAAAGCACATACTCCCACAGAAGACAATGAACAGATGTCCAGTAAACCACAAGCAGAAATTTCAAATATCATGCTACAGAAAAAGTAAATGTGAATATATATATTTTTTTTAGGAAGTGACAGGTCCTACTTAACAAAACCATGACCAGTAAAACAGATCAGTAAAAACAATCACACCGAACTCATCTTTTAACGTAATGGTGTCAGGTTCCTGTCAATCTTGTCATTGCCAGCTACACTGACATCTCAGCAGATTTTACCCTATTAGAAAGCCTATGTGAATAGGGCCTAGGTGACAGATTCAATTCACCTACCCACTTCTGTATAGCTGCAGTGCATTCTAGTATGAAATCTCTAGATGTCACTCACTGTCCAGTGGATTTCTGCTATGTTTCTACATGATATTATGGCAGGCCATGCAATGTTACTGAGCAATATTGAGACAAAGTGTGTTTTGTTGCAGAATTAATGTAATATTAAAATATATAATTTCTTTGTATTAACCTAATCTTCTTTTGTTACAAATTGTGATACTGATTAATGTATAATGTTACAGTGAGAGATATAGATGATGGATGAGTAACTGGACTGTGTAGTACCGTATGTTGTTTTATTATCCTCGAGATAAAAATGCACATCAGACAGAAATAGGTTTTCTTCCCATTATGTACATTTTGGTTACGGTGATCCTGCAAGCAGTGCGGGTATACCCATATAATGCTTTGCAAAAAAGAAAAAAAAGAGCATGAACCGCACATCCCAAAATCATACGTTGATCTAAAGCCGCTAGGCAAAAATTAATATAACTGAATATGAGGTTTTCAGTTTAACATTCTGATCAGACTGTATGAAGCCCACTGCCACTTCACGGCAAACCTCGTAGTGGGTCCTATCGCCCTAACGGAGCGGAGCCGTGCGGCGCCCACCGCCACAGCGGCCATGCACCAGCAGGGCGGACGGCCTGTTGCCCCACAGCACCCATGCTGCGAGACTGAGCCCCCATGACTCCAGACCGCGCCGCCCCACCAGCACAAAGCCACAGCAACAATGGCCGCCACACAGCACCAACACCAAAATGAAAGGAGCACTTAAACTCACCTTCCTCCAGCTCTTCAGTGAGAGCCAAAATGGGCTAGACCCCTAACTTTGCAGTCTCCTGCTAATTAAAATCACCTGTGCCAAATGGGAGGAGTGCTGGTCCAAGAAGAAGACTAGAACATGCTTTGCAAAAAAGAAAAAAAAGAGCATGAACCGCACATCCCAAAATCATACATTGATCTAAAGCCGCTAGGCAAAAATTAATATAACTGAATATGAGGTTTTCAGTTTAACATTCTGATCAGACTGTATGAAGCCCACTGCCACTTCACGGCAAACCTCGTAGTGGGTCCTATCGCCCTAACGGAGCGGAGCCGTGCGGCGCCCACCGCCACAGCGGCCATGCACCAGCAGGGCGGACGGCCTGTTGCCCCACAGCACCCATGCTGCGAGACTGAGCCCCCATGACTCCAGACCGCGCCGCCCCACCAGCACAAAGCCACAGCAACAATGGCCGCCACACAGCACCAACACCAAAATGAAAGGAGCACTTAAACTCACCTTCCTCCAGCTCTTCAGTGAGAGCCAAAATGGGCTAGACCCCTAACTTTGCAGTCTCCTGCTAATTAAAATCACCTGTGCCAAATGGGAGGAGTGCTGGTCCAAGAAGAAGATTAGAACATGCTTTGCAAAAAAGAAAAAAAAGAGCATGAACCGCACATCCCAAAATCATACGTTGATCTAAAGCCGCTAGGCAAAAATTAATATAACTGAATATGAGGTTTTCAGTTTAACATTCTGATCAGACTGTATGAAGCCCACTGCCACTTCACGGCAAACCTCGTAGTGGGTCCTATCACCCTAACGGAGCGGAGCCGTGCGGCGCCCACCGCCACAGCGGCCATGCACCAGCAGGGCGGACGGCCTGTTGCCCCACAGCACCCATGCTGCGAGACTGAGCCCCCATGACTCCAGACCGCGCCGCCCCACCAGCACAAAGCCACAGCAACAATGGCCGCCACACAGCACCAACACCAAAATGAAAGGAGCACTTAAACTCACCTTCCTCCAGCTCTTCAGTGAGAGCCAAAATGGGCTAGACCCCTAACTTTGCAGTCTCCTGCTAATTAAAATCACCTGTGCCAAATGGGAGGAGTGCTGGTCCAAGAAGAAGACTAGAACATGCTTTGCAAAAAAGAAAAAAAAGAGCATGAACCGCACATCCCAAAATCATACGTTGATCTAAAGCCGCTAGGCAAAAATTAATATAACTGAATATGAGGTTTTCAGTTTAACATTCTGATCAGACTGTATGAAGCCCACTGCCACTTCACGGCAAACCTCGTAGTGGGTCCTATCGCCCTAACGGAGCGGAGCCGTGCGGCGCCCACCGCCACAGCGGCCATGCACCAGCAGGCTCCGCTCCGTTAGGGCGTTAGGACCCCACTACGAGGTTTGCCGTGAAGGGGCAGTGGGCTTCATACAGTCTGATCAGAATGTTAAACTGAAAACCTCATATTCAGTTATATTAATTTTTGCCTAGCGGCTTTAGATCAACGTATGATTTTGGGATGTGCGGTTCATGCTCTTTTTTTTCTTTTTTGCAAAGCATGTTCTAATCTTCTTCTTAGACCAGCACTCCTCCCATTTGGCTCAGGTGATTTTAATTAGCAGGAGACTGCAAAGTAAGGGGTCTAGCCCATTTTGGCTCTCACTGAAGAGCTGTAGGAAGGTGAGTTTAAGTGCTCCTTTCATTTTGGTGTTGGTGCTGTGTGGCGGCCATTGTTGCTGTGGCTTTGTGCTGGTGGGGCGGCGCGGTGTGGAGTCTTGGGGACTCAGTCTTGCAGCATGGGTGCTGTGGGGCAACAGGCCGTCCGCCCTGCTGGTGCATGGCCGCTGTGGCGGTGGGCGCCGCACGGCTCCGCTCCGTTAGGGCGATAGGACCCACTACGAGGTTTGCCGTGAAGGGGCAGTGGGCTTCATACAGTCTGATCAGAATGTTAAACTGAAAACCTCATATTCAGTTATATTAATTTTTGCCTAGCGGCTTTAGATCAACGTATGATTTTGGGATGTGCGGTTCATGCTCTTTTTTTTTCTTTTTTTTTTTTCTTTTTTGCATACCCATATAATGCATCTCCGATGTTTGCTTACTGCCCTGGTATATCACAGTTGTATATACCCTATTGATGCCAATGTGCGCAGGGTAACGTGTGGTTGTATACATATACTGTTTGTCTCTATATGATACTTAAAAAGTAGAGAGTTATATTCTGCTTGTAAGATGAAAAATAAAATAATATATGTAAATGAGTGGGTTCCGCACTCTGAGAACTCATTCTCTGGCTGCTGCAGCCTCCATAAGCTACTGTACATCAGAAGCCTGCCAAGAATGCGGAGCAGAACCTGCGGCGAACAGTAAAGGAATTACTTCTGATGACACATTCTTACACACTTGTTTTTTTTTTAAGACAATTCCAATACTAATATATCTATGGTATGCTTATTACTGACGTGCAACTAAGATTTGTTTCACTACTTTTATTCTTGTGTTTCATTATTTATTATTTATTTTTATACTCTGAAAATTTTATTTTTTTGCTGTGTATGATATATGCAATCTTCGGGAATACCACGCTATTATTCTACTCTATTCTATTCTATTATGGACAAATGTCTTTTTTTCGGCCTTACTAACTATGTTACTATTATTAGGTTCTGTAGAAGGACGTAGATCTGGGGATTTATTATGATGGGATATAGGCTGAACTGGATGGACAAATGTCTTTTTTCGGCCTATGTTACTATGTTACCCATTCCCCATAAGTTTTTTTTCCATGAACGTTCCCACGTTGCACAACTCCCCACTAAATTTAAAATTCTTAATCTGTATGCATTAATACAAATTATACCCTGTTGCCAAATAGTATTTTTTTTTTTCAGTAAATATATTTATTGAAATTTTAAACAGGAAAAACAATAAAAAGAATCATTACAATGTCCAGAGCTGTACATTATGCTTCTGAGAACACAGCACAAGTGTAGTTGAACAAGGACTCTAGCACATAAAGGGTACATGCTTCTCATCTTGAGAATCAGCTCGTGACATGGACCTTATATACAGAATACAGAACCTGTAAGAAAAGCAATTGTAGAGATAGGAGAAAAGGAAAGAAAGACAAAAAGAGAAAAAGAGGGGGGAATGGGGGAGAAGGGGAGTAAGGAGGGAGAGGGGAGGGGAGGTTAAGGGAGACCCAGCAATGTACACGCCCACGTATTGAGAATTATGAGTATGTACGCAGCCAAGTCAGGAACCCTGTGCTCTCCTTGAAGGATTGCCAGAGGAACCAGGTGCGTCCCTGGTCATATGCAGCATCACCCTCACCCGCCACCAGCAACTCCAGACGATGTCAGGGAATAACTGCCCTGGCAGCTATTAGGCAAAGTCTCAGGATCCCCTTTTTAACGGAAGCTATCGAACTGGGTATCAGGGACAGTAGGGCCATTTGGGGGGAGGGCGCGTGGCGGACCCCAGTCATCAAGTGAAAGGCATCGAAAACTGAGTTCCAGAAGTGTTGCAGGGGACCACAGGACCACCAAACATGAAACATACAGCCCGTGTCAGAGCCACATCTCCAGCAGGTGTCCGAGATCTCCGGGTTAATCCTGTGGAGAAGGGTGGGACACCTATACCAGCGTGTCAGTAATTTATAAATCCTCTCCTGCGCCTGACTGGACATCGTCATCTTATGTGCAGGAGTGAAGATTTTCAGACTTTCTGCCTCAGAAAAGGTGATCCCCAGGTCCCTCTCCCAAGCCTCCATAAATCCAAGCGTAGTAGGGGAAAGTGAATTCAAGACCAAGCCATAGAGCACCGAAACCATGTGGGAGGGACCCTCGGTAGGGAGCATCAGGGACTCAAATGGCGTCAGCGCTCCCATCGGCACACTGGAAAGAAAGCTCCGCAATTGCAGAAACTCTAGCCAGGACAGCGGTGTCGTAAGACCAGAACCTCGTAACCCCCGCACGCCGGAGAGCCCTGCAAGCTTATCCTTCACCTGACCCAGTCCCACCCCGTCAAGTCGTGACCAACACAGATACGTAGATCTATTCATTGCTGAGGAAAAGGCCGGATTGTCAAAAAGGGGACTCAGTCTGCTCAATCGGGAGGTCAGGCGTAATTTCACATAGGATCTATCCCAAAACCTCAAAACAATGTGTGTGAGTGGAGCAAAACTCAACACAGGTGGGCATCCGGTCCCCCCCAGCCAAGGCAGGCAGTACAAAGAAGAAGGCAATAAAAGTTTCTCCAGGAGCACCCACTGTTTATGAGCATCACTGAACCTCCTGTCGACAATCCTAGAGAGCAAGACTGCCTGATAATAACGTTTAAAATCAGGAAGGCCTACCCCCCCCTTTAGTCTTGGGTCTCACTAACACTGAGAATCGAGTCTGCAGCTTCTTAGTTCCCCAAATAAAGCTATTGATGGCTGACTGCAGGCGCCTGAAAAAGCAATCCGGAACCTGCACTGGAGCAGTCTGAAAGAGATAGAGGAATTGGGGTAAAATATCTATTTTGACCACTCCCACCCGTCCGAACCAAGATAGCTGAGGTCTGCCATACCGTTTAAGGTCCGAGATAGTTTTCTGCAGGAGCGGGACGTAGTTCAGAGCATATGTTGCGCTAATGTCAGCAGGTATTAAGACTCCTAAATATTTTAAGGCATCGGTCTTCCACTTAAAAGAGAAGGACGCCTGGAGCTGAGAGACTAGATTATCAGGCAGGGAGATATTGAGCGCCTCCGTCTTGGAGTAGTTGACTTTAAAGTTTGAAACCTCCCCGAACCTACGGAACTCTCGGAGGAGTACAGGAAAAGCCACGGTTGGGTTGGTAATGTACAATAAATAAATCATCCGCATACAGGGATATCTTAAACTCATGTTGGCCAATCCACAGACCCTCAATATCAGGTGTCTTCCGTAATGCCACTGCCAGATGCTCCATCGCAAGGATATAAAGTAAGGGGGAAAGGTGGCAACCCTGACAGGTCCCGTTTCTTATGTCAATGGGCGGGGAAAGGGTGCCGTTCACTCTAAGACGGGCCGTAGGCTTATGATACAGAGCAAAAATCCTCTCCAACATGTTAGGTCCCACTCCCAGTTGCTTCAAGGAGGCACGTAGAAAGGTCCAGCCTAGGCGATCAAACGCCTTCTCAGCGTCAATAGATAATAAACATGCTGGTACCTTTCCTGTGCGCATGTACGAGGTCAGAAGCAACGTCTTCACCGTGTTATCCTTGGCCTCCCTGTGCGACACAAAGCCCACCTGAGCACTATGGATGGACCCAGGGAGAATAGGGTTCAGTCTACCAGCTAACACTTTCGCGAACACTTTCACATCCACATTAATGAGGGATATGAGCCTATAGCTTGCACACAATAGGGGATCTTTTCCGGGTTTAGGAATCACGGTGATTGTGGCCATCAGCGTTTGGGGGGCAAAGGGGCAGCTGGCCGAGATGGAGTTAAATAGTTTGGTAATGAAGGGGACCAGGGAATTTGCATATAACTTATAGAAAGTGGTGGAGAATCCGTCAGGACCAGGGCTTTTACCATTAGCCAAAGATTTTACTGTGTCTAAAACCTCCTGTTCTGAGAGAGGACTCTCCAGGGCCTCAGACTCCTCCACCGACATAGGCGGGAGCTCAGTGTCCCGGATGTAGTCGTCCACCCGTGCTTGAAACTCGTAAGGGGACATATCAGACAATGGGCTTAAATTGTAGAGAGAGTCGTAATATGCTCTGAATGAGTCCACAATCTCCTCAGGAAAATGGACCAGTTCACCCGTAGCAGACCTCATGGTATGGATATAAGTGGTGGGGGCACGGGGGTGCAAAAACCTTGATAGAGCTCTCCCGGGTTTATCAGAGTACTTGTACAGAAATTTATGAAAGCGGTCCCTCTGTCGTGCTAACGTCGTGTCCAACAAGGCACTCAACTCACAGCGTGCCTGGAGGAGATCAGCCAGCACCCCAGCATCTCCAGTCCGTCTATGATCCAACTCTAGAGTTTGGATACGAGTCAACAAACCCACAATGTTAGTCTTCCTCTCTCTCTTCAGTCTGGCCCCCTGTTGTATAAATACTCCCCGTATAACTCCTTTCAAAGCCTCCCATTGGTATGGGATGGGCGTGGGGTCATGCTTGTGAAAATCTAGAAAGTCCGAGATTGCTGTTCGCACGGCCGCCTGACACGTTAGATCTCCAAGGAGACCAGGGTTTAAGGACCAGGTCCATTCTCTCGGAGAAAGACTTGGCAGCCGAAGGGAGAGCAAAACTGGGGCATGGTCTGACCACAACATCGTGTCAATGTCAGACTTTGGGTCAAGAGACAGGAGCCCGTTGCTGATCAAAAAATAATCCAATCTACTATAGGAATTATGTACTGTAAAGAAGTAGGTATAATCTCGGGTAGTGGGGTGCAGTAACCTCCATACATCCACCAACCTTGAGTCCGTCAGGGCCCACGGTAGTCTCTCCAGCTGTGAGAGGGACACCGCCGACCTGCCCGAAGAGGAATCCACAGCGCGGTCCAACACCATATTGAAGTCCCCTCCCATAATCACATAGCCTTCCACAAAGGCCAAGAGGTCCCATAGGTACTTTCTGCACGCTCGGACCTGGTCTTGATTGGGGAGATAAATGTTAGCTATGGTGAACAAATCATGGGCAATTTTAAGCTTCAAAAACACATAACGACCATTAGAATCCGCTTTAGAGGCAACTACCTGAGCCTGTAAAGACTTGTGCAATGCAGTGCTGACTCCTTTAGACTTGGAGTCAGAGTTACTGCAATGGAACCACTGTGTGTAGTATTTATGGTTAAGCTAAGGGATTCTGTCTGATCGGAAATGTGTCTCCTGCAGCAGAAGCATGTCAACCCGTTTCTTATGCATACCGTATAAAACCTTTGATCGCTTTTCAGGGACATTAAACCCCCTGACATTAAGCGAGCAGAGTTGTAGGGATGCCATAGGAACTATCGGGCCTGCGGGTGGTACAATCAGGTCGGAAAGGAGTAGTAGGGGTGGATAGTGGGGAAAAATAGAAACAGAGAAAGTAAAGCACCAAGGAAAGATAGTAGTTCAGCCAGAAGACAGGGTTCCGACCAAAAAGAAAGAGAAAAACCAAGAAGCCACTAGGCCTCAAGGGTACAGGACAATATCAGAGAAAACTCTGAGAAGTAGTGTCAGAGACACACCCTAGTGGGGAGGTGATTGAGCAGAGAGCAACCAGCCGAGCCCCTGCAGCAAAAAATAAAATAAAAAATCCAACTCTACCCAGTAGGCCCATGACCCTGATAACATAAACATTGTTAACGAACATAACAGCGGATCGTGGGCCAAGTACATTTGTCGAAATGAGCAGAGTCATAACAAGCCCCCGAAGGGGTATCATCAAAAGTCACATTTCAGGAGAAAGAGCAGCGTTAGCCAACATAGAATAACATTAGCACATTAATGCGGTAGTGCAACAGTTGAGCACAGTACGTGAGGAGTCAATTGAAGTAGGTGGACATTCATAGATAGTGCAAAATAAACCATGCTAGGAACCCCGCTCAGGAGTCCCAGGTAGAATCAAATAGAAATGTCACTGCTACAAAACATGTGGCTCCAATCCATCCACAATTAACAGGCTAAAGCAAAGTCACGACCAACTTCCCCGTGGGAGCCCGGCAACATGGAGGGACAATGTAGGCGGCAAGAAAGCAAAAAGAGAAAAGGGGCGGTAGTGCTCATCAGGTCTGAAGTAAGTGATCAAGTGTCATCAGCATGAGTAACGGAGGCACGTCTACATCGGGAGCCCCGTTTCCTCTTTCCCAGCGACCCAGCGGGGGGGCTACCAGCACGGCGTGGGCCCCATAGGTCAGAGGCAGTAAGGCGAGGCCAGTCTCCCAGTGTGACCATGGGTAAGCCCAGTGCAGTGGTGAAGTTCTGCAGATCTGACGGGGATCTCAAAATTATCAATCCTTTATCACTGCGTACTTGTAATTGAAATGGCTAACCCCAACTGTAGGGGATCTTATTTTCCCGCAGCACCTCCAGGAGGGGGCGCAGAGCCTTCCGTTTAGCCAGGGTGAAGCGTGAGAAGTCAGACAAGAGAAGGACATCAGACCCATTAAAGTCAATAGCATTGTGGTCCCTTGCCTTACGCATGATGTCATCCTAAGTTTGGAAGTAGTGAATCCTACAGATGATGTCCCTCGGCTTAGATGTATCGGGTTTCTTTGGGCCTAGCGAGCGGTGGGCTCTGTCAATTTCAATGTGTTCAGTGGGTGACCTCCCTAAGAGAGAATTGAAAATGCCATGGAGGGCCGAGGAGAGGTCACGTGGGGCTACGGACTCAGGGATCCCACGGAGCCTGATATTATTCCTCCGGTTCCTGTTCTCAGAGTCCTCCAGCATATCTAGGACCACATTGAAAGTCTCCGAGTGTAGGTTCAGAAGCTGCTGCTGACTCTGCAATTGTGAGGAAAGCGACTCCACTTTAGCTTCTAATGCAGAGACAGTGGTGATAAGGTGGGACACGTCCTCCTTACGGGACCCCACTTCACTCCTGCACACTGCCTCCAGACGCTGTATATAGCCCTCCATGTCAGCCTTTGTAGGGAAGGCACTCAGCTGCGCTCTCAGCTCAGAGGCAGTTATATAGTCATCAGAGCCCAGGGACCTAATAGGAGCCTGTGTGGGGAGGCCATGAGATGCAGTGATGGTGGGCACAATGTCCTGGGGCACTAGGCTGGGAGAAGCCCCTCTCTCATGTCTCCGTTGTGGTAGTAGTGGGGCACCCATTTCAGTTTCCTGAGCCTGATAAGGGTGCAGTATAGGGGGAGACAAGTCCTCAGCCAGCTCAGCCTGTGACACAGTCTGTCCAGGGGGGGAGGGGCAGGTCACAGCTCTCACCTCTCCCTTGCTCTGTGCTCGGCTCCCTCCTGTCAGCTTCTGTGGTGAGCGGCTGGTCCCTGGTGCAGCAGTCACTCGTCCTCTCTCCTGTGCCTTCTCTGCTGTGGCCCATTTCTTCTGTGTGCCTGCAGTCCCAGGTGGGGAGCTCCTGTGTGCGTGCTGCTGCATGGAGGAGGAGTCACCTCCCCCCTCCACCATGGCTGAAGGAGCTGCTCTCTTTCCCGCCCTTCCAGACACCGACATGTACCTGGTGATACTGGAGCCTGCGGGACCCCCTGTGAGCTCCCTGGGTGCCTGGGAGCGGAGCCCGACCTTGCTCTTCAACATCGGTGGGTGAGTGGAGCTGATGTTGGCTATATAATTGCTGCAGAGGCCTCCGGCACGCTGGAGCTCAGGAGAGATGTGTGCTCACAGCTCCATGCCCAAGCCATGCCCCCGCCAAATAGTATTATTGTCTCGGTGGTTATTCACTTCATCGGTAGGTTACTTGGCGTTCTCAAAGTGTATACCCACTAATGGGCATGATATATTACTTATGGTGCATTTCTAATTACCGTATATTGGATTGAGCTTACATTCTTCTCTCAATGTGCATAAAATGCTACTATATTCTTTTTATACACCTGTATATTCCAAGAATGTTATGTTTTGTTATATATAATGAGAGAAGACTATAAGTGGCTGTTCAGTCTTTTAATAACACAAAACTACAAACTCCTGTATAACACATGTTTAGTGCTTCCAATGCGGTATAAAGGAGAGGCCAGCAATACAGTTTAGTTTTGCCTTTAATATATCTTGTGATTGTGACCCCTTATTTAGACCCCATTATAGCATTGTACAGAGGTAACCATAACTAGTGAAGGAAAACAGAGACCACAAAACTGTTTTGTAGCATGTGTGCAGAAGCATTTCTAGGTAATTTATGCAGAATTGCATACAAAAAAATTCTTTATCAATATGCATCATAGAAGCACTGAGAAATCCCTGCATCCTATAGTCCAACGTTTTGGAGGCTCAGCGGTCTATACCCTCTGATCGATTCCATAAAAGAAAACCAAATATGACGTTTTCACTACTTTGACAGCCAGGGCCGAACTGGCCATCTGACAATTCTGGCAAATGCCAAAAGGGCCTGTCTGGTCATGGGCTGCCTTATCTGCTACATTGTTAAGGTACCTTCACACATAACGATATCGTTAACGATATCGTTGCTATTTGTGACGTAGCAACGATATCGTTAAGAAAATCGTTCTGTGTGACAGCGACCAACGATCAGGCCCCTGCTGGGAGATCGTTGGTCGCTGAGGAAAGTCCAGAACTTTATTTCGTCGCTGGACTCCCTGCAGACATCGCTGGATCGGCGTGTGTGACACCGATCCAGCGATGTCTTCACTGGTAACCAGGGTAAACATCGGGTTACTAAGCGCAGGGCCGCGCTTAGTAACCCGATGTTTACCCTGGTTACCAGCGTAAAAGTAAAAAAAAAAAAAACACTACATACTTACCTACCGCTGTCTGTCCCCGGCGCTCAGCTTCTCTGCACTCCTCCTGCACTGGCTGTGAGCGTCGGCCAGCCGGAAAGCAGAGCGGTGACGTCACCGCTTTGCTTTCCGGCCGCTGCGCTCACAGCCAGTGCAGAGGAGTGCAGAGAAGCTGAGCGCCGGGGACAGACAGCGGTAGGTAAGTATGTAGTGTTTTTTTTTTTTTTACTTTTACGCTGGTAACCAGGGTAAACATCGGGTTACTAAGCGCGGCCCTGCACTTAGTAACCCGATGTTTACCCGGGGACCTCGGGATCGTTGGTCGCTGGAGAGCTGTCTGTGTGACAGCTCTCCAGCGACCAAACAGCGACGCTGCAGCGATCGACATCGTTGTCGGTATCGCTGCAGCGTCGCTGAGTGTGAAGGTACCTTTAACAGAATCGGTGTTCTCCAGACACCCATACTGTTAGGAGTTGTGATGGAGCACAAAGTTGCTGACTCCGTCACTTACCCCAGCAGGCCACGGGTGTCATTAGAAGTATTGGTCTTGTAGAAAATCTTCCTTTCCTCCACGCAGGGAAATATTAGTAATATATCCTATCTGGTTCATGGGGACGGGGACAACATGGGCCTGTGTGATTTCAAATGTCAGAGCTGAATTTCAGCCCCAGTCCGTACCTGTTGAAAGCTCTGCTAGGCATCCTGTCTCTCAATGGAAAGGTACCACTGTGGTGGAGACTGAGGGTGTAGAACACAGGAATGTCTCTTACTTCATGCTCAATGTAGTAGTATACATGGCAATGTAAGATTGATCCCTTTAAAATATGGAGGAGCCAGGAAATAGATAGAAGCAGTGTAAAAGTATGACCACACTCACAGTTTTAAGGGTTATTTTGGAGCCTTAGGCCTCTTTCACATTTCCGTCGGTACGGGCCCGTCGCAATGCGTCGGGCGGACGTACCGACGGACAATGTGAATTCTTTGCAAGACGTGGGCAGCGGATGCAGTTTTTCGACGCATCCGCTGCCCACTCTGCAGTCCGGGGAGGAGGGGGAGGAGTTTTGGCTGCGCATGTGCGGGCGAAAATGGCGGATGTGACGCACAAAAAAACGTTACATTGAACTTTTTGTGTGACGACGGTCCGCCAAAACACGACGGATCTGTCGCACGACGGACACAACATGTGGCAATCCGTCGCCAATACAAGTTTATGGGCAAAACGCATCCTGCGAGGACATTTGCAGGATCCGTTTTTTGCCCTAAACGACGGATTGCGGCAGATTGCAAACGACGGAAGTGTGAAAGAGGCCTTATACACCTGAAAAAAATGCTGAAAAATGTTTGAAAGACTTATTCATTTCTATTGTAAAATAGAAATTGCTATTCATATATTTAGTCTGTTGAGCATTTTTTCTCTCCACTTTAGGTTGATGGGGGGAAAAAAAGAAAGTGCCTTTGATCTTCTGCGCAGGCGCGGTGAGTCTGCACAGTAGCAGAGACTCGCCTACGCAGAAGATGAATGCAGACAGTGCCCATGGAAGACAGACACCGCGCACGTGTGGAATTACAGCGCCGAACAAGTCAGTGCGACGCTGATGGGAGCTGGTGCTGTTATGATGTAAAGAGGGGGCAGAGATTTCTTCCAGGTACTGAATGCCCTGGAGCCTCTAAGAAATCATTAACATATAACAATTGCCAAGACTACACCGCAGCTACGAGGCATACAGGTAACACTGGTTTAACCATTCTATTACCTGTATGCTTTATTCTAAGCCTGCAGTCACTCTGTGTGCTGTGAGTATTTGCCAGTTTCTGAGCCAGGACTGGAGGATACGTCGAGTGGGTGTGGCCAACTAGTGTGCATGACCTCACTCTGTACAAGTGCATGGAGCGAGGCCGTGCCCACTAGTCAGGCTCTGGTCGAGGGTATGTCTGGCACATACATAGCCTGTGATCCCGACTCAGAAAACGGCGAATCCCTGCAGCTCACAGTGCGTGCGCTGGGTTATTCGTCAGTCTGCAGTCACACATAGTGACACACACAGTGACTGCAGACTTATCATTTTGGACCAGATAACCCTTATAAGCTGATGTGCAGTTCGTGGCAGTGGCTGGTATATATTGAATGGTGCGGAAAACACAGATCCACTTAATGTTTACAACTGACAAGTGCCAAAGCTAATACTAGCTCAGTGGGGTGTTATGTGTTGGACCCCCCATCTGATTTTAATGATATACAGTAAACTTGATAGATCAGCAACATTATATGCTCTGACAGCCCCTTGCTATTTTTTAAGCCAATCCTGTAGTCCCTCATTTACATAGTGACGTCTCTGCCTGTGTACATATTCACATATTTATCTAATGTGATTTTCATTTTTTAAATATTACATGCAGCTAATTTTCTTCATGGTATTATTACTTTATGAAATGTCTGCTGGAAATTCTTAGATTCCTGTGGGTAAAAGTGGAGTGAAGAAAACAATTATGTAACTGTACATAAAACCTGCAATTGCAGCCATGACAGTAATTATCAAATCCCTTTATTTCCACAGTTGCCAGGAAACCCAGGGTGTACAGACAGATAATGATTTCAGTGGTAAAGGAAAATGATCAGTTGCTGCAATCGAGGGATTTTGACCCAGAAAAATCAATGTTTTCTGTGTATGAGACTAATGTAAAATAAATATTAGTTTTCATAAATGAATCCCTTGTTTTCAGAGGAAGACTGTTTCTAAATACACAGTTCCATTTATTTTTGTGCAATAAGACATTATGCAGTCATGGCTGAAAGTGTTTGCACTGTTGAAATTGTTCCACAAAATGAAGTATTTCTCCCAGAAAATCATTGCAATTGCACATGATTTGTTATATACTTTTATTTCCTTTATGTGTATTGGAAAAACTGAGAAAAAAAAGGCAAATTGGGCATAATTTCACACAAAACTCCAAAAATGGGCTGGACAAAATTATTGACACCCTCAACTTAATATTTGGTTGCACACCCTTTGGAATAAATAACTGCAATCAATCACTTCCTATAACATCAACAAACTTCTTACACTTCTCAACTGGAATTTGGGACCACTCTTCTTTTGCAAACTGCTCCAAGTCTCTCCTATTTTAATGGTACTTTCTCCCAACAGCAATTTTAAGATCTCTCCACAGGTGTTCAATGGGATTTAGATCCAGACTCACTACTGGCCACTTCATTACTATCCAACGCTTTGTTTTCATCCATTTCTGGGTGCTTCTTGCGTGTTGCTGGAAGACCCATGACCTTGGACACAAACCCAGCTTTCTGACACTGGACACTACATAGCAACCCAAGATCCTTTGGTAATCTTCAGATTTCATGATGCCTTGCACACAGTCAGGCACCCAGTGCCAGAGGCAGCAAAACATCCTTGAACCTCCACTTTATTTGACTGTAGGTACTGTGTTCTTTTCTTTTGTAAGCCTCATTCTGTTTTCGGTAAGCAGAACAATGATGTGCTTTACTAAAAAGCTCTATCTTGGTCCGCAACATACCTTCCCAGAAGGATTTTAGCTTACTCGCGTACATTTTGACAAACTAGAGTCTAGTTTTCTTATGTCTCTGTGTCAGCAGTGGGATCCTCCTGGGTCTCATGCCATAGTGTTTCATTTCATTCAAATGTTGACTGATAGTTCGCTCTAACACTGATGCACCCTGAGCCTGCAGGACACCTTGAATTTCTTTGGAACTTGATTGGGGCTGCTTATTCACCATCACAATCTTGCACACCGTGGACAAAGGAACATAAAGATCTGTGGAGATGGACTTGTAACCTTGAGAGTGTTGATATTGTTCATAAATTTTGGTTTTCAAGTTCTCAGACAGTTCTCTTCTTTCAGTTCTCCATGCTTTGTGTGGCACACACAGACATAACGCAAACATTGATTCAACTTCTCCCCTTTTTTTATCTGGTTTAAAGTTTTATATTTATATTGCCCACACCTGTTACTTATTTCAGGTAAGTTTGAACGAGCATCACATGCTCGAAACAAAGTTGCTTACCCACAATTTTGGGAAGATGACAACAGTTTTATCTGGGACATTTTTGTGGTTTCGTGTGACATTATGTCCAATTTTCCTTTTTTTTTCTGTTTCTTTTGTGTTGTTTCAATACACAGAAACAAAATAAACACATGTATAACAAAACATGTATAATTGCAATAATTTTCTGGGAGAAATACTTAATTTTCTGGGTCAATTTCAATGGTGCCAACACTTTCACCCATGACTATGCTGTGCTATGAGCAGAAGTCCCTGCTTACATGATGCATGTAGAATATGTATGTACCAAAATCTAGAGAAAAAAAACAAACCTTTTTATAACCAACATATTATTTCAGTGCATCAATATGGATTAAAAAAATTCCTATCATTTTGTGTTTGAGGTTGTTTACAGACTTCTAAATCAATCATTCTTGGACCTTTACCAATGCAGGCTAAATTAAAAATGACTAAATGTCTGTCTATTTAATTTAAATAATCTTGCTTCTTTTGTAATGTACTTCAATTAATATTTTCCTGCCCTGAATTGCATGTTAGTGCCCTGAAACGGAATGTCATTAGTGACATTTTCGGAGGCTGGAGTGATCTCTGTTCTCCCTGCTCTCCAAGTTTTCTCCTTTACAATGTGCATTGGCAGTCTCTCACTAGCTCATCTCTTCTTTAGAGCCAGCAAGGGACCACACTGTCACTGCGTTCAAATGAACATAGCACAGTGAGTGCATACTGAGGATATGTCAAAACTGACAATCAATACATGCTCAGTAGAGCAAGGACTAGCCCAGCCATTGAAACACACATCACTGATGACACTTTGTTTTAGGGTGATGTCAACTCCCCCTGATGACATCCCGTTTGAGCATCCCCACTGCATGCTGGGATACTCAAATGAAACACCATCATAATGGGTTTTTTTAAAGACAGGAAGTTAGAATAGAGAGGGAACAATTGTCCATCACCAAAAGTGCCTATCAGTGCTAACTGAGTGAAAAATTATGTCTGAAATAACTGCCTTGATGCACAGTCATGTTAAAGGGAACCTGTCACCAGGTTTGGCTGATACCAGTTACAGCCACCACCTGTCAGGGCTTATCTACAGCATTTTATAATAATTGATCCGACCTGCAAGTGAAGAAAATAACTTTTATTATTCTCACCTGGGGACAGTCTGGTCTAATGCATGTCGCAGGGTCCTGGTCCGGCACCTCCCATCTAATTGCGATGCCACCCTCCTTGCTTCACAGGCTCTCCGACAACGCGGAACACGTCACTATATATATATATATATATATATATATATATATATATATATATATATATATATATATATATATATATACAGTATATATATATATACATACAGTATATACATACAGTATATATATATATATATACAGTGTATATATATATACATATATATATACATATATATACAGTATATATATATACATATATATATACAATATATATATATACAGTATATATATATATATATATATATATATATACAGTATATATATATATATATATATATATACTGTGTATATATATATATATATATATATATATATATACAGTGTATATATATATATACAGTATATATATATATATATATATATATACAGTGTATATATATATATATATATTGTATATATATATATATATATATATATATATACAGTATATATATATATATATATATATATATATATATATATATATAATTATATAATATAACTATATTATATAGATATAATATAACGCTGGGACCCCACAGAGTGACACAGCTCAGGAGATCGCTGTATGCGTAAGCACCGAACACATACCGCGATCTCTCCGGCACCCGCAGCTCTTCCTGTGTTCAGCGGTCACGTGGATGCATATTCATTACTTTAATGAGTGGTACCATGTGACAGCTCAGCACTGGAAGGAGCTGTCGGCCCGGGACGACGGAGAAGCAGGGACACACCAGTATGGGGTGAGTAGGACTGGGAGGGTGAGCTATGCGATATTCACCTGTCCCTGTTCCACTGTCGGCTCCGTCTTCCGCGTCCTCTGGCTGTGACGTTCAGGTCAGAGGGCGCGATGACGTGGTTAGCGTGCGCCCTCTGACTGAACAGTCACAGCCAGAGGACCCAGAAGATACAGCGGCGGTGGAATGGGAACAAGTGATTATCGCAAGTGTCGGGAGCCTGAGCCAGTGGCGACTCCGGCATCTGGCCCCCATAGCGCTCCAGTGTCCCCTCCTGCTCAGGCACCCGGCACTCGGCGCTCAGCGATGAGAAGTGTATGTCATTTGTTTTTTTTAATCACAGCAGCATCAGCATACCGGGCATATTATGCTATGGAGCATCTTATAGGGGCCATCAACCTTTATGGAGCAGCGTGTGGGGCATATTATTCTATGGAGCATCTTATAGGGCCATCCACCTTTATGGAGCAGCATATGGGGCATATTATGCTACGGAGCATCTTATGGGGCCATTATTAACCTTTGTGCAGCATTATATAGGGCATATTTTTGTATGGAGCATCTTATGGGGCCCATCATGAACTATATGGAGCATTATATTGGGCGTATTTTGTATGGAACATCTTATGGGGCCCATCATGAACTTTATGGAGCATCTTATGGGGCCCATTATGATCTTTATGAAGCATTATATGGGGCGTATTTTGTATGGAGCAACTTATGGGGCTCCTGATTCAATATGGATATTCAAAAACATTTAACCTACTGATGTCTCAATCAATTTCACTTTTATTGGTATCTATTTATATTTTTGCAATTTTCCAGTAGCTGCCGCATTTCCCACCCTAGGCTTATACTCAAGTCAATAAGTTTTCCTATTTTTTTGTGGCAAAATTAGGGGTCTCTGCTTATACTCGGGTCGGCTTATACTCTATATGGTACCTATCCGGTATTGCAGTGGGGTCTCTTCGGGCTGGAGGCCCGGACATGACTCCTCCGTCGGAAATGGTGCATGCGTATAGCGCACTTCAGGAGCCATTTTGTAAGTTACGCATCCGGGGATGAGGATTGTGGCCTAGGAGGGTTGTGGCGCCGGAATTGGTGCAGTCTGCGCTTTCCGGCGCCATTTTTATATACGTCAGCGGAGCAATCCAGCCACTTTCTACTGAATATATATAGAAAATATGTCAGCGCAGCAAGCCAATGACTTTTTACTGCACATGACAGAATGGGGGCGCAGGATGGGAGCAGCACATGACAGAATGGGGGCGCAGAATGGGTGCAGCACATGACAGAATGGGGGCACAGGATGGGAGCAGCACATTACAGAATGGTGGCGCAGGATGGAAGCAGCACATTACAGAATTGGGGCGCAGGATGGAAGCAGCACATTACAGAATGGGGGCGCAGGATGGAAGCAGCACATTACAGATTGGGGCGCAGGATGAGAGCAGCACATGACAGAATGGGGGTGCAGGATGTGAGCAGCACATGACAAGATGGGGACGCAGGATGAGAGCAGGCGAGCGTAGAACGGGTTTAATAGCTAGTATATGTATATATATGTGTGTGTGTGTGTGTTCTTTTGAGGGTGTGAACTACCAGCAGCTGAGGAACTGTGCAATGGGTACTCGTTTTACACCAAGTTATGCAAACCTGTTGTTAGAGTTGGCGGAACGCACCAAGTATATATATATATATATATATATATATATATATATATATACACACACATATATATATATATATATATATATATATATATATATATATATATATATATATATATATATTGAGTAGTAGGTGCGTTTGCAACCCGGGGTCCACCGTGCAGAAGAGAACCTGCTGCTAGTAAAAGACAGTACTATATGGTGGTATAGGCGAACTCTGTTACTTCACAGATTTGCTTGAGAACAATAACACTGTGCTCTGATCACCTTACAGGGGAACAGCTACCTAATAGAGCCGACAGTGGTCATGCAGTCAGCATAGCACACACATAACTCCTCACCGGAGGTGCCGGTAGGTGTCGGTATTCTAGGGGCTTATTTCAGCCGAACCCTGACTACATGCAAGCATGACCACACTGGCGCTGTGTGGCCATGCAAACCTTTTATAGCTGCAGCAACTTCAGGACCTTCCTAGAGGACCAATGGTAGCTGCTACAGTACCTGAGCAACTTCAGGACCTTCCTAGAGGACCAATGGGAGCTGCTGCAGTACCTGAGCATGTGACCTCCAACTTCCAATGAGAGGTCTTACCCTGGGCATGCTCAGAAGGGGAAAAGCAGGACTTAGTCCCAGAGTCGTCTGCTCGCCGCTGACCAGTACTAGCTACAATGGCTGAGCCTGGAAAGGCAGCAGTCATCATCCGCACCGTGTCAGGCTGAGCCAGACGCTGGGACCGACGTCTCTGCTAAGCAGGCTCCACTGCGGCTGGAGAAGAATGGGAGACTACATCGGGGATGGCTCAAGATTCCCCCTGTGCAGAGGTGGGAACTCGACCCCTAACACTTGTTTATGGGGCTGTTGGAGTCTTTCCACCTCTCGCGGCCCTCCTGCCAGTGGGTAACATCCTGTTTTCTAGAAGCTATATAAATGATTTATTTAGTTGGACAGAGACACCTGAGGAGGCTAAATCATTTATACTTCAGCTTAACAATAACTCATGAGGATTGGATTTTTCATTCTCCACCACAAGAGAGACCTTAGCGACCTTGGACGCTCCCGGCGCTTTAACCCCCTAAATGCTGCAATTGAACTCGATCGCAGTATTTTGGGAGCAGGCAGAGGGAAGAAATGCAAAATAATTTTTTCTATAAAATCGATTTTATTGTGTAAAAGCGCCAAAACATTAAAAAAAAAGTGTGGTATCCTTGTAATTGAACTGACCCAAAGAGTAAAGCTGCCTTTTCAATTTTACCATACTCGGAACGACATAAAAAAAATTCCTGAATTGCTGTTTTTTGTTCATTCTGCCTCCCAAAAATTGGAATAGAAGGCGATAATAAAAAAAGTAATGTGCCCGTAACTGGTACAAATCAAAACATCAACTTGTCCCCCAAAAAACAAGCCCTCACATGACTGCCGGCCAAAATATGGGAAAATTATAGCTTCCAACATATGGTGCCGCAAAAACAAGTTTTTTGCAAAAAGAAAAAAAAAGTTTTTTTAATGTGACAGTAGCCAAACATAAAAAAGCAATACATATCTGGTATTTCTGTAATTGCACAGACCTGAAGAAGTCGCCTAATCACTTATACCGCAAGAAGAATGGCATACAATTCTTCACATGCTGTTGATTTGTGCATTCTGTCTTCCAACGATCG
The DNA here is from genome assembly GCF_032444005.1 of Ranitomeya imitator. Lineage (NCBI taxonomy): Eukaryota > Metazoa > Chordata > Amphibia > Anura > Dendrobatidae > Ranitomeya > Ranitomeya imitator. Next base: position 160,969,449 of record NC_091287.1, on the reverse strand, counting down.
CAGTAAGGCTCGGCGCGCATTTATCCTGCGTTCTGCTCTTAGCACTTTTACTTACGGGGTTCCCATGTAAATCTCTGAAATACATGATTCAGACAGAACCCCCTTCAGAAGATTCCCTGTAATGAAGCAGATGGAGGCACTGTGAGCTTCAACTCAATCCACAAAAAAAGCAAGTCTCCACTCAGGTCCATCATCTGTTAACGGAAATATGCGTGACATCCACATAACTCGTAGCACAAAGGCTCTGGAAAAGCGCTATGGCTCCTCACCCCCCAAAAGAAATTCAGCATATCCAATTGCCCCTCTCCCTTCTGAGCCCCACAGTGTGCCTTAACCACAAATAGCGTCCACATGTTTGGCATTTATGTATTAATGAGAGTCTGCTTAATTTATGGGTGTGTGTCTCCAGAAGCATGAGCTGAGCATAATGTTCTGGGCACTACAGTGTACGAGAACTACAACATATTACGTACTGCATTGAAAGGGCTCTACAAAGTACTGGGCACTACAATAGCAGATTTACAATTTTCACTCATCAGCATCCACTGTTGCTTGATTCTGGAAACACTCATGGAGTCATATCGTCACTACAACTCTAGATAAATTCCCGAAGTGGTATAATTTCCAAAATCAGATCACTTGAGGAGGGATTCTGCTCTTTACTTTTACATTTAGATTGTGAGCCCCATTGGGGACAGTGATGTAATGTGTGCAAAACTGTAAAGCGCTGCAGAATATGTTAGCGCTATATAAAAATAAAGATTATTATTATTATTACTTAGTGACTCTTTATATGCATTCCGCAAACTATTCTGGTAAAATTTGTAGTCCAGAAGGCAAATAGTGCTCCATCCCTCCTGAGTCTCCACATTCACGAAAAAAAATGTGACAAATTTTGGTGCAAAAACCCATTTCCCCTTGTGAAAATATAAAATCTGGGGCTAAAACTAAATTTTTGTAAACATTTTTAATTTTTTTCTTCACCACCCAGTGGTATAAAATTCTGTATAAAAAAAACGGACTGTCACATCCAAACATAAATTAGGTCTGAACAGGTGCTTACCTAGAGTCGCCAACTCATGTACAATGAAACAGATAAGGCATCAGTCTGTAGCGCTATAGCATGCAAACATAAAATATGAAAATTGAATTACGTTACTGCACTAGAAATATGAAAAATTGAGAATGCTTAGCGCATAAATTGGCCAATTCATGTGCACTTGGCAGCCACGTTGAGGCAATTCTCCATGCCAGGACCTAATGCCAATCCTCTCTTAGACAGTCTACATCTCTCTGGGAACCTAATGTGAATCCTTTCTTGGAGTGAAGTCTATATCTATTTATATATAGGTTTTTTTTAATACATTGACTTTAGTGTTGTATATAGAGATTAAGGTTTTTGGTGACAAAGTTCTAAAATGCTTTCTTTGTACATTATAATAGTATCTTCACAAGCTTTTCAAGAGAGATCATCATAAAGGTCAAAAATACCATGAAAAACAAATCAGCTTGTATGCCGAATTCGATCGACCAAATCTTCTGCCTTTCCTTCGAGACAGCACTCATTGTCCATTAGAAAAGGTAAGCACAACTGTTTTGAGGGTGGCATAACGTCATCTGCTCAGGTTAGTCATACTCCCAGAATTGTGCTAGGATTCACGCGTTTTCGATGTAGATTTCTGTCTGAAATTCAGTGATGGTCGTAGTACCATAAAAATTCAGGTGTGACCCTCACGATATACCAATCTTTCCATTTTCAGATGTACTAGGCCATTAATACAGGTAATATTGGAGGGGTTTTTTTAGGTCTAATTTTCTGATGATTGTTAAATTATGGCATGCTGTCACCCTTAACCCCTTCACCCCCAGGCGTTTTTCTATTTTTTAGTTTTTGTATTTTCCTAGCCTTTCTTCCCAGAGCCATAACGTTTTTTTTTCCATAGCTGTATGAGGGTTTTTTGGGGGGCGAGTTATACTTTTGAATGACACCATTTATTTTGCCAGCATAGTGTAATGGAAAACTGGGGGAAAAAAGTGCAACTTCACAATGATTTATATTTACCATGTTCACTATATGGTTAAACTGACCTGGCAATATGATTCTCAAGGTCAGTATGACAATGCAGAGAGTGAAAAAAATTTAGGAATTTGTAAGGAGAGGAAAAAAAAAAGTTGCTTTTATCTCTGTTTTCTGAGCCCTGTAGTGTTTTCATTTTTCGGGATATGGGCCTGTGTGAGTGTTTTCACTGATACCATTTTGGGGGTAGGTATGATGTTTTGACTGCCTTTTATGGAAATGTTGTGGTAACCAAAAGAACAGTAATGCTGCCATTTTGATTATTTTTTCCTCGTTACGCTGTTTACCGATTCAATTAATTTATTTTATACTTTGATTGCACATACAAGGCAATACCGAATATTTTTTTTTTATTTTATTTTTCTTGAGAAAAAAAAGGCTGATTTGAACTATTGTTTTCTTTAATATTTTTTTAAACGTTCTTTTTTTGCTTTTTACTCTATTTAATAGTTCCCTTAGGAGACTTGAATATTGTCTGTGTTACACATAACAGGGCTTCAGCACATGCAATACACGTCAGTGCAGTAACACACATACGCACAGATTCAGTCCAAGAAAAAATCACTCATTTGTCTTGCTCCATGAAATTACAATGGTGTGAGTGCGGTCCGTGAGCTGGTTTTTCACGGACAGTACTGGGACCTAAAGTATGGTTGGATGAACGTGGCTTAGGCTGGGTTCACACTGCGTTGTGTGAACCCGTTTAACGGACTACGTTACACCACGGCATAACACGGTGTAACGTAGTCCGTTAACGCCGCCATTACTTGTAATGGCGAATGCATCGCTAGAGCACGCCCATTGTGGGCGATGTGCCGTCATTGAGTGACGGACCCGAGACGCGGCCTGCAGCGTTTCCGGGTCCGTCACTCCTAGCGCACTGCTAGCGCAGATGGAGCTAGCAGATGCTCCATCTGCGCTAGCGCAGTGCCAAAGTCGGCACTTGCATTAGTGCAGTCCGTTTAACGGATTTGTTGAACGGACTGCACAACGCAAGTGTGAACCTGGCCTTAGCAGGAGTCCTGTTCTTTTTTGCTGCACAGCAGCATTGAGGAAGATTCGTAATGGAGCCCGTTCAAAGGACTGACATATACTGCACTGCAATAGAACCCCCAGAAATCAGATACATTCCCAGAATGTAGATTTAATTAGCAAGGGGGATTATAATGTTTCTTCATCCCTTTTCATATCTTAGCAAAAGCTTCATAATTTACTTTCCTAGTAACCATGGTTAAATGTACAGGAAGGAACTGACTTTATTGCTTGGGTAGGTTTAACCCTAGCCCTAAATGTTTCAACTAAATAGAAACCATAGAAATTCGGTTACCAATTGTGTTCCCTTTTTACGCATCTCCTCAGGTGCCACCTTCTAGCCTTGGCTTCTTCAAAATTAAAAAGTGGCAGTTAAAAATTTGGACTTTTCTTACTCATAAAAGGGATTTTTCTTTATTTTTTCCCCCCTTCTTAAACACATTTTAAAGAAATAGGACTATGCAATAAAGTTAATAGATCTAAGAAGTTTACAGTGAATAAAAAAGGTCACATTCAAAAGATCCTTATATTTTTGATTCTTCAAAGTAACCCTTTCGTCTTGATACAAACATGGCATACTCTTTGCATTTCCTCAACCAATTTTTGCCATTGGATGTTTGTGCCAATGTCCTTGATGGAGTTCTCCTGTAAGATGAGCACATGTAGGCTGCTTTTCTTTGACTGTCCAATTCATTTTCCATTGGGTTAAGGTCAGGAGACTGTGGAGGCCACATCATCTAATGAGACTGTGGAGGCCACATCAATCTAATGAGACTGTGGAGGCCACATCATCTAATGAGACTGTGGAGGCCACCTCATCTAATGAGACTTTGGAGGCTACCTCATCTAATGAGACTGTGGAGGCCACATCATCTAATGAGACTGTGGAGGCCACATCAATCTAATGAGACTGTGGAGGCCACATCATCTAATGAGACTGTGGAGGCTACCTCATCTAATGAGACTGTGGAGGCCACATCATCTAATGAGACTGTGGAGGCCACATCATCTAATGAGACTGTGGAGGCCACATCAATCTAATGAGACTGTGGAGGCCACATCATCTAATGAGACTGTGGAGGTCACATCAATCTAATGAGACTGTGGAGGCCACATCATCTAATGAGACTGTGGAGGCCACATCATCTAATGAGACTGTGGAGGCCACATCAATCTAATGAGACTGGAGGCCACATCAATCTAATGAGACTGTAGAGGCCACATCAATCTAATGAGACTGTGGAGGCCACATCAATCTAATGAGACTGTGGAGGCCACATCAATCTAATGAGACTGTGGAGGCCACATCAATCTAATGAGACTGTGGAGGCCACATCAATCTAATGAGACTGTGGAGGCCACATCAATCTAATGAGACTGTGGAGGCCACATGAATCTAATGGGACTGTGGAGGCCACATCAATCTAATGAGAGTGTGGAGGCCACATCAATCTAACGAGACTGTGGAGGCCACATCAATCTAACGAGACTGTGGAGGCCACATCATCTAATGAGACTGTGGAGGCCACATCATCTAATGAGACTGTGGAGGCCACATCATCTAATGAGACTGTGGAGGCCACATCAATCTAATGAGAGTGTGGAGGCCACATCAATCTAATGAGACTGTGGAGGCTACATCAATCTAACGAGACTGTGGAGGCCACATCAATCTAACGAGACTGTGGAGGCCACATCATCTAATGAGACTATGGAGGCCACATCATCTAATGAGACTGTGGAGGCCACATCAATCTAATGAGAGTGTGGAGGCCACATCAATCTAATGAGTCTGTGGAGGCCACATCAATCCAATGAGACTGTGGAGGCCACATCATCTAATAAGAATGTGGAGGCCAAATCATCTAATGAGACTGTGGAGGCCACATCATCTAATGCTCAGCTTACCATACTACGTTCCTCTATTTTTTTTAATCGGTAGCCTGGAGGGGTGTTTTGGGTTGTTGTCCTGTTGAAAAATAAATGCTGCAGATATAATGAAATGACGCTACAGAATGGAAATACCGTAAGTCTTTAAATATGACAACAATGGCACCAACCAAGCACCCCAATATGCCTCGTGGTGGGACTACATGATAACTTATTATTTCTGAGGATGGTGGCTCAAATAAATTGTTCAGTGCAGTAATGGTCCCCTCAAGATGTGAAAGGGGGACTTGTGCTATAATGTGAATGTCCTATTTTGTTAGAAAGTCGGTGTCACCCATACCAACATAGGTGTATACCTTACAATATGAGAGTGAACAGATTAGGAACAATATTTTAGTAATACCCCACAACAATTTTAATACAATTAAAAATAAAAGCTACATTTATGACTTTCTAGTAAGTGATTTCAATATGGGGCTTGCCCTTTTTTATTACTACAGTATGTAATATATTTCTAAGCCCTTTCTTTCCCTATGCTTTGGTGCAACAATGGTAATTCTTGTGCTGCCTGCAATCCTCATTAGAACATGTGTCATCATGGCCTCAATGGACTTTCCCCTTTCACATAAAAAAAAGTTTTAGGGTAAGTTCACACAGGGAGTTTTTTGCTGCTTTTTTTCTGCAGCAAAACCTGATCTTTTTGGCAGGAAAGAAGCTGCGTCAAAAACGCAGGTTTAGGTGCATTTGTGGTGCTTGTTTTTTCTCTTTGTCCATGCTAATATCCTTGAATTTTCAACAGCAAAAACGCAGCAAATAATGATACCTGCCTTTTTGCTGCGTTTTTGCTGTGTTTTTCCAACACCCATTCAAGTCAATGGGTGAAAAACGCTGAAAAAACGCTGAAAGTGACATGCTCTATGTCCAAAAAACACAGCAAAGCACAAAATACTGATCACACAAAAAGCCAATGTGTGTGCATGAGATTTCTGAAGTCTCATAGGCTTTGCTGGTACTGTAAAAAGCAGCTGAAAATTAGTATAAAAAAGCAGCAAAAAAGCCCAGTGTGAACTTACCCTTAAAGTTCTTTCAAATGTCTAACTAAGGACTGACCAGATGAATTTACCTATGTTAGGCCGGCGTCACACTGGCGTTTTAAACGGCCAAGTGCAATGCGATAAAAAAAAATTATTTTTTTAAAAAATTTTGTCGCCCGTTTTCCTTGGTCCGAGACAATCGCAGCATGCTGCGATTGTCTCGGACCGAGGAAAACTCTCGGCTCACTCGCACCCATATAAGGCTGGTTTCACACTTGCGTTTCAAAACGCATGCATTTTTTTAAAAAAAACCATGGTGAAAAAACGCATATAAACGCGTGTAAATGCTGCGTTTTTTTGACACATGCGTTTTTGCATGTGATGAAAAAAACGCAGCGTTTTGACGCATTTACATGCGTTTTTTCATGCGTTTGCGTTTTTTAAATGCATGCTAAGAAATGTGTGACAGCTGCCAATCATCAAAATAAAGTAAAAAACCCACTATAAACAGAAATAGTTAGGGGTAGGGGTAGGGATCATAACCCTAACCCTAAAGGGATCCTAACCCTAAGCCTAAAGGGATCCTAACCCTAAAGGGATTAGGGGTAGGGTTAGGGTTAGGAACCCTTTAGGGGTAGGGTTAGGGTTAGGATCCCTTTAGGGTTAGGGTTAGGATCCCTTTAGGGGTAGGGATAGGTTAGGATCCCTTTAGGGTTAGGGTTAGGATCCCTTTAGGGTTAGGGTTAGGATCCCGTTAGGGTTAGGATCCCTTTATCACCTTTATGGTGGCATATCAGTGTGTTTTCTGGGTTTTTTTTTTATAAAAACGCATGCGTTTTTAAAGCAAACAAACGCATGTGCTTAAAAACGCATGCGTTTCCATTGACTCCAATGTATTTTTTGACACAAAAAAACGCATGAAAACGCATACGTTTTTATGTGTCAAAAAAAGCCTCTCAAAAATACTACAAGTTGCATTTCTGAAAAAGAACGCATGCAGCAAAAAAACGCATGCGTTTCAAAACGCGGCCAAACGCGTACAACAAAAAACGCATGCGTTTTCAATGTAAAATATAGGAAAAAAACGCATGCGTTTTTTTGTGGAAAAAACACTGCAGACAAAAACGCAAGTGTGAAACCACCCTAAGCCTATGGGTGCGAGTGAGACAGCGCACACCACTCGGATATCATCTGAGTGATGTGCGTTATAAGCGGACCCCAGCAATAAAGGAGATGGAGAGAAGTTGTGCTCCGTTCCTCCCTGTGCGAGAGAATCGGAGCACAGACGCATGACACTCGGCTCCTGCTCTGCTGCGAGCAGGAGCCGAGTGTTATTAGCATATTGCATCCGATGATTTTGCATCGGACGCAATACACCAGTGTGACGCCGGCCTTACTGGCATAGTCGTCTATCCTGCAGGAATGCGGCGTTGTGTCTAGGGGTCACCAACTGAACTTCATATAGGTGTGTCTGCGTTTCTGTCAAAGCTTATGTGTATGGATCAGTGATAATTAGATATTTGTGCACCCCAGTAAGCAAGTCAAAGTCTTTCATTGTAATAATTTTGTTTAGGAAATCCAAACCCTATAACGCACTTGATAAGTGAGCTTAGTCTGGCAAACAGAGTATCTGACTACTGTTTTTTCTACTTTAGGAAGCAATGGTCTGAGCTATTTTTCAGCCTGTGTCCATAATACATAATATCTGCAACTCCATAGCTTATATTGAATTAGCCTTTTAATTACATAGTTATGATTATTATTTGAGGGTTTTTTTTTTGTTCTGATTATTAGAATTTTTTTGTGTATTTGAGTTTGTTCTATTTGATATAAACGTAGTCGTGTCAGCCAGGCAGCTCTGATTTAAAGAAATAAAGCAACTGTTGTATTTGATCTTGAGACTTAACACAGTCTAAATGAAAGTCCTTGGCTGCAGTGTATCTGTAGCTTTTTCTCTGATTAAGTGCATAAAACAAATTACAAAATTGGTTACTTGGAAAGAAGCCTAAAAGCCTTTTGGAAATTGAAATTGAAGTAGTTGTCGTAACCAATCAGTGTCATTTCAGATAAGTATATTAAACCATTTTCATTGATCAGCATATTTAGAGTTTAAGATAACGGTCAATGGTTCAGTATCGGATTGTCGTGTGTAACTGATGTTTTGTGTTTTCTTTTGTCTTTTTTACCCTACTTCACACTTATATATGTATGCATTTTTTACATTACTGTACTCAAAGTTCTCTCTTTTGACTAAAGTGCTGTGGGCCTTGATCAATGACATATCTTCACGGGCTGCTCCCTCTACTCTGTTATCCGCCATTCTAATTACTCCCTAGGCTACTCTGTAGGCTCAATCACACATATTTGGAGATCGATAATCTCATGTGCCACTGATTCTGGACCATACCTGAATTCTCTTGCAAGTTTTGTGTTTCTAAGAATGCAATTCAGGCTTGGAGATTTATATTTGACATACTGGAACGCAACTTCATTTTAGGTTGTTTTCCCTTTACTTAGACTGTTTGCTTTTGTCTTCTCCTGTACAGGCCCTTGAGATCTGTCACCAGAGAAATTTTGTGGAAGAGACCGTATATTTGCTAAGTAAGTACCGTAATCACTGTATTGTGTTCTAACTTCTAAATATAATGCAGCAAAACTCAAATCTTCATATTCACTTTTAATTTTTTTTTTCTAGATAAAAAGAAATCTTATTTTTGCAAAATATATATGTAATGACACAATCCCACAGTCTTCACTAAATTAAAAAAATAAAATAAAATTAAGTATTATAGGGATGTGTCTGAAATTTTGATTCGTGGGAATCTGAAAGCGGAGACCCTCATCAGTTGCTATAAAGACAAAGGTGAAGGGCTTGTCCGAGCGCTGCTCTCCTCTGATGCTGAGCTCTTCTTTAGTGTTGGAGGAGAGCAGCGATTGGCTGAACACTTCTACACCTTCATTTTAGCAATCGGTGCCCCAACCAATGAAAACATGACAAGTTTTTTGGAATGATAGTTTTTTTTTAAATAAGATAATTTTTTGTTAATTAACAAAATAAAAAACATCAGACAAAATCAATTTGTCAAAAGTGAACAAATACAGATATTACAAAATATCTCCCTACCCCCTATTAATGTACACAAACCGCATTATAACAATAATATACATTAATATAACACAGACTTTCTAGGATTCATCATCTCTCCACCCAAGGTTTCCACAGTATTTCAAAAGTATTACCTTTTTACCTTTTGGCATAAATACATTTTTGTAATCCTACAATAATGTCAGACTGTCTATAAAATTCCTGCACTGTCAGTGGTTCTTCATTTATCCAATATCTAGCGATTTCAGTTTTCTCGCAATATATAATAACCTAGCTATTGCCATCTTATGACAATTAAGTACCCGGATCTCCTCCACGTATCCCAAAATACATACCACAGGATCCCTCTCAATTCTACAGTTATATACCCTTCCAATCGCATCACCCACTTCCAACCAAAATGTCTTCAGTTTTGGACATTGCCATAGCATAGGTAGAATCCCGGCCCCCTCAGCCCGACACCTAGGACATTCCGAAGTCTGCCTCAAACCAGCCTCAGAACAATCTGTCTGGCGTCAGCGTCCTATATACTCTATGGAGTACATATATTTGTGAAAGTCTGGCCGGCTCGCTTAGTGACAGTTTTGGGCATATATTCCAATATTTCCTCCCATTTATCCTCCTCTATCTTTCCCACCTCTACTTCCCATTTCTCCTTTGATTTGATCGGGTAACTTTGGAAGAAGGTAAACAGTAGGTCCCTGTAAATATTTGACACAACTCCTCTTGTCCCTCCTTTTACACATATATAATCCACAAGGATATCTATCTGGACCAACATATCAACCATTTGACTCTGTGCCATGTAAGCATGATGAAACTGTCTATACTGAAACTTACAGACCTCCGGTAACCCATAGGTCTCCTATAATTTCTAAAAAGATAAAAGACCTTGACCATCCTGTATCTGGCCAATGTAATGTATTCCCAATCTCTTCCAAATTTTAAAGTCCCCCATTTTAACAAACTCCGGTAAATTATCATTCAGCCATATCGGGGAGAAATTAGTCAAGTGTTCCATACCACTAATCCTCTTAATTGCCACCCACACCCTATGGATAATTATCAGAGTGGGGTAAGCCAGCCCAAACTTCCTAAAACTATCTGCTTCCAAACCCTGAACCAATGGATTCCTTCCCAAAATATGAACCAGAATCCTTTGTGTTGAACCCATACTGTCTACTTCCCTCCAACCCCTCATATGTTCACCCTGCGCAGCTAAGTAATAAATCCAAGGGCCAAGTACCGGACACCTTCCCCCCCCCATCCTTAGGCCTCTGCAGCATTTCTAGTCGAAGCCTCGACTGTTTTTTCCCCCAAACAAGATCTCTAAAAATAGAATTGATGGTACAAAACCATCTTTTGGGTAACCATACAGGGGTATTGTGCAACACATACAGTAATTGGGGCATAAGAATCATCTTGATCAGATTTATTCTCCCCACCACTGAGAGACACAGTCTACCCCACACCCCTATTTTGTTCCTAAATGTACCTAATAGCGGGATCAAATTCAGATCTTCGTAGCTTGAGAGCGGAAGTGACACCTGAATACCCAAACATTTAAACTGTCCAACCACAGCCAGCCTACTTCCCTCCCCCGTTAGCAGGAGCTCATCTTCCTTACCATCTACCGCCAGAATATTGGATTTCTCTCAATTGATTACTAGGCCTGATCGATTCCTGAACAACTTAAGGATGTTCATCACTCCCAACAATGACTCTCCAAAATCTTCCAAAAAAAGCAGCATGTCATCAGCATAAAGAGCTATTTTCTCCTCTATCATTCCATATCTGAACTCGTTGACCGAGGCTGCATTCCTAATTGTTTGCGCGAGGGGTTCCACAGCCAGTGCATAAAGTAGCGGCGACAGCAGACACCCCTGTCTCGTCCCTCTGTGAAGACTAAAGCTGTCAGACAATTGCCCATTAACCTTAATCCTAGCAGTCAGGAATGTATACAGTAACTGTATGATGTAAAAGTTGGCCGAACCCAAAGCTCCTCAAGACTTCCCAAAGATAGCCCCATTCGACACCACTACCCTACAACAACTGTTGTCTGACGGTAGCTGCAGATTCAAAAATAGTCTACGTAGATTTATCGCTGTAGACTTGTTCGGCATAAAGCTCGACTGATCAAGATGAACAAGTTCCTGAACCACACTCGTTATTCGGTTAGCCAGGATCTTAGCAAGTGCCTTAACATCCACCGTCAGCAATGAGATGAGCCTATAGGATTCTACCAGTTCCGGATCCTTACCCTCCTTTGGAATAACCACCACCACCGCCTCTCTCATGGACTTCTGTAGTTCCCCTTCCTTCAGTGCCTCCTCAAAGACTGCCTTCAATTTCGTCACTGTCACCCCTCTTAAGTGCTTATAAATTTCGCCCGGAAAACCATCCGCCCTTGGGGACCTATTGTTCGACACTGACATGGTAGCGGCCTCAATCTCCTCTTCTTTTATGGGCTCCGCCAACCTATTTCTATCACTATCCTTAATGCTAGGAAGTTTCACCCTCCCAAGAAAATCCTTTATATTTTCTGAAGAAGCCTCCAACCCAGATGCTTATAGAACTCTCTGAATTTCCCAAAAATGCCTTCTGTAGTTCCCAACACTACCCCTTCCTCCATCTTTAGTTTGTACCCATATGAGGAGTCTCTCTGTGCCGCCGACACTACCGAGAGCAAATGACCCACTATTTCCCCATCCTCATAAAATTGTGTTCTCTGGAAAGCTCTCCTTCTCTCCGCATTTTTTAAATGTAACTTATTAACTACTTCCTGGGTTCCCCTAAGCCTTTTTTGATTTTCCACTGATGGGTCTGTCACGATGTCCATTTCTGCCCTCTCCAACGCCTCTATAAACACCCTATCTTCTGATCTAGTCTTGGACTTACACTTGGATATTTCGAAAAAGAAGGCCCCTCAGAAAAGCTTTCATGGCGTCCCAGACTACCCGTCTTCTAGCACTATCTTCATTAAACTGCCAATACTCTTTCAATTCCCTCTCTATGACATCCATACTAATATGTTCAAGCCATAATGGGTGCATAATCAATCTATCCCCCCCACCCCCCGCCCAGTCTTTCCTCCTACCCATTTAATAGACAGTTCTATGGGCTTATGATCCGAAATGACTCTCACAAGAGATGTTCCACACAACAAACCATCCGCATCATTAATTCATTGCCCAATTCCGTATCTATCCTTGAAAGAGACCTATGCGTTGCAGAGTAACAGGAATAGCATGCTTCATTCTCATTCCTTACTCTCCAGAGATCCACCATCCCCAGTTCCTTCATAAATTTCCTAAATGGCGACAATTTCCTACCCTTCGTCTATAACATTATTAAAATCCCCAATAAGCAGCCGTGGTAACCCCATTCCCCTCTTAAATAAATCAAATATTTCTTGAACCTTGTTTCTCGAGTACGGGGGCAGAATATACACAGCCTCTATACTGTACACTTCAGTTGCCCATAAATTCTACAGATTATAAAGACCTATTGTCCCCTACTATCCACATGACTCTGTTTCTTCAAATGGCGTAGATGCTCCTATAAGCAAAGAAACCCCTCTAGCATACGAAGAGTATGTGGAGTGATACGCTCCCCCTATCCATCCTCTCTGCAACACCTCCACCTTTTCCCTCAATAAATGCATCTCCTGAAGGCATATCACATCCGGACCCCTCTTTCTAATGTGTTCCATAAGTGCCGCTCTTCGCCTTCCCTTAGACAGTCCTCTTATATTCCAACTAAGGATTTTAATTCTATCCCCCATCATATGTACTCATATGTACAAATTTCTGACCCCATAAGATAAACAGCTGTTTATGTTTCTTAGATCCAATTTTAAAACAACAAACCTCAACTCCCCCCTCCCTCCCCAGCATATATTATTACAATAACCCGAAACCATAACTTTGGTGTATTTCTCCTCTCCCATCGGAGAGTGGGTAAACCTGCTACAATGTACCCTCTTAACATTACCTCTAAAGTCACTTTCTGACTATCACACTCCCACAACCCCTCCTCATGCGCATAACTACAATAATTCAAATACAAATAGTCCCTCCGTAATCTGCATCACATATTAAAACCGGGATCAGCAGACTCTATAGAGCAGTAGTCTTTTAACTTTCGCCATCTTCTTCTCACTTCTCTCTTTCCTTTTCCGCTTTAAGTTTCTTAATATTTGAGTCTAGCCAATTAGCAGCCTCCTCCGGAGTTAGAAAAAAATGAACCGCACCCAGAGCCACAACCCTGAGCTTAGCTGGGTATAATGTAGAATAGCTCAGTGCCAAGTCTCTCAGTCTCTGCTTTCCTGCTCCATATCCCATCCTCTGCTTTTGCACATAAGCCAGGGTAGATATAGATCTTTTGGCCATTAATACATAAAATATCAGCCTCTCTTGCCTTCCTCAGTATGATGTCTCTGTCTCTATAATTAAGGATTCTTGCAATGATAGTATGAGGGGGAGATCCCAGTGGGAGGGGTCTCATGGGGACGCGATGCAACCTTTCCACCGCAATCAACCTAGTCAGATTATCAGCACCGATTTTATTTTGGAGCCATTCTTCAATAAACTTCGTACGATCAGTCCCTTCCACCTTTTCTGCAAAAAGAATTGACATGCTGCGGAAAATAAAACGCTGCAATTCTGCTCTGATTTTTCCGCAGCATGTGCACAACAATTCTTCATTTCACATAGAATAACATTGGTAGTGCCCTGCACGGCGGATTTGATGCAATTTCTCGCATCCAAAAACACTGCAGATCCGCATCAAAATTTGCAACGAGTGCACATAGCCTAACAATTGCCTTTTACTCCTATTCCATCTACTGAGGGCTAAATTAATAAAGCAAAATGCTGCGTTCTTTGTGTTCCACAGGTAGGATGGGTAACAGTCGAAGAGCGCTGCAGATGATCATGGAGGAACTTAAGGACGTAGACAAAGCCATTGAGTTTGCAAAGGAGCAGGATGATGCCGAGCTGTGGGAGGACCTGATTCTGTACTCTATTGACAAGCCACGTAAGAGCATAGTCAGATGAATATTGCTTTTTGTGACGTTGCTGCATAACATTCAAGGGCATTTCTCTTCATGGCTATGGCCTTAGTCTGGCAGGAAATGGAAGACTTAATCTGGAGCATATCCAGCTTTTCAGATGTTAGTGTGAAGCACTGCATTGTCAGCATTCTGTCGCACTGAAGAAGGAATGTGGGCAGTTCCGGCAGGGTGGTCTGTGCCCCTTTCTGTTCATTTTCAAGCATCAGCTTCACTTCTGCTTGACAGTGATGAGCAGGCTTTCAGTTTATAATTGTTGAAGTATCTGCATATGCTACAGATATAGAGTGTTTTAAATCACTACAAAATCCGGATCCAGCAGAAAACTTGTTAAAGGGAATCTGTCACCCCCGGGACAACGTATATGATCTATTAATATAGGCATACAGGTAATAGAAATGTTACACTAGTCCTACCTGTATGCCTCATACTAATGGTCTTGTTGTTGAAAAATGTTATATTCTGTCTTTAGTTAATGATTTCTTCCAGGCTCTGGGGCGTGCGGTACATGGATGGTAATAATACCCCCTCCCATGCATGTCCGTTCTGGTTCCAGAATCCTGCGTCCTCCACTTCCTCCACAATGCGTAACTTTTCCTCCCTTCTATGGGCCCTGCATCCAGGGATCTTTTGTGCAGGTGCCGGTAAGTCACTGTCACCTCCGTTGTGTGCGCACAGATAAGGTGCTCTCCCCACTTCCTCCCTGCACAGTCATCGTTAGGAACCATGTGTACTTAGCAATGACTCTGAAGGGAGGAAGTGGGGAGAGCATCTTATCTGTACGCACAATGGATGTCACTGGAGCGGAAGTCTCCTGCGCGGAAGATCCCTGAATTCAGTGCCCACATAAGGGAGGAAGAGGTATGGATTTTTGAGGGAATGCAGGGCGCATTTTCAGGATTCCGGGGCAATAACTATTAGGCTGTGTTCACACGTTGCGGTTTTTTCGCGGTTTTTCCCGATAAAAACGCTATAAAACCGCAAAAAAAACGCATACAATAAGCATCCCATCATTTAGAATGAATTCCGCATGTTTTGTGCACATGATGCGTTTTTTTCTGCGAAAAAAACGCATCGCGGCAAAAAACGCAGCATGTTCATTAATTTTCTGTTTTTTTTGCGGATTTCCCACTCCAAAATGCATTGGGAAGTGTCCGGAAAAAAATGCTGCAAAAACGGGTCAAAACCGCGGCAAAAACGCATGCGGTTTTCTTGCGGATTTCTTGCAGAAAATGTCCGGAATTCTCAGGAATTTTCTGCAAGAAATCCTGAACGTGTGCACATAGCCTTACAGCGAAGGCAGGGATTTCTTCCAGGCACAGCAGCTGGAAGAAATCATTAGCATACAGAAAGAATATAATATTTCTTTGCAACAAGATCGCTAATATGAGGCATACAAGTAGGACTACTCTAGCATTTCTGTTACCTGTATGCCCATATTTTTTATGCATAGTTTCTGTAAAGTTTGCCTTGTCCACCTCGACATCTTTGCCCAATGTGCTCCCAAACAAGGGATATATTTGAAAGCAGATTTTCCCCTACGTCCTGTCATCTAGGTCATAAAAATGTGACCTCTGCAATCACCGCAGCACCACTTTGGCCAGGGATTAGCTGGTGCTGGTGGAGCAAGAAGTACTGAGGCTGGCTTTGAAAACTAACAGTTAATGCATGGTCAGTTTGTAGAAGAGTAATGGTGAGCTCAGATGTACCGGACCGGTTGCATATTTTCGGTGTAAACCTTACAACCAAACACTAGAAGAAATTGACAGTACAGTGCTACCTGAAGCAAGTCCAGCTCAATGAACTTGTTAACAAACTTCTTTCTTCATTCACTGAAAGTACTCAGCAGAGGGTAAAACAGCATCAGCGTAGTGAGTTGCATGATATCTGACATCGGCGCGTTTCAGGTGGCTACGCGCCCTTAATCATTATGATTAAGGGTACATGATGATTAAGGGTGCATAGCCACCTGAAACGCGTCGATGTCACATATCATGTAACTTACAACGCTGATGCTGTTTTACCCTCTGCTGAGCACATTCAGTGAATAAAGAAGTTTGTTCACAAGTTCGTTGAGCTGGATTTTTTTCTGTCTTGTGATTGCTGCATGCCTTGTCACAGCGTCTCCTGTGCTCCGAACACCTAAGGATGTCTATTACGGTGGGCTGGACTTATTTCCATTTTAGTGTTTTGCAATACCCGGTCTACATGGAGTGAATTTGTCCATTGCAGATTTGAGGCTACACAGATCTACACAGCGCCTATTTCGCCATAGCTGTCATGCAGGTTTTCTGCAGAATGAATGTGGGCCGCTGCTTGTATGTTGTGAACTAACCCGCTAAGACAGACAGTATTGATAATTCTTGTTTTCCACTCTACGGTTAACATCATCTGGACTATAAATGAAAAGTGTGTAGGAGTTGTTTGTGTAATATATGTTGGCGAGATTTATCCTCCAGTCCTTTCTTGTTATTTAGCCAAGGTACAATGCGGCTGAAACATAATATTGCTTCCATAATTTAAGGAAGCGCCGAATCTCAGGCAGCTATGAATATATTTACTTCCACAATACAGTCATATTGGTAAACCTGCTCTCCTCTCCAATACTAAACCGCTGGCAGAGGAAGGCAGTGCTCAGCTTTGTTATCGTCACATTTGGTAAATTCATTTTACTGGATTTAGAGCAGGATTTTTACTGGATTTTTGAAAAATATATTTACTATAAAAAACAAAAGTTTTAGGGCAATGTAACAGTGACAACAATAGGTTCCGGTCAGTTTGTCAAGTGACTTAGTTTAATTGTATTTTTAAGCTTTTTTTCCCCCACAATCGTAAAGGGAATCTGTCCTAAGGTTTTTGTTGTGAAATCTGAGGACAGTATGAGGCAGGGGCTGAAGCACTGATTTCTACAAAGTGTCACTTATTAAGCTGTGTGCTGTTTGAATAAAAAGTGTTTTATCAACAAGAGATTATCACTGCCAGACTAGCTGCCAAGGTGCCTCTCAGGCCAACAACGCCCCCAACACTGATTAACAGCTTTCTGTCAGTATGCTATGTACACAGAAAGATGCTAATCAGTAGTGCAAGAGAGGTCAGTTTTCTAAGCTCTGCTACATCTACAGCAGAGAAAACTCTGATTGTATCACAGCTTCTGCACCCAGTAAATTAAGTGATAAATTCTTGGAATCAGGGTCTCACTCCCTACTTTATGCTAATGTAAAGGAGGTTGCTTTCCCTGCTCCTTACCTGGAACCACTTAGTCAGACAGCTGACCATTGTCAGCTGCGCATCATCCTGTGTAAACGGGACTCGCGCTGCCAACAACAATAGCGGCCTGTGTGCACTATTTCATCTATTACAGATCATTCATTGCTCATCTGAAAAGTGGTCTTCCTGTGTAACAGGCTATTAAATGACCACCAGCTGACAAGCATGTTGTCGGTCAGTGGTTGATAAACGCTGCACATCGCGCAGTGTAAACAGGAGCATAAAAGTCCATATATTTCCCCATGATAGTTAGATATGTGATCCTAGTTCTAGATATCTTACCCCCTTCATGACCTTGTGATTTTCCGTTTTTTTCCGTGTTCGTTTTTCACTCCCCTCCTTCCCAGAGCCATAACTTTTTTATTTTTCCGTCAATTTGGCCATGTGAGGGCTTATTTTTTGCGAAACAAGTTGTACTTTTGAACGACATCATTGGTTTTACCATGTCGTGTACTAGAAAACAGGAAAAAAATTCCAAGTGCGGTGAAATTGCAAAAAAAAGTGCAATCCCACACTTGTTTTTTGTTTGGCTTTTTTACTAGGTTCACTAAATGCTAAAATTGTCCTGTCATTATAATTCTCCAGGTCAGTACGAGTTCATAGACACCAAACATGTCTAGGTTCTCTTTTATCTAAGTGGTGAAAAAAAATTCCAAACTTTGCTATAAAAAAAAAAAAAAAATTGCCATTTTCCGATACCCGTAGGCGTCTCCATTTTTCGTGATCTGTGGTCGGTTGAAGGCTTATTTTTTGCGTTCCAAGCTGACGTTTTTATTGATACCACTTTTGTGCAGATACGTTCTTTTGATCGCCCGTTATTTCATTTTAATGCAATGTCGCGGTGACAAAAAAAACGTAATTCTGGTGTTTCAAATTTTTTTCTCGCTACGCCATTTAGCGATCAGGTTAATCCTTTCTTTTATTGATAGATCGGGCTATTCTGAACGTGCCAATACTAAATATGTGTAGGTTTGATTTTTTTTATATTTTTTTTTTTTAATGGGGCGAAAGGGGGGTGATTTAAACTTTTTATATATTTTTTATTTTTTTTCACATTTTTTTAACTTTTTTTTTTTTTACTTTTGCCATGCTTCAATAGCCTCCATGGGAGGCTAGAAGCTGGCAGAACTCGATCGGCTCAGCTACATGGGAGCGATCATCAGATCACTCCTATGTAGCTGAATTCCTGCATTGCTATGAGCACCGACCACAGGGTGGCACTCATAGCAATCCGGCATAAGCAACCATAGAGGTCTCAAGGACCTCTATGGTTACTATGCAGACGCATCGCTGACGCCCGATCTTGTGACGGGGGTCGGCGATGCGCTAATTTCCGGCCCGATGGCCTTAAGCGCCAGTTAAATGCCGCTGTCAGCATTTGACAGCAGCATTTAACTAGTTAATAGCGGCAGGTGGATCACGATTCCACTCGCCGCTATTGCGCGCACATGTCAGCTGTTCAAAACACGCATCAAAGCGGGGGTTCTGACCTCGGACGTACTATCCAGTCTGAAGTCAGAAAGGGGTTAATATATACTTACCTTGTAATGTCTTCACATCCTGTTCCGTCCTGATGTGTCCGGATCCCAGAATACCAAGCAGCGGAAGTTCACTGACCACCATATCAGGACACCCAAGTGATGGGTGTCTCAATATGGAAACTGCTGGTGGTACCACCAGCGGAACACGTCACACCACACACACGGTATACGCCGTACGCAGCGCGCACACACACTGTATACACTGTACGCACCACACACTGTATATGCCGTACGCACCACACACACACTGTATATGCCGTACGCAACACACACACACTGTATATGCCGTACGCAACACACACACACACTGTGGCGCAGTGGTTAGCACTGCAGCCTTGCAGCGCTGGGGTCCTGGGTTCTAATCCCACCCAGGACAACATCTGCAAAGAGTTTGTATGTTCTCTCCGTGTTTGCGTGGGTTTCCTCCGGGCACTCCGGTTTCCTCCCACATTCCAAAGACATACTGATAGGAATTCTAGATTGTGAGCCCAATCGGGGACAGTGATGATAATGTGTGCAAAGCTGTAAAGCGCTGCGTAATATGTTAGCGCTATATAAAAATAAAGATTATTATTATTATTACTGTATATGCCGTATGCAACACGCACACACACACTGTATACACCATACACACTGTATACACCGTACGCAGCCTCTTGCGCGGTACCACCAGCTGAACACCGTCCCGAACATGCTGCCGCCAAAATATTTCACTGACTATTTTTAAACAATATTTTACCTCACAAAATGTATCCTCTGCGATCCCGTGCTGTAATGTCAGTATTGTCTTTTGCCTCCTCCCCTGCCCAGGAGCTGTGGTATGTTCTGTACACGGTCAGACAATTTTTAAAATGAACTTTTGTTTGTGGGAAAACCCCTTTAAAAAGCAAATATCAATGCCAACATGGCTCCTCCTAAAAAGTACACCAATGACAATGAAAGTAAGGCAGCAAAGGCACAAGTCGAAGACCGCAACGGACAAATGAGACTCTTGAAGAGCAACAGCATTGCTGGGACAAAAACAATGCATATAACCCTAGGCGTCAAGCACATGAGTCCCATGATGCAAAATCATTAGATTATCACTGGATTCCATTAGGCAACAACAGCGCCGCAAACAGAAATCTGCAGTCTTAACAGCAATACCATGCTCACAAGATGGCCCATTGGAACCAGCACACCACACCGCCGAGTCTACAACTTCAAGGTGTATGAGGTTAACTAAGAAGGCATTTTCCCAACGCAAGCTACTTCAGGAACAATGTCCATTGGCCACAGCAAGAAGACGATGCAAAAGCACACTGTCTACAGCGATAAGCTGAAACACAAAGCCAGAGAGAAGTGCGACTACAACAACTACGACAAATCAACATCCACCAGCAAATAAGTAACATACAAAGACTACCGTTCAAAAGCTTAGGGTCACTTAGAAGTCTCCTTATTTTTTAAAGAAAAGCACAGTTTTTTTTCCAATGAAGCTAACATTAAATGATTCAGAAATGCACTCTATACATTGTTAATGTGGTAAATGACTATTTTAGCTGCAAACTTCTGGCTTGTAATGGAATGTCTCCATAGGTGTATAGAGGCCCATTTTCAACAACCATCACTCCAGTGTTCTTATGGTACTTTGTGTTTGCTAACTGTGTAAGAAGACTTCCTTTGAGCTACTTGAGAATCTGGAGCATTACATTTGTTGGTTCCATTAAACTCTCAAAATGGCCAGAAAAAAAGAATTTTCATGTTAAACAAGACAGTCTATTCTTGTTCTTAGAAATGAAATCTATTCAATGCGGGAAACTGCATAAACAGGCTCTAACCAGAGTAGAAAGAGAAGTGGGAGGCCCCGCTGCACAACTGAGAAACAAGACAAGTACACTAGAGTCTGTAGTTTGAGAATCGACTCCTCACAGGTCCTCAACTGGCAGCTTCATTAAAAAGTACACGCAAAACGCCAGTGTCAACGTCTACAGTGAAGAGGCGACTCCGGGATACTGACCTTCAGGGCAGAGTGGCAAAGAAAAAGCCATATCTGAGACTTGCTAATAAAAGGAAAAGATTAGTATGGGCAAAAGAACACAGACATTGGACTGAGGAACATTGGAAAAAAAGTGTTATTGACAGAGGAATCCAAGTTTGAGGTGTTTGGATCACACAGAATAACATTTGTGAGACCCAGAACAACTGAAAAGATGCTGGAAGAGTGCAGGACGCCATCTGTCTAGCATGGTGGACATAATGTGATGTTCTGGGGTTGCTTTGGTGCTGGTAAAGTGGAAGATTTGTACAAGGTAAAAGAGATATTGAATAAGGAAGGCTATCACTCCATTTTGCAACGCCATGCCATACCCTGTGGACAGCGCTTGATTGGAGCCAATTTCATCCTACAACAGGACGATGACCCAAAGCACACCTCCAAATTATGCAAGAATTATTTAGGGAAGAAGCAGGCAGCTGGTATTCTATCTGTAATGGAGCAGCCAGCGCAGTCACCAAATCTCAACCCCATTGAGCTGTTGTGGGAGCAGCTTGACCATATGATAGTGCACATCAAGCCAAACCAACTTGTGGGAGGGGCTTCTGGAAGCATGGGGGGAAATTTCTCCAGATTACCTCAGCAAATTAACTGCTAGAATGCCAAAGGTCTGCAATGCTGCAATTGTTGCAAAGGGAGCATTCTTTGATGAAAGCAAAGTTTAAAGGAGAAAATTATTATTTATTCGGACTCCCATGACAGCACTACGAGAGAGGGGATCCGCCCTTCAGGAACAGGAAACCTACAGATACAAAAGGGCGGTACCTCTCCCCATGCATCAGTTGGTTTCCTGTTCCTGGAGGGGCAGGATCCTACAGATGAATCTCGTAGATGGATCCCAGGCCGGCCGGTCGAATCAGGTAGCGGGGGGGTCTCCTACCTCGACCGGTGCGGAAGCTCCTGGAAGACATCACGGTGGTCCTGGCTGGACTGCACGTCAGTGATGTAGACAGCAGGGAGCAGAGTCCAGAGGATTCCTGATCTCCGTTAGCGCCGGCGCCGGTAAGTATATCGCTCCTTCGGTCCATGTGGTGGTGCAGCACGGTGGTGATGTAGCGGTGCCAGGAGGGGAACGCTATCCGGAACGCTGCTGCGTGCTCTTCGGCGTCCTGCATCGCTCTCAGCGTTAGCTGGAGCGTTTCCGGTGCAGTGACGTCGAGGGGGCGGAGTCAGCAGGCGTTTCCGGTCTCTGGGTGACTGCGCATGCGCAGTTCATCCAAGATGGCGGCGCCCATCGATCCTGAACGCCGGTCTCCTCACACACTGCGCTGACCCCCCAGATGTAGTCTCATCAGCCGGAACCAATAGGAGTGGCGCCAGGCAGCCTGCTGACCGGATCTGAGGGGGATTTAAGCAGGAGCTGGGAATAGAGCTCTGCCTTTGGTCACATCCACATCATGGAGAGTGATGGTGAGCGGCAGCTTCAGTTGCCGGAGGACGTGCGACAAAAGCCCACGGAGAAGGAGCATGCCAGAAGTGACCAGTCCAGCCGTAAAAGCTCGTCCAAGCAGGGCCAGAGCATCGACTGGCAAAGAACCCCCTCGTGTTCCGGTACCTTTTTTGGCGTACACTGGTAAGAGATCTACGTGAATGCTCACTCAGTGACGCGGGCCCCTTATACTTTGTCATTTTAGGGAAAGAAAAGTGCAAAGTCGAAACATAAGGAGTGTGCCCTGTGTGAAGTCCCGTTACCAGATTCTTATATTAAAAAATTATGCGCCTCCTGTATACAACAGACGGTGAGGTCTACAGGAGTGGAGGGGTTGAGTGACATCAGGCTAGATAGATGGTATCACCCTTATTGTCCTCCCCTAGGTAGCGGAAGAATCTGCTTCTACGGCTAATCTGCGTGAGATGATCCGTACAGAAGTAAGGGAATCCCTGCGGTCTATGTCCCAGGCGGGGAGTTCAAAACAGAGAACCTCGGTGATCTCTGATTCATCAGAGGAAGATAAGGATGAAGGTTCCTATGGCTCAAATCTCTCTTCCTCGTCATCAGAAGAGGAATCTGGCCGATTCTGTCTGCCTCTGGACCGAGTAGATAAATTAGTTAAGTCGGTCAGAGGTACGATGGGCCTAGAAGAACCTAAGACTCCGCTTTCCCGTCAGCAACTAATGTTCAGTGGTTTGGAACACAAGAAGCGTAGGTCCTTCCCGGTGAATGATAAAATTCAAGACCTGATTCTCCGGGAATGGAAGAAACCGGAGAAGAAAGGCTCATTACCACCAGCCTTAAAACGCAGATATCCCTTTGAGGATACGACTGTGGATACCTGGGACAAGGCCCCTAAATTAGATGCTGCGGTAGCAAAGGCATCAAAAAAGGCCGCATTACCTTTCGAAGATATGGGATCCCTTAAAGACCCCCTTGACAGGAAGGCGGATACCTTCCTTAAAGGTACCTGGGAGATGGCAGCCGGATCGTTGAGGCCAGCGGTGGCTGCGACTTGTACAGCCAGATCCCTAATGGTCTGGCTGGAACAGTTGGAATCCCAGCTTAAGGAAGGCGCTTCCAGAAGTTCCATTCTAAGTGCGCTTCCGGTGATTCAAGATGCTGCGGCTTTCCTGTCGGACGCGTCGGTCGATTCGGTCAGGATGGCGGCCAGAGCAGCAGGACTCTCCAACGCGGCTCGTAGAGCCCTGTGGTTGAAATGTTGGTCGGGTGACATTCAATCAAGGTCCAAATTATGCGCTATCCCATGCAAAGGGGAATACCTCTTCGGACCAACCTTGGATGACCTGCTTGAAAAGGCTGGAGATGACAAGAAAAAATTCCCGAGTTTGTCATCATCTTCTTATCGGCGTCCATTCAACAGGAGGAGATTTGGTCGCGGAAGGAAGCGCGCATCCTCACCCACTAGAGAGAATTTTAGATGGGAGGATAGACGCAGGAGAGGTACGGGTTACATGTTCCGCCGTTCCTCAAAAGAACGTAAGAAACCGGACCAATGACTAGCGATCCCTGTGGGAGGGAGATTGTCAGCCTTCTC
This sequence comes from Ranitomeya imitator, assembly GCF_032444005.1. Classification (NCBI taxonomy): domain Eukaryota; kingdom Metazoa; phylum Chordata; class Amphibia; order Anura; family Dendrobatidae; genus Ranitomeya; species Ranitomeya imitator. Next base: position 160,945,406 of record NC_091287.1, on the reverse strand, counting down.
TTCCGCATGGACTAACATCACAAATAGTGACTGGGTCCGAGGTATTATTTCAGAAGGTCTGAAATTAGAATTTATTCACTGGCCTCGGGATAAATTTATGTTAACCCCCTTACGTTCCTCCACTATTGAACAGACGGCTTTGGAGGCAGAAGTTGTGAGTTTATGCCTCAAAAACGTGCTGATTGAAGTTCCAGAGTCAGAAAGAGGGAGTGGATTCTACTCTCCCCTTTTTCTGATCCAGAAACCAGACAGATCATTTAGGACTATCATTAACCTTAAATCCCTGAATGAATACCTGGTTAAAGCCACATTTAAAATGGAGTCAATCAGCTCTGCAATTAAAATGTTGTTCAAACACTGCTTCATGGTAGTTGTGGACTTAAAAGATGCGTATTATCATGTTCCTATCCATGAAAACTTTCAGAGGTTTCTACGTGTGGCGGTGTCTATGGGGGGTATTGTTCGACATTTTCAATTTAGAGCCCTTCCCTTCGGCCTCTCAACGTCTCCCCGAGTATTCACTAAAGTAGTTGCGGAGGTCATGGCGCATTTACGTGAATCTGATATCCTCATAATCCCTTATCTGGATGATTTCCTGATAGTTGGGAACTCAGCAGACCATTGCCTTGCTCAGGTAAAAACAGCTATATCTAAGCTAGAGAATCTGGGCTGGATCGTGAATTATGAAAAATCCCGATTACAACCCCTAAAAAACCAGAGATTCCTAGGTCTGCTGTTAGATTCCGAGTCCCAACAATGCTGTCTTCCAACTGATAAACTGCGCCATATCCAACAACAGGTATTAAAAGCAATTAAAGAACCAACCATGACTCTTAGACAGGCTATGTCCTTGTTAGGTTCCCTAACTTCCTGTATTCCCGCCGTCCGTTGGGCCCAGTTCCACTCCAGACCTTTACAGTTTGACGTACTGAATTATGACAGAGTCTTACAGGGTTCCTTGCAGGGTCAGATGACATTGAGTCCAGAGGTTCTGACATCTCTTAGATGGTGGCTAAGGGAAGACAATCTGTCAGCAGGAGTTCCCTGGGTGACTCAAGTGACTCGGGTAGTTACGACGGACGCCAGCCCCACAGGGTGGGGGGCACACATGGGTGATGTGGTAGTCCAGGGTCTATGGGACCCCCAAACATCAGCCTCTTCTAATCAAAAGGAGTTGTTGGCGATTGAATTATCAATTAAGGAACTCCTCGTGTATCTACAGGGTCACCATGTCAAAATCCTCTCCGACAATCAGGTGGCAGTGGCCTACGTGAATCACCAAGGTGGAACACGCTCCGAGTCCCTGATGGAAATAGCGGACCGCCTGCTCCAGATAGCGGAAAATCATTTTCTATCTTTAGCAGCAGTACATATAAAAGGGAAGGAAAATATAAAGGCGGACTTTCTAAGTCGAAACACCTTAAGACAAGGAGAGTGGTCTCTGAACACAAAAATCTTCAACCAGATTGTCCGCAGGTGGGGTCATCCAGAGGTGGACCTATTTGCCAACAAGGACAACAGAAAAACGAAAAAATTCTGTTCCTTGAATCCCAGGGAATATCCGCTGGTAGTGGATGCCTTCCTGATCAGATGGGATTTCCGGTTGGCTTATGCGTTTCCCCCGCTAAACCTGTTGCCTCTGGTGGTCAGAAAGATAAGGGAGGATCAAGCGAGAATCATACTGATCGCTCCGTTCTGGCCCCGAAGGGCTTGGTTCTCCTGGCTCAGGACCATGTCGGTGGAAGACCCCTGGGTACTGCCAGACATCCCGGACCTACTTCATCAAGGTCCGATCAACCATCCACAAGTGAAGGGTCTACATTTGACGGCATGGTCTTTGAAAGGTCACTGTTAAAAAACAGAGGATTTTCTCCAAATCTCATTGATACCCTTATGAAGAGTAGAAAACTCATAACAACTAAGATCTACTCTAGAACTTGGAGGAAGTTTCTGGCCTCTTCAAATTTTAATATCGAAGAGGGTTTACCAATCAACCAGATTCTAGAATTCCTGCAGAGAGGGCTAGAGCTAAATCTATCCACGAGTACGCTAAAAGTACAAGTCTCAGCCCTAGGGGCCTTATTTTCTTGCAACATTGCTGGTAATTATTGGGTATCAAGGTTCATCAAAGCAGCTAGTAGATCCAGACCTATACACAGGAATAGGTCAATGCCTTGGGATCTTAACCTAGTCCTCTCAGCCTTGACTAAAGAACCGTTTGAGCCTTTACATTCAGCCTCACTTAAATTACTATCCCTCAAAACAGCATTTTTGGTGGCAATTACATCTGCTCGTAGGGTAGGAGACATACAGGCTCTTTCTAGGCTGTCCCCCTATACAGAGTTTCTACAGGACAGGGTAGTCCTCAGACCAGATCCAGCTTACTTACCAAAAGTGGCCTCAGAATTTCATAGATCTCAGGAGATAGTTCTACCATCATTTCTCCCTAATCCTTCTAATTCCAAAGAGGAGTTACTCCATACGTTAGATGTTAGGAGATGTCTCTTAGAATATATATCAGTCACTGATGCTTGGAAGAGAGAGGAGGCGTTGTTTCTATCTTTCCAAGGTCCCAGGAAAGGTCTTAGAGTGTCGAAGTACACGCTAGCGAAGTGGATTAGGGAGGCTATCTCTCTGGCTTATACTGCAGGTGGAGGTCCAGCTCCGCAGAATCTGAGGGCACATTCCACTCGGGCCATGGCTGCATCCTGGGCTGAGAGATCTGGAGTTTCCATCGACCAGATATGTAAGGCAGCTACGTGGTCATCCCCTTCCACCTTTTTCAAGCACTATAGGTTGGACTTGGGGTTCTCTTCTGATCTCACCTTCGGGTTAAGGGTGCTACAGGCTATAGTCCCTCCCTAAGGTAGTTTACATCTCTGTAATTCTCTCGTAGTGCTGTCATGGGAGTCCGAATAAAGCATTAAGCTACTTACTGGTAGCGGCATTTTTCGGAGGCCCATGACAGCACCCTTAGTTCCCTCCCTATTCACGTGGGGGTTGCACTTCCCATAATGTATATAATGAGATAGATAGATCTCACGTGTGGTATATAGTTCATTATGATTGATTATTTTTGGACATAAACTGTATATAATGTATGTTTGTGTGCTACTAACCGCGGTAGTCCTCTCAGGCTCTAATATACAACTGATGCATGGGGAGAGGTACCGCCCTTTTGTATCTGTAGGTTTCCTGTTCCTGAAGGGCGGATCCCCTCTCTCGTAGTGCTGTCATGGGCCTCCGAAAAATGCCGCTACCAGTAAGTAGCTTAATGCTTTCAAATAAAAATCTTTTTTTCGAACCTTCAATGTCTGGACTAGATTTTCAATTCATTTGGCAACTCATTTGATTAATAAAAGTGTGAGTTTTCATGAAAAACACAAAATTGTCTAGGTGACCCTAAACGTTTGGACGGTAGTGTAGATAGATAGACATAGATTATAGAATAAAATGTGTTTTTTTGTCCTTATGTGGATACAATGTAAATAAAAGCATCTTTGTCATAAATTTTTCCATGTTAATAAAATGTTACCTTTACCTACTTTGCATTAATTTAATACAGGGGGAGGGGTGAGTGCATATAGGAAAGAAGACACACAGTGGGGAGACAGCTGAAACGAGAGAACATATGAGGGAAGAATACAGCACAGTGGTGGAGAGAGAGATCAGACAAGGTGGAGAGCACATGGGGTACACAGGTCAAAGAAGAGATGACATGAGAGGAGAAGACAGCAGATGGGGTGAGAGAGACAGCACGAGGGAGACAGCTCAAATGGGACAGCACATGAGGGGAGAACACAGCACAGGAAGGAGAAAGACAGTAGACAAAGGGTAATAGCACATGGGGTAGACAGGTCAAAGAAGAGAGCACAGACGGGAAAAGTCAGCACATTGGGAAAGAGAGAGTGGATAGGTGGGTGAGCACATTGGGGGAGAGATTCTCAACACTGCAAAACCTGCCCCCATCTTGACATTACCGCCCTCCCGATGCGATTGCTTCGCGTCTCCATCTAGTGGTCATATACAGTTAGGGCCAGAAATATTTGGACAGTGACACAATTTTCGCGAGTTGGGCTCTGCATGCCACCACATTGGACTTGAAATGAAACCTCTACAACAGAATTCAAGTGCAGATTGTATCGTTTAATTTGAAGGGTTGAACAAAAATATCTGATAGAAAATGTAGGAATTGTACACATTTCTTTACAAACACTCCACATTTTAGGAGGTCAAAAGTAATTGGACAAATAAACATAACCCAAACAAAATATTTTTATTTTCAATATTTTGTTGCAAATCCTTTGGAGGCAATCACTGCCTTAAGTCTGGAACCCATGGACATCACCAAACGCTGGGTTTCCTCCTTCTTAATGCTTTGCCAGGCCTTTACAGCCGCAGCCTTCAGGTCTTGCTTGTTTGTGGGTCTTTCCGTCTTAAGTCTGGATTTGAGCAAGTGAAATGCATGCTCAATTGGGTTTAGATCTGGAGATTGACTTGGCCATTGCAGAATGTTCCACTTTTTGGCACTCATGAACTCCTGGGTAGCTTTGGCTGTATGCTTGGGGTCATTGTCCATCTGTACTATGAAGCGCCGTCCAATCAACTTTGCAGCATTTGGCTGAATCTGGGCTGAAAGTATATCCCGGTACACTTCAGAATTCATCCGGCTACTCTTGTCTGCTCTTATGTCATCAATAAACACAAGTGACCCAGTGCCATTGAAAGCCATGCATGCCCATGCCATCACGTTGCCTCCACCATGTTTTACAGAGGATGTGGTGTGCCTTGGATCATGTGCCGTTCCCTTTCTTCTCCAAACTTTTTTCTTCCCATCATTCTGGTACAGGTTGATCTTTGTCTCATCTGTCCATAGAATACTTTTCCAGAACTGAGCTGGCTTCTTGGTGTTTTTTTCTGCAAATTTAACTCTGGCCTGTCTATTTTTGGTATTGATGAATGGTTTGCATCTAGATGTGAACCCTTTGTATTTACTGTCATGGAGTTTTCTCTTTACTGTTGACTTAGAGACAGATACACCTACTTCACTGAGAGTGTTCTGGACTTTAGTTGATGTTGTGAACGGGTTCTTCTTCACCAAATTAAGTATGCGGCGATAATCCACCACTGTTGTCATCCGTGGACGCCCAGGCCTTTTTGAGTTCCCAAGCTCACCAGTCAATTCCTTTTTTCTCAGAATGTACCCAACTGTTGATTTTGCTACTCCAAGCATGTCTGCTATCTCTCTGATGGATTTTTTTCTTTTTTTCAGCCTCAGGGTGTTCTGCTTCACCTCAATTGAGAGTTCCTTTGACCGCATGTTGTCTGCTCACAGCAACAGCTTCCAAATGCAAAACCACACACCTGGAATCCACCCCTGACCTTTTAACTACTTCATTGATTACAGGTTAATGAGGGAGACACATTCAGAGTTAATTGCAGCCCTTAGAGTCCATTGTCCAATTACTTTTGGTCCCTTGAAAAAGAGGACGCTATGCATTACAGAGCTATGATTCCTAAACCCTTTCTCCGATTTGGATGTGGAAACTATCATATTGCAGCTGGGAGTGTGCACTTTCAGCCCATATTACATATATAATTTTATTTCTGAACATGTTTTTGTAAACAGCTAAAATAACAAAACTTGTGTCACTGTCCAAATATTTCTGGCCCTAACTGTATAACACCATTTTTTTCCTGACGGTTTAAGAGAAAGCTCATACTGTAAAGCTGGAATATGCTTCTGTTTTCTTGATCAGCCCATTAAATCTTTCATGTAGTCATTCTTTTCCTGTACATAACATGTCAGGACTGGAATATATACATGAGAACAATGACAGATCCCTAAAAATGTTTGTGCATAGTCGTTCTAGATTAATGGATCAATATAATTTTTCTTTTACATGTTAAAGTGAATTTCCCATGAAATACATTTATCGCCTATCAACAGGGTAGGTAATATATATGTGATCAGTGTGTATCCTACCGTAAGGATCTCTACCAATCACTAGAATGCGGGGGTTTGATGCCCCATTTCCCCTCATTGTGGTCAGGATTGAATGAAGCGTCGTGATAGTACATGCATATCGTCAGTTCTTCCATTGTCTGTCGGAATGACCAAGACAGCCAAGCACAGCCATCTTTTGTGTTACAAAAAGAAACTATGCTATATGATTGTGTATTCAACCAAATGTACTGTCTGTTATAAAAAGTGTCACGAGTTGCCTGTCTGCTGTAATGAGACATCTGTTTTCCATTAACAGCATTTATAACTGGATTGCTAAATAACATTGGAACCCATGTTGACCCAATCCTTCTGATACACCGGATTAAAGAGGGAATGGAGATTCCTAATTTGAGAGACTCGCTTGTTAAAATTCTGCAGGACTACAACCTCCAGGTGAGTTTTAAGACTTGAATGTCGTATTTGTGAATTTGACCTTAAACAGAACCTGTTAGTATAATTTTGGGCCATTTGAAGTTGCCACTTAAAAAAATTAAAATTACCATTTGAAGTGTTCTGCTAATTAGATTTTGATGCAAAGGGGTCGGACCATGTCCTGGATCTTCTCCTCCCAATCTGTGATTCCCAGCCCCTCCGCCTGCCTCCAGTTTTTAAATAACAGTTCACTGCTGAGATTTTAAGCAGATAAATAGTCATCCTCAGAGCGGAAGCAGGCGAGGGCTGAGGAAACACAGACAGGGAGGAGGAGACCCAGTGCACAGTCCGGCCCCTGTGCACTGAAATCTAATTAGCAGAAAAGTTCACATAGGGATTAAAGAAGAACCACAAAGTGGAATTATTCACCAAAGGTATCAATTCAATCCATATCACAGAGCCATTACAGCCGTGTCTTTACTCTACATTACACAATTGTGCGTCACTGAGTCTAGTCGGACAAGTGGGTACCTGGCAGCTTCTCGCTGTTTAATGTATGTTTGTCTCTGAAATTCCGCTGTGTTCCAGGGTCAAACATACATGGCTGAGTTTGTACAACCAGTGCCGGACACATTCTGCCCCAGGATTGGGCAGCATATATCAACTGTCAGGTTCTCTTAAATTCTTAGAGGTTGTCCTAATTCAGATTCTGTTTTTGCCTTAAATGCTAAAGTATAATGCCCCTAAAGATGTCCATATGCATTTTCTGCCCCTTTAATATTGTTTTATGTCTTTCTGCTTTGCTTCCTGCCCCCTGGCATGTTAGACCATGGGATATTAGGGTCCCATGCTGTGTACTAAGTTCTAGAGTCAACACAAGACAGTTCTTCTCCATTGATATCCCTTTGGATCCTAATGGGATAATATGCATTCCCTAACCATATTGAATGGAGCGAACCCTGGATCATCTAGCAACAGATCTCCATATTTTTTAATTGTATTTCTTATCAAATAGATGCCCTTAATAAGCCTAGTAATCCTGTTTATGAATTCTCTTTGAGTGGGTGTAAGTTCCTACAGCCCATGCTATAAGCTTCCAGGCCTTATGATATATCACAAACTGCTGTCTTCTTCAGGAGATCAACATATCCCAGGACACAAAAATAACAAGCAAAATCAATATTCAGATTATAAACCGCAGTAGAGTAACTACTCACCTGTAACTTGGGCATGGCCACATCATGTAAAGTAAATCTGTGCTATGGATTTTACACTTTTGATATATTGTAGAGTCTGAGAGCCCAGTTTTGAAAAAGGAACAATGGGGTCGTATGAACCCCATGGAACATATGTAGATAAGACAAATGATGTGCTTCACCAAGTGAAAGCTACAATGCTCTGGAAAGTATGTCACACCATTGTTCTTCCTCGATAAAACCCCACTCACCTTCCCATTTTCCTTTGACATATATCTGGTTACGCTACAATGCTTTACCCACTAGATGTTGATAAGAAAAAGAGAAAAGAGTCACAAAGACCGCTCTGCAGAGCTCAATATAAGAAATACTACACTGTATATCTTATTACAGACAGGTTATTCAATGAGATTTTCTCCACCTCATTTGTCATAGCATTTCTCACTTGAAGTTATTTGTAAAACTGATCTGATGCTAAATCAAAGTCAGTGGGCAAATCTAACTACACCTTTTTCCACGTCTTGAAAGTCACACCGTATTCCCATTCACATCTATTGGCCAAAGTTTTCCAAGCTCCTGAACTCTGGGAACCACCACACATCCTAAATGGGAATAACTTTGCTACACCCTTATATACCACTGTTCAGTGTTCAATTTGAGCCTATGTTTCTCCAGTATCTCCATTATTTGCTTACTTTGTGAGTTTTCTGTGTGTTCCATCCCCTAAAGTGCTGCCACTGTGCTGCCAAATAGTACATTTTAGGGTCAGGAACTGTCAATCCTCCTGCATCTGTGACCTTTCCATATCCAATCCATAAAAAGACACTTTAATTTGAGAAATAAATACTGGGGAACCCAGATGGGAGCAATATATAAGATATACAATAATTGAGGCATCCACATCATCTTCTTCAAGTTGGTGCAGCCCACCACTGAAAGACATAGTCTACATCACATCTCCGCTCTAAATTTAAATCTAACATTTAGGGAGTCCAGGTTAAAGCTTTTCATAGTTTTAGATAATTAGGGACACCTGGGTGCCAAAACATATCATGGTTGTCCTGCAAAAATCTATTATCTACTGACCCCAAATTCCTGATTTGTCCTGGTTTATGATCAAACCGGAATAGACCCCAAATTGTTTGAAGGGTTTCCATATTATTGCGAAAAGAGTGACCCATGTTTGCCAGAAATAAAAGCATATCAGCAAACAAGGCCATGGTCTGAGTGATGTGCGATTTATTTATTTTTTTTCTCGCACCCATAGGCTTGCATTGGCGAGTCTCGGCCTACTGCAATTTTACTCGCACGTCGACTACGGCTAAGAAAAAAACCGCTGATGTGAGCTGGTTCATAGATTAACCCTGGGCCGAGTGCTATACGATGTTTTCTCTCATAGCACGCCGCCGTATTCTAAGGTTGTGTGACTTCAGCCTAAAAGAGATAATCATTCAAAGTTTGGAAATTGCTAATTTTTAGCATTTTTTTTTCAAACTTCTGAAATGTTTATATCTAAATGCAGAAAATATCGACATAAATTCACCATTAACATAAAGTACAATATGTCACAAAAAAAAATTATTTCAAAATCACTGGGATATGTGGAACATTCCAGAGTTATTGTCACATAAAGTGACATTGGTCAGATTTGAAAAATTTGGCCTGGTTCATAAGGGGATAACCTATGTCGGACTGCACAGGAGGAGTGGATACCACAGGGGCCACCCTACTGCTACGCTACACAGACATTTTACATGTTCACACTCCAGCCTCATGCACATGTACTTGAGACACAATGCAGTGTGTAAAACAGCGTGTGCCTCCTAATGAATTTGGCGTTTTTCAGCTTACATGCGCCACCACAAGAAATGTGTTACAGTCACTGACTGGCTTATATTTGTGTTGTGTTTACACCACTTTTGTGAAATAAATGATGATGAGTTTCTTGGCTGTGCTCGGTTATGCTTAGCAGGCACAAACCTTTTGCAGCATTACAAACCATTTTACACTAGAATACTGGCGAAAACTGTTTGAGGAGTCAGGGCCAATGTATATATAAGGAGAAACCTGCTAGTCCAACAAAGTCGTTGATGAGAAGTTGGTGTAATGATGGAGCCGAGTCTCAGATCCATGCTACCCAAACCATGTCCCTTTAATTTGTGGGGGGTTTTTGCCTCTATCCTACAAAGGACCTTATGTATGTGAGCAGTATATTGTGCTTCTTTTTATAAATGTGCGTAGGCACCTGCTACAACGTACAGGACCACTGAATTGCTGTAAAAGGCTTTTTCAAGGAACAGACTCCTCATGCTACCTGCATAGTGACACCAGTACCAATAACGTTGCTGAGGCTGATGATCACGTCTGCAAGAGAGTCTGCCTGGATCAGAATCTCCTCCGATTACTCCGGTTTATTACTACCATCCTTCTGCTGTTGATTCTGTGCAGATAATGGCAGTATCTACACCATCACCTTGATGTAATAGTATGTTAGCACCATTTTTGTGGCACATATAATGTAAAGATTTATTCTTGTTACATTTTTTTTTTGGGGGGGGGGGGTGGATTTGAGGATGGGAAAAAATAGTAAATCCACAGCAATTTTTTGATGCACGTGCATTCACATTGTATCTTTATTATATCAACGTGCCACAGCCCAATCTGACTGTGGTATCAGAGGGCAAAGTGCCAGCAAGTGACAGTGCAGGCACAGGTCATGTAACTAAACCATCACTGCGTCATTATAGCACTGCTGTATGCGTTGAGATACTATAACTCCCATCAAGTCCTGAAGCTCTACAGATGTCAGTGAATACTTTAGATGTGCAGTTCCCATAGCGGAAGAGGAAGACAGAGATGATATTTGCTACAGTTATGCATTGCTTGAATAATCCTCATCAAAGCAGCAGAGTCCCTCCACCTCCTGCTGTTCTGGCACTAGGCGTTTGCGTCAGTCTGATACCTTTATACAAGAGATGATATTATCAGTTGCACCTCTACTACATAGGTGTCAGTCTGACATTGATACCTAGCGCAAGCACAGCAGGGCAAGGAGGTTGTGTGCTGCTATGGATACAGATTAGCCCAGAAATGAATAGCTGAGCTAGGGTAGGAGGGTGACGCACCTTCCTTCTCTTGTCTGTGTTTGCTCTGTAGTGGGGCCCACCAAATAATTCATCGCTTCCCCGGTGGGCCAGTTTGAGCCTGGAGATAATCGTGGTTGGTTCAACTTGCTTGCCATCAATGAATAACAAATTTTTATGTAGAATTGTAACAGAACAAAAGGTGGGTGGCCCATTTATCGCTGTAAGGTTGCATTCCATCCCATATTTTTTTTGTCTAGTCACATCAATTTTCTAATCGAAACAATTAAATGGAATAGATGTGTGAACAAGGACACTCGCCCGTCTCGAGCAGGTCTTGGAGATGAGGTACAGGATTTCCATAGGAAGGTGTGTTTCCCGAAGACTGATAGCCAGCAGATAAAATTTTAGGTAATTTAAATAATGCAACTCTCTTAACGGGATCTCTCATACCCCTTAGGATATGTGCACACGTCAGGATTTCTTCCGGATTTTTCGCTTTTGGTCACGTTTTTTCGCTATAAAAACACTTAGAATCCGCATACATATGCATCCTATCATTTAGAATACATTCCGCAATTTTTGTGCATATGTGCATTTTTTTCCACGAACAAACGCATCGCGGAAAAAAGCGCAGCATGATCATTATTTTGCGGCTTTTTTGCGGATTACCCACTATATTATTACATCCCAGAACCTCCGGAAAAATCCGCAAAAAAACGTGCAAAAAGCGTGAAAACTCCGCATGCGGATTTCTTGCAGAAAATGTCCGGTTTTGTTCAGGAAATTTCTGCAAGAAATCTGGACGTGTGCACATACCCTTAGGGTATGTGTCCACGTTCAGGATTGCATCAGGATTTGACGCAGGTAAAATCTGCACTAAATCTGCACCTGAGGTCACTGGCAGGTCACCTGCTTTTTTGATGCGTTTTTTTCATGCGTTTTACATGCAATTTTTTTTCATGCGGATTTGTGTGTGTTTTTGTAAGCTAAATAAAGATGTACAACCTCTTCATTTACATACTCCATTGAAGAATAATGTTTACACACACAGCTAGATAGATAGATAGCTAGATAGATAGATATCGTATCTATCTATCATATCTATCTATTATCTACTGATATATCTATTTACAAATATATCTATATATAGATATATTTGTAGATAGATATATCGATAGATAGATATATTGATAGATCGATAATAGATAAATAGATAATAGATAGATACGATAAACAGATACGATAGATAGATGGATACGATAGATAGATACGATAGATGAATCACACATGTGAGAAACTCAGACGAGTCTCGCATCTTAATACCCGGCACTACCGCTGGCACTCGGGAGCGGAGCGTGCTGTTGCATGTATTTCTATGCAGCCGCACGCTCCGGTCCCGAGTGCCGGGTATTAAAATGCGAGACTCGTCCGAGTTTCTCGCATGTGTGATCCCGGCCTTAAATAAAGACACATACACCCATGAAATCTGCGTTAGGCCGGGGTCACACTCGCGAGAAAATCAGTCTCTCTCTTTAATACCCGGCACTGCCACGGGCACTCGGGACCGGAGTGTGTGGCTGCATGCATTTCTATGCAGCTGAACACTCCAGTCCTGAGTGCCCACGGCAGTGTCAGGTATTTACCCCGACCTTACATGAAATATGTTTAATTTAAATAAAATTTAAAAAAAATGGCGCAGGCTCCCGCGCAATTTTTTGCGCCAGAGAGGGAAAGTGTTGTGAATTCTGCTTTTTGGCTCCCTCCAGTGGTTGTAGGTGGTAATGCAGTTGTCTCTGGGCTGCAGTCCTGGACAGGTGTATCTACTGATTGCAGTTCTGACTGGAGTATTTAGGTTTGCAGGACTCATTAGTCCTTGCCAGTTGTCAATGTTTCTTGGGAAGGATTTGATCTCTGTCTGGCTTCTCCTGCTTAGCTGCCAATTCAGCAAAGATAAGTGTCTGTTTCTTTTTCTATGGCACACAAGCTGTGTGCTTGTTTTTGATTGTATTCTTGCTCTGAGTTTAGTTGTCTCTGGAGTTGCAGATATACGTTCCACGTCATTAGTTAGATGGAGGAATTTTTATATAATCTGCTGTGGATATTTTTTGAAGGGTTTTAATACTGACCGCACAGAACTCTGTCCTATCCTTTCCTATTTTAGCTAGAGTGGCCTCTTGTGCTAAATCCTGTTTTCTGCCTGTGTTTGTCTTTCCTCTCCTACTCACAGCCAATATTTGTGGGGGCTGCCTATCCTTTGGGGTTCTGCTCTGAGGCAAGATAGTATTCCTATTTCCATCTTTAGGGGTATTTAGTCCTCTGGCTGTGACGAGGTGTCTAGGGCTTGTTAGGTACACCCCACGGCTACTTCTAGTTGCGGTGTTAAGATCAGGATTTGCGGTCAGTATAGTTACCACCTACTCCAGTGAAAGTTTTCATGCTGCTCCAAGGTCACCGGATCATAACAGTACAACTGGCCCATAATGAGTTAAATGCATCTCAGAAGAAGGGAAGAAAGGTGTTGAGCCATTTTTTTTTTCTTCAGTCTGCTTTATCTTCTCTTCCCTCTTTATCTCTGGGTGGCTGAGGAGCCTTGTGCAAGCATGGATGTTCAGGAATTAGTTTCTCGTGTAGACCAGCTTGCTGCTAGGGTACAGGGTATTTCTGATTATATTGTTCAAACTCCTGTTTTAGAGCCGAAGATTCCTACTCCTGATTTGTTTTTTGGGGACAGGTCCAAATTTTTGAGTTTTAAAAACAACTGTAAACTATTTTTTGCTCTGAGACCTCGATCCTCTGGTGATTCCATTCAGCAGGTTAAAATCGTCATCTCCCTGCTGCGTGGCGACCCGCAGGATTGGGCGTTTTCCCTGGAATCTGGGAATTCGGCTTTGCTTAATGTAGACTCCTTTTTTCAGGCTTTAGGATTATTATATGATGAACCTAATTCTGTGGATCAAGCTGAGAAGACCTTGTTGGCCCTGTCTCAGGGTCAAGAGGCGGCAGAATTGTATTGTCAGAAATTCAGAAAATGGTCTGTGTTGACTAAATGGAATAATGATGCTTTGGCGGCAATTTTCAGAAAGGGTCTTTCTGAATCCGTTAAAGATGTTATGGTGGGGTTTCCCACGGCTTCCGGTCTGAGTGATTCTATGTCTCTGGCCATTCAGATTGACCGGTGCTTGCGGGAGCGCAGAACTGTGCGCGCTGTGGCGTTGTTCTCAGAGCAGACTCCTGAGCCAATGCAGTGTGATAGGATTCTGTCTAAAACGGAACAACAAGGATTCAGACGTCAGAATGGGTTGTGTTATTATTGTGGCGACGCTTTTCATGTCATTTCAGTCTGCCCTAAGCGGACAAAGAGGATCGCTAGTTCATTTACCATGAGTACTGTACAACCTAAATTTCTGTTATCTGTGTCCTTGATCTGCTCATTGTCATCATTTTCTGTCATGGCGTTTGTAGATTCAGGCGCCGCCTTGAACTTAATGAACTTTGAGTTTGCCAGGCGTTGTGGTTTTCCCTTGCAGCCTTTGCAGAACCTTATTCCTTTAAGGGGCATTGATGCTACACCCTTGGCTAAAAATAAGCCCCAGTATTGGACACAGGTGACCATGCGCATGGCGCCAGCCCATCAGGAAGATTGTCGATTTCTGGTGTTGCATAATTTGCATGATGCTATCGTGCTGGGTTTTCCGTGGTTGCAGGTACATAATCCTGTGTTGGATTGGAAGTCCATGTCTGTGACTAGTTGGGGTTGTCAGGGGGTTCATAATGATGTTCCTTTGATGTCAATCTCCTCTTCTTCCTCTTCTGAAATTCCAGAGTTTTTGTCTGATTTTCAGGATGTATTCGATGAGCCCAAGTCCAGTTTCCTTCCACCGCACAGGGACTGCGATTGTGCTATTGACTTGATTCCAGGCTGTAAGATTCCTAAGGGTCGACTTTTCAACCTGTCTGTGCCTGAACATACCGCCATGCGGAGCTATATTAAGGAGTCTTTGGAGAAAGGGCATCTTCCACATTCGGCCATCTTCTTCACCGTTGGGAGCGGGGTTCTTTTTTGTTGCTAAAAAAGATGGTTCCTTGAGACCCTGTATTGATTATCGCCTCTTGAATAAAATTACGGTCAAGTTTCAATACCCTTTACCTTTGATTACCGATTTGTTTGCTAGGATTAAGGGAGCTAGTTGGTTTACGAAGATTGACCTTCGGGGGGCATATAATCTTGTTTGTATTAAGCAGGGTGATGAATGGAAAACTGCGTTTAATACGCCCGAAGGCCATTTTGAATACCTTGTGATGCCATTCGGGCTCGCAAATGCTCCATCTGTTTTTCAGTCCTTCATGCATGATATTTTCCGGGCTTATATTGATAAGTTCTTGATTGTATATTTGGACGATATTTTGATTTTTTCCGATGATTGCGAGTCTCATGTGGAACAGGTCAGGATGGTATTTCAGATCCTTCGTGACAATGCCCTGTTTGTGAAAGGGTCTAAGTGTCTCTTTGGGGTGCAGAAGGTTTCTTTTTTGGGCTTTATTTTTTCTCCCTCATCTATAGAGATGGATCCGGTTAAGGTTCAGGCCATTCATGATTGGATTCAGCCCACATCCGTGAAGAGCCTTCAGAAATGTTTGGGTATTGCAAATTTTTATCGCCGTTTCATTGCTAATTTTTCCAGCGTTGTTAAACCCTTGACCGATTTGACGAAGAAAGGCGCTGATGTGGCGAATTGGTCCTCTGCGGCTGTCTCTGCCCTTCAGGAGCTTAAAAGTCGATTTACTTCTGCTCCGGTGTTGCACCAACTGGATGTTTCTCTTCCGTATCAGGTTGAGGTTGACGCTTCTGAGATTGGGGCAGGGGCCGTTTTGTCTCAGAGGGATCCTGTTGGTTCCTTAATGAAACCGTGTGCCTTCTTTTCCCGTAAGTTTTCGCCTGCTGAACGCAATTATGATGTCGGCAATCGGGAGTTGTTGGCTTTGAAGTGGGCGTTTGAGGAGTGGCGACATTGGCTTGAGGGAGCTAAGCTCCGTATTGTGGTCTTGACCGATCATAAGAATTTGATTTACCTCGAGTCTGCCAAACGGCTGAATCCTAGACAGGCTCGATGGTCCTTGTTTTTTTCCTGTTTTGATTTCGTGGTCTCGTACCTTCCGGGTTCTAAGAATATTAAGGCTGATGCCCTCTCTAGGAGTTTTTTTGCCTGATTCTCCTGAGGTCTTAGAACCGGTCGGTATTCTGAAAGAAGGGGTGGTCCTTTCTGCCATTTCCCCTGATTTACGACGGGTTCTTCAGGAATTTCAGGCTGACAGACCTGACCGCTGTCCTGTGGGGAAACTGTTCCTGACAGATGGACTAGTAGAGTGATTTCTGAGGTTCACTGTTCCGTGTTGGCTGGTCATCCTGGCATTTTTGGTACCAGAGACTTGGTTGGTAGGTCCTTTTGGTGGCCTTCTTTGTCGTGTGATGTGCGTTCTTTTGTGCAGTCCTGTGGGACTTGTGCGCGGGCCAAGCCTTGTTGTTCCCATGCTAGTGGGTTGCTTTTGCCATTGCCGGTCCCTGAGAGGCCCTGGACGCATATTTCTATGGATTTTATTTCCGATCTTCCGGTTTCCCAGAGGATGTCTGTTATCTGGGTTGTTTGTGACCGTTCTCTAAGATGGTTCATTTGGTGCCTTTGCCTAAATTGCCTTCCTCTTCGGATTTGGTTCCGTTGTTTTTTCAACATGTGGTCCGTTTGCATGGTATTCCAGAGAATATTGTGTCCCACAGAGGTTCCCAGTTTGTTTCTAGATTTTGGCGAGCCTTTTGTGCTAGGCTGGGCATTGATTTGTCTTTTTCTTCTGCGTTTCATCCTCAGACAAATGGTCAGACCGAGCGAACTAATCAGACTTTGGAGACTTATTTGAGATGCTTTGTGTCTGCTGATCAGGATGATTGGGTGGCTTTCTTGCCATTGGCCGAGTTTGCCCTTAATAATCGGGCTAGTTTGGCTACTTTGGTTTCGCCTTTCTTTTGTAATTTTGGTTTTCATCCTCGTTTTTCTTCTGGGCAGGTTGAGCCTTCTGACTGTCCTGGTGTGGATTCTGTGGTTGACAGCTTGCAGCAGATTTGGGCTCATGTGGTGGACAATTTGGTGTTGTCTCAGGAGGAGGCTCAACGTTTTGCTAACCGTCGTCGGTGTGTTGGTTCCCGACTTCGGGTTGGGGATCTGGTCTGGTTGTCTTCCCGTCATGTTCCTATGAAGGTTTCTTCTCCTAAGTTTAAGCCTCGGTTTATTGGTCCTTACAGGATTTCAGAGATTATTAATCCGGTGTCTTTTCGACTGGCGCTTCCGGCCTCTTTTGCTATCCATAATGTATTCCATAGATCTTTATTGCGGAAATATGTGGAGCCCGTTGTTCCCTCTGTTGATCCTCCGGCCCCTGTGTTGGTTGATGGGGAGTTGGAATATTTTGTTGAGAAGATTTTGGATTCCCGTTTTTCGAGGCGGAAGCTTCAGTACCTTGTCAAATGGAAGGGCTATGGCCAGGAGGATAATTCTTGGGTTTTTGCCTCTGATGTCCATGCCGCTGATTTGGTTCGTGCCTTTCATCTGGCTCATCCTGATCGGCCTGGGGGCTCTGGTGAGGGTTCGGTCACCCCTCCTCAAGGGGGGGGTACAGTTGTGAATTCTGCTTTTGGGCTCCCTCCGGTGGTTGTAGGTGGTAATGCAGTTGTCTCTGGGCTGCAGTCCTGGACAGGTTTATCTACTGATTGCAGTTCTGACTGGAGTATTTAGGTTTGCAGGACTCATTAGTCCTTGCCAGTTGTGTCAATGTTTCTTGGGAAGGATTTGATCTCTGTCTGGCTTCTCCTGCTTAGCTGCCAATTCAGCAAAGATAAGTGCATGTTTCTTTTTCTATGGCACACAAGCTGTGTGCTTGTTTTTGATTGTATTCCTGCTCTGAGTTTAGTTGTCTCTGGAGTTGCAGATATACGTTCCACTTCTTTAGTTAGATGGAGGAATTTTTGTATAATCTGCTGTGGATATTTTTTGAAGGGTTTTAATACTGACCGCACAGAACTCTGTCCTATCCTTTCCTATTTTAGCTAGAGTGGCCTCTTGTGCTAAATCCTGTTTTCTGCCTGTGTTTGTCTTTCCTCTCCTACTCACAGCCAATATTTGTGGGGGGCTGCCTATCCTTTGGGGTTCTGCTCTGAGGCAAGATAGTATTACTATTTCCATCTTTAGGGGTATTTAGTCCTCCGGCTGTGACGAGGTGTCTAGGGCTTGTTAGGTACACCCCACGGCTACTTCTAGTTGCGATGTTAAGATCAGGATTTGCGGTCAGTATAGTTACCACCTACTCCAGTGAAAGTTTTCATGCTGCTCCAAGGTCACCGGATCATAACAGGAATGCCAGTGACTGGGGGACTGATATTTTTAGCCTGGGAAGGGGTTAATACCCATTGAGCTTCCCAGGCTATGAATATCAGCCTGCAGCTGTCTGCGTAGCCTTTACTGGCTATAAAAATAGGGGAACCCCCAAAAAAAATTGATGTGGGGGTCCCCCTATAATTTATAGCCAGAAAGACTACGCAGACAGCTGCGAGCTGATATTCATAGCCTAGAGAGGGACCATGGATATTGCCCCCCTTCCGGCTACAAATACCAGCCCCCAGCCGCCCCAGAAATGGCGCATCTATAAGATGCGCCAATTCCAGTGCTTAGCCTCTCTTCCCACTCCCGAGTTCCGGTGGGATATGGGGTAATAAGGGGTTAATGACACTTTAGGTAACATTAAGCCCGGTTAATAATGGCGAGGCATCAATAAGACGCCTATCCTTTATTAATCCTAGTAAACTGTAAATAAAACACAGACACTAGAAAAAAGTATTTTAATGAAATGATTACACACACTTTTTGACCATATCTTTATTGTACGCTCAATCCTCTTAAAGACCCTCGTCCTGCAACAAAGCAAAAAAAAACAAACCAAATTAATACTCCCTGTCCGCCAGGGCCGGACTGGCCATCTGGCAATTCTGGCAAATACTAGAAGGGCCTGTCTGGTCGTGGGCTGCCTTGTCTGCTATGTTATTTACAGAATCAGTGTTCTCAAGACACCCATACTGTTAACCCCTTCATGACCTTGGGATTTTCCATTTTTCCGTGTTCGTTTTTCGCTCCCCTCCTTCCCAGAGCCATAACTTTTTTATTTTTCCATCAATATGGCCATGTGAGGGCTTATTTTTTGCGGGACAAGTTGCACTTTTAAATGACATCATTGGTTTAACCATGTCGTGTACTAGAAAACAGGAAAAAAATTCCAAGTGCGGTGAAATTGAAAAAAAAAAAGTGCAATCCCACACTTGTTTTTTGTTTGGCTTTTTTGCTAGGTTCACTAAGTGCTAAAACTGACCTGCAATTATGATTCTCCAGGTCATTATGAGTTCACAGACACCAAACATGTCTAAGTTCTCTTTTATCTAAGTGGTGAAAAAAAATTCCAAACTTTGCTAAAAAAAAAAAAAAAAAATTGCGCCATTTTTATCGGAAGTAGCGTAGCGTCTCCACTTTTAGTGATCTGGGGTCGGTTGAGGGCTTATTTTTTGCGTTCCAAGCTGACATTTTTATTGATACCACTTTTGTGCAAATACGTTCTTTTGATCGCCGGTTATTGCATTTTAATGCAATGTCGCGGCGACCAAAAAAAAAAGTAATTCTGGCGTTTCTAATTATTTTCTCGCTACGCTGTTTAGCGATCAGGTTAATGCTTTTTTTTTTTTATAGATCGGGCGATTCTGGACGCGGCAATACCAAATATGTGTAGGTTTGATTTTTTTTTTATTGTTTTATTTTGAATGGGGCAAAAGGGGGGTGATTTAAACTTTTATTTATTTTTTTTTTTTTCACATTTTTTTTTACTTTTTTTTTTTTTTTTACTTTTGCCATGCTTCAAAAGCCTCCATGGGAGGCTGGAAGCTGGCACAACTCGATCGGCTCTGCTACATAGCAGCGATCATAAGATGATCATAAGCCGTGCTCACAGCAAACCGGCATCAGTAACCATAGAGGTCTCAAGGACCTCTATGGTTACTATGCAGAAGCATCACTGACCCCCGATCATGTGACGGGGTCAGCGATGTGCTCATTTCCGGTCCGATGGCCAGAAGCGCCGGTTAAATGCCACTGTCTGTATTTGACATGAAAACACAAAAAAGCACAGTAAAACCAAAAACACACTGTTGCAAAAAAATCACAGTGGACAGCAAGTGCTAGTAAAAAGATGGAAAAAACAGGGTATTTGGTTGATACGTTTTTTGCAAAAAATGTATATTAAGCCGCTCTACCAAACGTCAAGGTATACCCATATCAGAGCAGTCCTAACTAATGTATGTAATCCCTATCTGATGTATTTAAAACCTGGTCATATGTACAATACCTGTATGAGCAGGATTCAGAAAAGGAATGTCCATGTGGACACGCTGGACAGAACGGCTCCTGTGCGCACAGCTCAAAAAAAGAGGGGTGGAGGCCTCCCCAGTCTTGTGGACACAAGAAAACAATTATATGAAACCAGAACACATGAGCTGCGCACACAGTGAACAAGCCCGTAGAGACATGTTCACACCACCAAGAGACTTGAAAACACAAAAAAGCACAGTAAAACCAAAAACACACTGTTGCAAAAAAATCACAGTGGACAGCAAGTGCTAGTAAAAAGATGGAAAAAGCAGGGTATTTGGTTGATACGTTTTTTGCAAAAAATGTATATTAAGCCGCTCTATCAAACGTCAAGGTATACCCATATCAGAGCAGTCCTAACTAATGTATGTAATCCCTATCTGATGTATTTAAAACCTGGTCATATGTACAATACCTGTATGAGCAGGATTCAGAAAAGGAATGTCCATGTGGACACGCTGGACAGAATGGCTCCTGTGCGCACAGCTCAAATAAAGAGGGGTTGAGGCCTCCCCAGTCTTGTGGACACAAGAAAACAATTATATGAAACCAGAACACATGAGCTGCGCGCACAGTGAACAAGCCCGTAGAGACATGTTCACACCACTAAGAGACTTGAAAACACAGAAAAGCACAGTAAAACCAAAAACACACTGTTGCAAAAAAATCACAGTGGACAGCAAGTGCTAGTAAAAAGATGGAAAAAACAGGGTATTTGGTTGATACGTTTTTTGCAAAAAATGTATATTAAGCCGCTCTACCAAACGTCAAGGTATACCCATATCAGAGCAGTCCTAACTAATGTATGTAATCCCTATCTGATGTATTTAAAACCTGGTCATATGTACAATACCTGTATGAGCAGGATTCAGAAAAGGAATGTCCATGTGTGCGCACAGGAGCCGTTCTGTCCAGCGTGTCCACATGGACATTCCTTTTCTGAATCCTGCTCATACAGGTATTGTACATATGACCAGGTTTTAAATACATCAGATAGGGATTACATACATTAGTTAGGACTGCTCTGATATGGGTATACCTTGACGTTTGGTAGAGCGGCTTAATATACATTTTTTGCAAAAAACGTATCAACCAAATACCCTGTTTTTTCCATCTTTTTACTAGCACTTGCTGTCCACTGTGATTTTTTTGCAACAGTGTGTTTTTGGTTTTACTGTGCTTTTTTGTGTTTTCAAGTCTCTTGGTGGTGTGAACATGTCTCTACGGGCTTGTTCACTGTGCGCGCAGCTCATGTGTTCTGGTTTCATATGTCTGTATTTGACAGCGGCATTTCCGGTATCTAGTTAATAGTGGCAGGTGAATCGCGATTTCACCCGCCGCTATTGCGGGCACATGTCAGCTGTTCAAAACAGCCGACATTTCTCGGCTTTGAGGTGGGCTCACCGCTGGAGCACGCATCAAAGCGGGGGCGTACTAACCAGTCGGAGGTCAGAAAGGGGTTAAGAGTTGTGACGGAGCACAAATTCGCTGACTCCGTCACTTACTTCAGCAGGCCACGAGTATCAATAGAATTATTGGTCTTGTAATAAATCTTGCCTTCCTCCTTTCAGGGTAATCTATCCAATCTGGTGCTTGGGAAGGGGACAGCATGGGCCTGTGTGATTTCAAATGCCAGAGCTGAATTTCAGCCCCAGTCCGTGCCTGCTGTCCGCAGATATCCCATAACGAGTGTCCCATGACAAGTCCAGCTCTGCTACATCTGGATGCCTATCATCCAGACATAGCAGCAGAGCTTGTAGAAGATCGCTGGAGATAACTCTCCAGCGATCACCTACATTCTAGCACTCACGGTCAGCTGACCATGAGAACCAGTCTAGTGTGACTGGAGATAACCCCCCGGTCACGTGTATGGCAGTTCTCACGGTAAGCTAAGTTATCGCGAGAACTTATCTTACCGCGAGAACTGCAGTGGAGGCGGGGCTTCTGGCGGTGGAACAGGTAAGCCGGCATGTGACATGCGTAGTAAGCTGCATTAACGCAGTTTCTACACATTTCCCTAATCAATAGATGCAGTTTTACCGAATCTAATGATTATCTATGGGAAATTTACGGCACGGTGACGGAGCGTCGCCGCACTGTAAACAGACATGCTGCGTTCTGAAAAGACGCGCCGCATGTCCGTTTACGCGGGTCTGACGCCTGCGTGTTTACCGCATAGTGGAGACGAGATTTCGTGAAATCCCCTCCACTATGCTGTAACATCTGGATGCTGTGTGTTTCCTGAACGTGGACACATACCCTTATATTCTAGTTAAACGAAGTCCACCTAACAGCAATATTTGCAGTGCAGTACAGCATCTGTCCCTGGGACAAGGTTCCCAGCCATTACTTCAGATCATGCATATAACAGATGCCCCCATGGAAAACTCATTGGTGGAGCAATAAGTAGCACTGCATATAAAACATCATCCTTTTCAAACTCCCTCCTTCTTCCCCCTTCCTCAAAAAAGAATACTGTAACCTACCTGGACTAGATAGATGAGATACAGAACATTATTCTAGAGGCTGTAGATGGTGTTTTGATCACAATACCATCCAGACAGGTGACATATATGTGTTTGCAGAGAAAAAATAAATTATGATAATATTGCCAGAAGCGTTGCTCAGGAGATCAATCCAGGAAAATTCTTGCTTAGGTGCATCAAAGAAATTGATGGATCCAAGTTAGACAACTAGCAGCCTGGCAGGATAGAGCATAGCATATGGTACTTGTAGATTGTGGAGGCGACGTTTGATGTCTATAAGTGTGCTCTTTTCTGCACTTCAGTGGAGAAATCATGAAAAGGGGAGATTTTTTTCCCCCATTTATATAGATTTCTCTTACTTTCTTGAGGATCCCATCTTGATCTTTATCATATAGAAGCTTTACTAAGACAGATCTGGATAGCGCTGTAGCAGGCGAAGGGTAGGAAGAGACTCAACTACTTTTAGAGGAGTGAGAACATCTTTCCCAAATAATTTTTGTGTCCCAATTCTCAAAGTCTAAGTTTGTTTTAACCTCATTTTTTTCCGGGACCCCTACCAGTTGCACATTATTCTTTCTTAGCCTATTCTCTAGCTCAACTGCTTTAGACTGTAAGGCATTAATAAAGTGATCATGGCAATCGTTAATGACCAGTGTCACTTGATCTTCCAGATCACT
Organism: Ranitomeya imitator; assembly: GCF_032444005.1. Classification (NCBI taxonomy): domain Eukaryota; kingdom Metazoa; phylum Chordata; class Amphibia; order Anura; family Dendrobatidae; genus Ranitomeya; species Ranitomeya imitator. The sequence goes on along the minus strand of NC_091287.1, from coordinate 160,922,130 downwards.
GATGTACCCCTCAGCATCAGCAGCGCGCTCAGACACTTTCTGTAGACTGCCTCATCAAATTGATCTCCTCAGTGACATGCCCAGCCTGCATAGTCAGCAATGCAATAGCTTTATTGCATTGTGTAACCTCATTCTATTCATCTGCCAGTGTATACTCGGCTGGTGCTAGGCCATTCTGCTTGGCTGTCTTTCTTTTCTTAGACCTCTCATTATTTCCCACAGTTCAGTTCCCTTCCTAATCATTCCACGAATGATATAGATATAGGTCCACTTTCTTTCCCATCTGTGGACCTATATACCATTGATTGAATCCCTGCCGCTTTGCTCTCCCTTACTCTGTTGAATCTCTCCATTTGCCTGCACAAGGTGGCATGGGGTGGTAGTTGCGGGCGAGTCCACTTACAATCACAGTCCACTTACAGTCACAGTCCACAAACACCCCGGCCCCTTGAACATTCACAAACAGGACAGACGCAATCCCAGGTACAGCTGCAGTCCAATAGGGAATCAGATAAATAAGAGTTGAAAAAAGTGCAACATCAACTTCCTACTCTCTCCCTAACGACGTCCACGGTGGTACCCACAACAGCCATGGCGGCCGAAAAAGGAGGTAGTCCATATGCCGAAATCTAGATGCTTAAAGTCCCTTCGGTGGAGCATCTATGTAGTCCTGGTGCTCGTTTCACCGCCCATAAGTCTGGGGCAGCACTCTCTGTTCCCTCCAGGGGTCCGGCCAGCTCCCCAACAGGGCAACACAACCTGCCACGAGCACACTTACCCGATTTCTGATCAGGAAGCAGGAGCTTCCTGCTGCCTTGAGGTTGCAAATCCAGCCTCTTTCTTAACCCCTTACTTTCCCTAAGCTAAACACACAGTCATACAATACAGAATAAAAGGGATATTGCACATGACATTAACAATTAAAGGGAACTTTACATAGTACAATAGTGTAAACATAATACAGCAACAATACACATGAACATTTCACAGTAAGACAGTAGTACATAGGTACACCATCCGGGTACCGCATAAAGTGCACGGGAGCTGCACATAGGAGAGTGTGTAAACAATGGGTTTCTCCACCACCTCCTTACACCTCTCCGTCTTAAAACCCCAGTCATCCTCGAATATCAGGGCCTAAGAAAACAGCTATCTACTATATAACTGTCTAAGGGTCACTTCCGTCTGTCCTTCTGTCTGTCACGGATATTCAATGGAAATCCAAGTCGCTGATTGGTCGCGGCAAAACAGCCATGACCAATCAGCGATGGGCACAGTCCGGCGGCAACATGGCCGCTCCTTCCTCGCCGCAGTCAGTGCCCCCTCCATACTCCCCTCCAGTCAGCGCTCACACAGGGTTAATGGCAGCGTTAACCGACCACGCTATGCCGCGGTGTAACGCACTCGGTTAACGCTGCTATTAACCCTGTGTGACCAACATTTTACTATTGATGCTGCTTATGCAGCATCAATAGTAAAAAGATCTAATGTTAAAAATAATAAAAAAAATAAAAAATCGTTATATACTCACCGTCCGTCGGCCCCTCGGATCCACAACAGGCCTTTCCCGCTCGCGACGCTCCGGTAACCGGTCCATGCTGCGATCGCGAGACCGCTACATCATCATCTCGAGAGACCGCAATGCACTCTTGAGACCGGAGCGCGGGAGGAGTGTCGGTAACCGCTTTGCTTGGATCCGGGGGCTCCGGAAGGTGAGTATATAACTATTTTTTATTTTAATTATTTTTTTTAACAGGGATATGATGCCCACATTGCTATATACTACGTGGGCTGGGCAATATACTACATGGGCTGTGCAATATACTACGTTGGCTGCGCAACGTGGCTGGGCAGTATACTACGTGGGCTGTGCTATATACTACGTGGGCTGTGCTATATACTACATGGGCTGTGCAATATGCTACGTGACTGGGCAATATACTACGTGGCTGGGCAACGTGACTGGGCAATATACTACGTGACTGGGCAATATACTACGTGGCTGGGCAATATACTACATACTACGTTTCTGGGCAATATACTACATGACTGGGCAATATACTACGTGGCTGGGCAATATACTAACATACTACGTGGCTGGGCAATATACTACGTGACTGGGCAATATACTACGTGACTGGGCAATATACTACATGGCTGGGCAATATACTACATACTACGTGACTGGGCAATATACTTTGTGGCTGGGCAATATACTATGTCACTGGGCTATATACTACGTTACTGGGCAATATACTACGTGACTTGGCAATATACTACGTGGCTGGGCAATATACTATGTGTCTGAGCAATATACTACGTGGCTGGGCAATATACTACATGGACATGCATATTCTAGAATACCCGATGTGTTAGAATCGGGCCACCATCTAGTAAAACATAAGAGCGTATCGCAGTCCGGAATATTTATGCAGTCTCTTGAAGTGGCCCGATGGTCAATTTATTACATTTTTTTTTCATAATGGCAGTCTTACCCTCCCTCCATTTAGGGGACTACGGACTTGTAGATGGTGGTAGGCTGCATTTAACACGGGACTAGTCCAAGGAAAGACATGAGACAAAGTCCAAGGGTGAGAGTTAAATCCCGCAGCAGCCATACACAAAATCCACCATAATCAACCCCCATAGGGTTTCGGTCCCACGATCCAGCAAGGGATGCACCAGCGGGAGCAAACTAACTGAGAGGACGGGAAAACAAATGAACACGGTCCTTACTTTGTGACTACGGAGGCCACGCCTAATGCCTCAGTCCTTTGGGCATTATACAGGGCTCCCTACCCACTCAGGATTGCTTAACAGTCCCTGGTATTTTTTTTCCTAAGTGCAACCGGCACCAAACACAATTTAAAGGGGCCATTTCAGTCCACACATGGCCACTGAGTTGCATAATGGGCCGCATGCGGACGCTGCACATCTATATACGTGTGGGACGAGGACCCGCTGGAGGAGAAGTCCCCACCGTTCTTCCGGCTCCCCATCCCCCCCCAACAGCAGTCCCACAGCTCCCAGAGCCTCCTGCTCTGCTGTAACATTTGCGGCCGCTTCACTGTGTTTAGGCGCCGCTCTCTCTTGTACCTCTTCAGAAGCTGCGGCCGTAGCAACCGATCGTACAACACTCTAAGCCTCCTGCAGTGGGCTTGCCTCCCCATCAGGCTATTCTTACGGCCACCGTGTAGGGCCCTTGGGGCCCCTGCTTCTTGACAAAGGCTACTCTGTCCCCCTCCTGTAGAGGACCACAGAACATTAGGGACCCGGTGTTCACCTAAACTTTCACTCCTATCTCAAGCTCCTGAATTAAACCGTAACCCTTGTCAAAGTACCGGACCACTCCACGGGTCATCTGGCCTGCCTCAGCTCCCCTGCCGGGTGCTGTAACTCCTGTTCTGAATTCTGCTCTTGGGTTCCCTCCAGTGGTTGTAGGTGGAAATGCAGTTGTCTCTGAGTCACAGTCCTGGCCAGGTGTATCTACTGATTGCAGTTCTGACTGGGATATTTAAGTGTGCAGGATTCATTAGCCCTTGCCAGTTGTCAATGTTTCTTCTGAAGTGTTGGATCACTTTCTGGCTTCTCCTCAGCTGTCAATTCAGCAAAGATAAGTGTCTGTTTTTTGTTTCAGTGGCACACATGCAGTGTGCTTATATTCTGTGCTATTCATTTGTTTTTCTCTTGTCCAGCTTAGACTGTGTCAGTGTTTTCTCAGTCTTTTTGGATTCTCTGGAGATGCAGATATACGCTCCACATCTTTAGTTAGATGGTGGAGTTTTTGTATTTTCTGCTGTGGATATTTTTGGAAGGATTTTTAATACTGACCGCTTAGTATCCTGTCCTATCCTTTCCTATTTAGCTAGTGTGTGCCTCATTTGCTAAATCCTGTTTTCTGCCTTTGTGTGTCTTTTCCTCTACTACTCACAGTCAATATTTGTGGGGGCTGCCTATCCTTTGGGGTTCTGCTCTGAGGCAAGGTAGAAATTCCTATTTCCATCTATAGATTCCATCTTTAGATTGTGAGCCCCATCGGGGACAGCGATGATAATGTGTGCAAACTGTAAAGCGCTGCGGAATATGTTAGCGCTATATAAAAATAAAGATTATTATAGGGGTATTTAGTCCTCCGGCTGTGTTGAGGTGTCTAGGTTTTGTTACGCACACCCCACGGCTACTTCTAGTTGCGGTGATAGGATCAGGGTTTGCGGTCGGTATAGTTACCACCTACTCCAGTGAAAGTTTTCATGCTGCTCCAAGGTCACCTGATCATAACAAACTCCTGGACGATGAGCCTCTCCTGCCGCTTCTTCTCCCATATGACTCTTCGGATCCATCAGGCCTCTGCAGCCGTGGGCACCCAGGGCTCCTCCACATGCATGCCGCGGAGGTCAGCCGGAGCGGGTGCGGCCTGTGGGAACGTAGGTGCTCTCACTGCCAAGGATGACAGCAGAGTGGGAAGAAGGTACACCTCCAGTGATGACAGCGGGGCCACAGGAAGCAGGGAGGCAGAGAATGAGATGGCGAGATGACCGGGTGATAATTCTTTACTCACCGCCGCGCCCGGTGACAGTCCTCTAGTGCAGCCGCCAGTGCTGGTGACCGTAACCACCATGATCCCTGCAGAGCTGCCTCCAGGGTCTTCCGGATTCCTTCGGGTTGTTTGCTTAACCGCCGGAACAGGGGTTGCTCCTCCAGTTCCTCTGACTAACAGGCCTCAAAGTGCAAGCCCGCCTCCACTTGGGCCACGGATCGCCCCCAGTCCTGGTGAACAATGCCGCTGCAAAACGACATGCTTCCTCGTTGCATGGTCTCGGGTAATGGCGTCTCTCCTTCTGAGTTCCACCTATTCGTGGGTGGGGTCACTTCCTGCTGCTCCTTCCGTTTATCCTGGTCAGAGACCGTTAGTCCTGGTGCCTCTTTCACTGCCCATAGGTCCGGGGCAGCACTCTGTTCCTTCCACGGGACTGGAAGGACAACAGCTCCTTTTTTGCCCGCTCCCATTTAGGGAAGGCATTCTTCTCAAAGAGACGTGGCTATCTTCTTTTCGGCGCCAAGATGTTTCTTTGACGCCCACGATATGCAGCCCCATCCTCGATTTTCGCGCTAACAGCCGCCTTTTCAGCAGCCGTCAGCGTCATCTTTGTTCACTTTTCCATAGTCACTACGCCAAATGTAACAAGGTGGCATGGGGTGGTAATCGCGGGCGAGTCCACTTACAGTCACAGTCCACAAAAACCCTGGCCCCTTGCACATACACAGACAGGACAGACACAATCCCAGGCACAGCTGCAGACAAACAGCTTAATAAAAGAGGTAAATAAAGTGCAACATCAACTTTCTACTCTCTCCGTAACGACGTCCATGGCCGTACCCACAGCAGCCATGGCTGGCGAAAGAGGAGGTAGTCCATATGCCGGAATCTGGATGCTTAAAGTCCCTTCGGCGGTGCACCTACGTATTCCTGGTGCCCCTTTCACTGCCCGTAGGTCGGGGGCTGCACTCTGTTCCTTCCAGGGGACGGGCCAGCTCCCCAGCAGGGCAGCACAGCCTGCCACGGACACACTTACCCGGGCTCTGATCAGGAAGCAGGAACTTCCTGCTCCCTTGAGGCTGCAAGTCCAGCCCTTTCTTAACCCTGTACATTCCCTAAGCTAAACACACAGTCATACAATACAGAATAAAAGGGATATTACACATGACATTAACAATTAAAGGGAACTTTCCATAGTACCACAATGTAAACATAATACAGCAACAATACACATGGACATTTCACAGTAAGACAGTAAAACATAGGTACACTATCTGAGTGCCACATAAAGTGCACAGGACTGGAAAATAGGAGAGAAGGGAAGTAATGGGGTTCTCCACCACCTCCTTACACACCCCACCACAGCTGCCTTGCAGTCTGATGGTCTTCCTGCATGAGTTGGCAGAGCAGGCACTAAAGCGCCATCTTGGGAACCCTGATCCTTTCCATTTTCTAAAATAAAAAAAAATTTCAAAGTGGCATGAAATGAAGAAAAAATGCAATTTTCCCCATTGTTTTTTGGGATTTGTTTTTACAAAAGCTGTTTTCACTGGTGGCGGATGTTAGCAGATGCACAGCTGAACAGTACAGCTCTGTCAACTGTGTTGCTGATTACACAGGAATGTACAACTTCGACAGATGGGAGGTGAAAATTCGTAAGACCAATAGCAATTCTTTCCTATGACCTCACACGTAAACATACTTTTCTCAGCTGAACAGTCCTGTGATTTCATTAGGGAGGGGGGAATGAGATACTACCAGACAGAGGTTTATCTATGGGGGGGCAAATGGGTTATCTGTCCCGGGCGCAGTCTGACGGCCTAATGCAGAGGTCCAAGGTGTCTGCTTCCAGTAGCTGCATTTTGCTGCTTAACTTGTCTTGGAGTCGGCCGTTCTCTGAGCCGGCTGTCAACATGACGTACTCGCGTCTTTCAAACAAGAGTATAATTGTAGCTCTGACTGCCGATTCAGGGCGACGCCAGCAGGTCATGTGATCACGCTGCTGGCATCACTCACCGATGCTGCAGAGGCACGTATTGGTGACATGTGCTCCTGTGGAGCTGAAAACATTGACAATTTAGTGTAACAGAGGAGAGATTTAGTGTGGGGAGAGGGATGGAGAACATTAAGTGTAATGGGAAGGGGAAGATTTGAGGACACAATGATTCTCTAGGTCAGCACATGTAGTGATTCCAAACTTTTAAAAGATTTTTTATTTTAGTGGTTTAAAAAAACTTCAGAAGCTCGTGAAAAAAAAGTATGTGTGTCTCCATTTTCTGAGATCTAGAACTTGTTTATTTTTGCATACTTGGAGCTGGGTGAAGGCTTGTTTTCTTTGCGTGCTGAGCTGAAGATTTTATTGACACCATTTTGGGATATACCGTATTGCCATTTTGATTGTTTTCTATTGTATTTTTGGTGGGAAGTACAACCACCCCCCAAAAATGTCAATCCTGGCATTTCGTTAATCAAGCCCTCTTCAGCAGACTCCCAGCTGCCATGATTCCCAAACAACAATGGTGTAATATAAACATCTTTGTCTGTGATTTAACAGTGGCATGTGAATTGGTACACTGCAGTAATCGGAGCAAGCTCTGGGTGCTGTACTTAGAGGCAGATACCGGCTATGTTCCGCAGCCAGCATCTGCCTGTTATGAAGCAGACGTCTGAGCTAGTTTCATACTTTCTTTAGAGACTTATAATAAAAATGTATGTCATATTTCATTAAGAGACTAAATGATACCAAAGACTACAATTCAACTTCAATTCAGCAAAATAGGTTCTGATCTGCATTTCTTGACAGCGGTCACTACACAATGATCTGGGCTGTCCTGTGTTACTCTGCTCAGTGTGTACATCCGTCCAACAGCGGAGCTAATAATAGCTGGTCAGTTGAGGTGCTAATAGTCGAACCCTTTCCTAACCCCCACCGCTCCACTGATCTGATGTCAATGACTTATCTTGAAAACTGGTCACCAATATAAGATGCCTGGACAACCACTTCAAGTTCAGGAGTTGTGAAAACTCCAATATTTTAGCACCTTTGTTTTTAATGTAAAGTTGACAGAAAAATGTACGATAGGTCTTTTTCTGATGATTATTCCCCTTGATAGGCCATTCCTATTTTAAGACCCCACTGTGGTGTTGTACAACAGACTGTTTTCTATAATCTGTGGATTAGAACTATATGGTCTTTGTCACTAAATATCCACAATTGTTAGCATTAACTTTCCAGTGGCATAAAGAGCATCTAAAGCATTATGTAGCTGTTCATGAAACCTAAAGACAATCTCGTTAGGCTTATTCCGAGGGTACATTTAGCAGCCCAGACTGAGTGTGAGTTTCTCCCTAGTGATTTAGTTTTGATGATTCATCTTTAATTAATACAGCGACACAAGGTTATTCATCAGGCTGTGATAGTGCTGATTGGCGGTTCTGCATCCTAATGAATATCCTCTGAAGTCTATTATTTTACTTTGCTCATTTAGACAGATGTGGTTTATGGATCTTCTTATGGGCTATGTAAATTTGTATTCTCTTTCATCCCTTTCTTTCATCCCACACTGATAAATTACAAGTTGAGGTTTTCATAACAGCGCTCAGGCCATAACAGATCACCCCGCTATATTTGGATCGAGTGACATCTCTACAGAATTATTTTTTAGGGATTATAAATTATGGCGGTCACCTCATATATCTTGCTAAAGCACAAAGCAAAAAAAGGAAAGATAATGAGTTGCAATTTTTATTTAATCACTGCTATTCCAAGAGCAGTTTCACATGTGTATATTAGTCAGTAGTCGTAAGCCAAAAAGAGTAGTGAATTCAAAGCACAGAAGTCCCTCTATTTCCATTATATTTATTTGTTCTTTTTTTACACTCTTCGTTTTCGATTAAAAATTTATCAAAATACACAAGCAGCTTCATTGTAAATCCAATGGAGTATAGTTAGACCTCTGCTAATACTTAGGCGGCACCTAAACTTTATTAACAAGGACCTTTCAGCAACATATTTGACTTCTAACTAAAGGTAAAGTAAAGCCCATTTAATGCCTATGACATTCATACATTTTGTAATATTTTGTTGGGCCATTATTGAGAAATGTAGCCTTGAAGTTTTAATCACAGGTATAGGGGGGCAGGCACTGAACTTTCTCCTCTGCTATTTTTTTTCCCTATTTTCCACCTAATGCCAGCCTCCGGTCTTTGACCGGTCACTCATCTCTCAGTGACTGGTCTCCCCTTGCCCAAGATTCTGCGCAAGCACCATAATTACCCAGGGTCGTGTCATCAGAAGGGGAGGCACATGCGCAGTAAGCTCCTAATGACGTTGCAGGAGCCGGTCTATTGATTTCACTACATCGTTAGCAGATTACTGTGATGGGCCACCCCTTCTGATGAAATGAACCTGGGCAGTGATGGCGCCTGCACAGGGAAGGCAGGTCACTGAGAGAATAGTGACGGCAGTGGATAAGGAAAAGGGAGAGAACACAGGAGAGCTGGAAATGTAGTGCCTGCTATGCATCACATGGAAAGAAAATTTCAAAGATGGATTTCTGAAAAATGGCAAAACAGAATAATAAAATCAAAGTATGAATGTAAACTGTGTTAAAGGAGCTTTACACTAATGCTTTTAATTAGTTAGTGGTTAAATTAAAAAACGAGGAGAGGAGTGGAGTGAGTGAACCGAAGCCACGTTCATCGGAGTGGACAGACCCTATTAGCATATATGCACAGCTGACACTGAATAAAATGATATATTTAGCTGGTAGGACAGAAAAGTGGTGACAGGTTCCCTTTAAAATTTATGACATCTCCTTCCTCCCCCCAAAGTTACTCTCTTTCCCAAAAGCGAAGATTAGATGTCCTGCACTAAATAGATGTCTTAGTTCTTCATGTTCCAGAAGACCTGACACCATGCAGACATGTTGTTCAACAGTAAATTTTGCCCTAAATAATGGAGTTTATTGCCTTAATGGGAATCTGTCACTAGGTAAACTACCAGCATTGTATTATAGAGCAGGAGAAGCTGAGCTGATAAATACCGTATATAGTTTGGTATAAACAGATTCAATATGACTTGTAACTTGTCAATGAAAATTTTCTGCTAATTTTGAGCTAAGGAGTCCAATGGGCGACGTGACTTGATGATTGACAGCTTTCCCTGTATGAGCGAGCAATGCTTGCACTGGAGTTGGTAAGCAGAGATCTAGCATATACTGTAACGGGATAGATTACAAGTTATACTGAATCTTTTCCCACTATTCAGTATATAAACCTGCCCCACTTCTTCTGCTCTAGAACATGCCGCTGGCAGATCACTGTGCATGATCATCATGGCAGGTTCCCTTTAACCCTGCACAGCTGCTTAATAGTGTGCTCCTTATTCCCTTCCTGACAGGTACACCATCATATTTCCAGGGTTATGCCTGGCCATCGTGTAAGTTACATTTCTGAACCCATGTGCTTATAACTTAGGGGACATTGTTATAATGAGGAGAAGAAGAAAGCTGGAAGGGATAAAAAGCACGACAGGGTCTTACCTGGGTTATACATTTAAAATGAATTGCACAATGGTGCTCACCTGGTATGGGTGTGTGCACACAACCGCTGAGAAAGTATATAGCTGCTGCATACCCACGAGGAATCAACTGAAGACCAAACACTGAAAACGATGGGTTAAAACTGCGTTGCCATAGGAGGGTTGAAGAGATGCAAAGTCCAATTATTCAGGCAGTGAGAGGCACCTACAGCGGGGAAAATAAGTATTTGACAATTTAGCATGTTTTCCCACCTACAAAGAATGGAGAAGTCTGTTATTTTTAGGCTATGTAGCCACGTTGCGGATTTGCCTCTGGAATTGTTTGTTCGGATTCTGCATCTCTTGGCAGAAAACACAGGTGCGGTTTGATGCGTTTTTTATGCGGATTTTGTGCCGATTTCTTGCGTCTTTTACCCCTGCGGATTTCTATAATGGAATGGGTAAAAAAACGCTGCAGATCTGCACAAAGAAAGTGCCATGCTCCTTCTTTTAATCCGCAGCGTTTCCGCTCTGAATTTTCCGCACCATTAGCACAGCATTTTTTTTTTCCATTGATTTCCATTGTACTGTAAATCACTTGCGGATCTGCAGCATTTCTACACGGTAAAAAACGCGGATCCACAGTAAATCCGCACTGTGTGCACATACCCTAATAGTAGGTACACTTCAACTGTGAGAGACAGAATCTAAAAATAAAAATCAGAAAATCACATTGTATGATTTTTAAATAATGAAATTGCGTTTTATTGCTCTAGCAGAAAAGTGTTCATATAGTGCATTAAGTCAGAGAGTACACTAAAAGTGGTAAAACTCATGTTATCTTAATTACTGTTACAAAACTGTATATCATATTTTTATTCTCTTTTGGAACACTGCAATATCAATATAGATACAATTTTCAGTAAAAACCTCTTTGAGACAATTAATGAAAATTGCATAAAAACTGTTTTAAAGGGCAGGTCATACAACAAATAAAAGAAAAAAGTCTACTGAATGCAGGCTTAAGTTCCACACCTTTTCCTTCCTGGGTTATTTTCCGTTTTTACACATGCATTTTTTTGTTTCCCCCCTCTGCTTCCAAGACGTATGAGGACTTTTCTTTTTGTTTGCTGGACACCGTTTTAAATGACACTTTTCATTTTACCATGATTCATGTAATCCAATGATAGTTTGAAGTGCAGCATACCATCGATTTAAAATCCTCTAATCTTTATTGTAAATCCATTAAAATATGGAGGAGTTTTATCGGCGCGTTTCGAGTCAGTCCAACTCTTAATCGAAGGAGTTGGATTGACTTGAAACGCATCAGAAAAACTCCTTTCTTCCTTCTATATTTTAATAGATTTACAATAAAGTTTATTGGATTGTAGACGACTATGTGCTGGACTTGAAACTATTATTGAATTTTATCAGGTATGTGTGGAGTCTCACCAGCTTTGTCTGTGCATTGGTACTTATTACATGCCGGCTGGATCAACACACGCACTTCAGGCTGGGGTGAACTGTATCTAACAATGCTTTCCATTCAATTTACCTGGAAAGTAGAAAAAAATTCCGAGTCTGCATTGTTTTTTGGGTTTACTTTTACAACGTTGATCATGCGGTAAAAATGAGCTGGAATGACTATTCTCAAGGCCGGTATCATTATGGCAATACCAATCTTGCAAAGTTTATTTTCTGATGTACCATATGTGGTAAAAAAAAATCAGAAATTTGTAAAAATATATATATATATGTATATATACAAAAAAATATATATATACATATATATATATATATATATATATATATATATATATATATATATATACACACACACACACACAGGTACTTCTCACAAAATTAGAATATCATTAAAAAAATTAAACTCGTATATTAAACTCATATGTTATATGGCATCATTACAATCAGATTGATCTACAACCCCTGGCAAAAATTACGGACACACCGGCCTAGGAGGATGTTCATTCAGTTGTTTAATTTTGTAGAAAAAAAGCAGATCACAGACATGGCACAAAACTAAAGTTATTTCAAATGGCAACTTTCTGGCTCTAAGAAACACTAAAAGAAATCAAGAACAAAAAATATGGTAGTCAGTAATGGTTACTTTTTTTTAACCAAGCATAGGAGAAAAATTATGGAATCACTCAATTCTGAGGAAAAAAATTATGGAATCATGAAAAACAAACAAACAAAAAAACACTGCAAAACATCACTAGTATTTTGTTGCACCACCTCTGGCTTTTATTACAGCTTGCAGTCTCTGAGGCATGGACTTAATGAGTGTCACACAGTACTCTTCATCAATCTGGCTCCAACTTTCTCTGATTGCTGTTGGCAGATCAGCTTTGCAGGTTGGAGCCTTGTCATGGACCATTTTCTTCAACTTCCACCAAAGATTTTCAATTGGATTGAGATCCGGACTATTTGCAGGCCATGACATTGACCTTATGTGTCTTTTTCAAAGGAATGTTTTCACAGTTTTTGCTCTATGGCAGGATGAATTATCATCTTGAAAAATGATTTAATCATCCCCAAACATCCTTTCAATTGATGGGATAAGAAAAGTGTCCAAAATATCAACATAAACTTGTGCATTTATTGAAGTTGTAATGACAGATATCTCCCCAGTGCCTTTACCTGACGTGCAGCCCAATATCAATGATTGTGGAAATTTGCATGTTCTCTTCAGGCAGTCATCTTTATAAATATCATTGGAATGGCACCAAACAAAAGTTCCAGCAACATCACCTTGTCCAATGCAGATTCGCGATTCATCACTGAATATGACTTTCATCCAGTCATCCACAGTCCACGATTGTATTTCCTTAGCCCATTGTAACCTTGTTTTTTTTCTGTTTAGGTGTTAATGATGGCTTCTCCATATTTAAATCCCATTTCCTTTAGGCGGTTTCTCACAGTTCGGTCACAGACGTTGACTTCATTTTCCACCCATTCGTTCCTCATTTGTTGTTGTGGATTTCCTGTTTTGGAGACATATTGCTTTAAGTTTCTGGCCTTGACACTTTGATGTCTTCCTTGGGCTACCAGTATGTTTGCCTTTAACAACCTTCCCATATTGTTTGTTTTTGGTCCAGATTTTAGACACAGCTGACTGTGAACAACCAACATCTTTTTCAACATTGTGTGATGATTTACCCTCTTAAGAGTTTGATGATCCTCTCCTTTGTTTCAATTGACATATCTCCTGTTGGAGCCATGATTCATGTCAGTCCATTTGGTGCAACAGCTCTCCAAGGTGTGATCACTCCTTTTTAGATGCAGACTAACGAGCAGATCTAATTTGATGCAGGTGTTAGTTTTGGGAATGAAAATTTACAGGGTGATTACATAATTGTTTCCTCATAATTAAGTGATTGCATAATTTTTCCCCTATGCTTGGTTAAAAAAAATAACCATTACTGACTACCACATTTTATGCTCTTAATTTCTTTTAATGTTTCCTAAAGCCAGAAAGTTGCCATTTGAAATGGCTTTAGTTTTGTGCCATGTCTGTGATCTGCTTTTTTCAAAAAATTAAACAACTGATTGAACATCCTCCAAGGCCAGTGATTCCATAATTTTTGCCAGGGGTTGTATTTCAAGTGTTTGTTTCTGCTAATGTTGATGATTATGGCTTACAGCCAATGAAAACCCAAAATTCATTATCTCAGTAAATTAGAATAATTAGCATAAAACACCTGGAAAGGCTTCCTAAGTATTTTAAAAGGTCTCTTAGTCTGTTTGAGTAGGCTCCACAATCATGGGGAAGACTGCTGACTTTACAGATGTTCAGAAGGCAGTCATTGACACATGCCACAAGGAGGGTAAGCCAAAAAAGGTCATTGCTAGAGATGCTGGCTGTTCATAGAGTGCTGTATCCAAAAAATATTAATGGAAAGTTGAGTGGAAGTAAAAAGTGTGGTAGAAAAAGGTGTAAAAGCAACCTGGATAACCGCAGCCTTGAAAGGATTGTTAAGAAAAGGCCATTCACAAATTTGGGGGAGACTCACAAGGAGTGCTGGAGTCATTGCTTCAAGAGCCACCACACAAAGATGTATCCAGGACATGGGTAATAAGTGTTGCATTCCTTGTGTCCAGCCACTCATGACCAATAGACAACCCCAGAAGTGTCTTACCTTTATTTTTTAATAATCTTTATTTTTATATAACGCTAACATATTCCGCAGCGCTTTACAGTTTTGCACACATTGCTGTCCCCATTGGGGCTCACAATCTAAATTCCCTATCAGTATGTCTTTGGAATGTGGGAGGAAACCGGAGAACCCGGAGGAAACCCACACAAACATGGGAACAACATGCAAACTCCTTGCAGATGTTGTCCTTGGTGGGATTTGAACCCAGGACTCCAGCGCTGCAAGGCTGCAGTGCTAACAGCTGAGCCACCGTGCTTCTGACCTTAACCCCATAGAGACTCTATGAGGTATTGTCAAGAGGAAGATGAGAGACACCAGACCCAACAATGCAGACGAGTTGAAAACTGCTATCAAAGCAACCTGGGCTTCCATAACACCTCAGCAGTGCCACAGGCTGATCGCCTCCATGCCACGCAGGATTGATGCAGTAATTGATGCAAAAGAAGCCCCAACCAAGTATTAATAATAATAATAATTTTTATTTATATAGCGCCAACATATTCCGTAGCACTTTACAATTAAACGGGGACATGTACAGACAATAAATTCAATACAAGTTAAGACAATTTAAACAGTGACATTAGGGGTGAGGTCCCTGCTCGCAAGCTTACTAAGCACATTTACTGAACATACAGTAGGCCAACATTACGGATATTAAAATAATTTTTCAAGCTGATGTTACTAAGTATTCTAATTTACTGGGATAATGACTTTTGGGTTATCGTTGGCTGTAAGCCATAATGATCAGCATTAACAGAAAAAAACTTGAAATAGATCACTATGTTTGTAATGACTCTATATAATATCTGAGTTTCACTTTTTGTATTGAAGAACGGAAATAAATTACCTTTTTGATGATAGTCTAATTTAGTGAGAAGCACCTGTATATAAAATTTGTGTTGCCATTCTGAGATTTGTAACATTTTCATCTTTCTGTCAATGGAGCTGCACGTGGGCTTGTTTTAGGGCAGAAATACCACTGCTGTAACCATAATAACCTACGCTAAAAGTAACAGGGCCCACTTCCAGCTCCAAAGTAACAAGCAGCTTCTGTCACAGCCACATAAAGGGGTGCACTTGATGAGCTGCTAAGGGCGCATATCTGCACTGGAGCCCTCTTTTTTCTGATGTTCTCCTCTTCTCAGCTCCTCTAATTTTGCCGCTCTTCTCTGCTTTGTACTGTCATGCTCCATAGCAGAGATATCCACATTTGATGATTTTGGAGCACAGTATGGGATATCTCTACATGTAGTGCAACTGGATGTCTCTTGAGAGTCTTTTCTCAAAGCGTGTGCTTTCACCCCTCTCCTCAATGCTGAATATCACAGATCGGTAGTATTTTAGGCCAGGTGCACAGGTTGTATTTTTGCCTTACGGATTTGTTAACAAAACCTGATGCCAGCAAAGTCAATGAAAAACCTGAAGTGTCATGCACTCGTTGCTTACTGACTTACAGATTTGGTGCAGAAAATAATCTGCAGCGTGTCAGTTCTCTATGTGTTTCCACCTTTGATCTCACTTAAATCGGACAAAAACGCATAAGAAAAGGTGTGTTTTTTTGCAGCTGTGTTTTTCCTACCAAGAGCTGCATTTGGTGCAAAAATCTCTGCACAGAAATACTTATCATGCGCACATACCCTTACACTGCAAGATTAGCTGGGAAGCTATGATTAGCAGCATCTGGAAAGGGAGGGGTGCAAGTGCATAAACCCTTAAATAAAACTCTGAAGAGACACCTATGTGCACTATGAGCAGAGATTTCACATACTGCCCTTTAAAAGCAATAGATGGGAATATGTCTGCACTGGAGTAACAAAGCGCAAAAAGGAGAAGAGCGGCGGAATCAGGAGAAATCAGAGATTTTTATAAGATATTGGACTCAAGGGGAATATAATTTTTGCTCTTTTTTTGTTTGTTTCAGATACTACTAAGAGAAGGTTGTAAGAAGATCTTGGTGTCAGACTCACTGGCATTACTGAAGAAAATGCACAGAACTCAATCCAGAGCTATGCTGGTCGATGGTACGTGTATCCTCTCAGTACCGATTGTTTGTTACCGATTTGTTTTTCTCCTTACCCAACTCTGCATACTGCCTCCACCCCCATTCCCTTCTAATGACAAAAGCCATTACATCGAGCGCTGGTGCTAGATCTAGTTGTAACTGTAAAGCCATTAACATTACAAGTACTATAAATCCATATTTATTTTTGTCTTTGCCTAGGAATATTATACAATATGATTCATACAAAAAAGGAATGAAATAATTATGGCTTATTATTCATATTGGCATGCACTACACAACTACAAACAAGTAAATGAAATGCAAAGAAGGCCTACAGTAGTCTCTAGGCCACCCACCAATCAGTATGCAGGTGTTTAGAAAAATACAATACATTCTTTTACAGGTTAATTTTTTTTTTTTTTCAGAGGAAAATATTTGTGAAGTTTGTTTGTCGCCTGTACTTCCAACAGGTAATTGGTTTACATATTATGACAATAAATTGCATAATCTGATTTATCCGGGTGTATGGCACCATGAATGTTAAAATACATGTGGGTGATCGTTATGTGGATAGTAAATCTACTGATAAAAAAAGAAAAAGATATTTCTTATGAACAATATTACCTCTACAACATTTAAAGCAGTTTTTGGAAACTTTAATATTAATAACCAATCTTTACAATAGGTTAGTAATATAGTATTGGGGCAGTTGAGCGCATCCACTAATCAGCTGATTGAAAGGGGCTTTGTCGCACCAGAGGTTTGATGACTAAAGGCCCCGTCACACATAGCGAGATCGCTGCTGAGTCACAAGTTTTGTGACGCAACAGCGATCTCAGTAGCGATCTCGCTATGTGTGACACGTAGCAGCGATCAGGCCCTTGTGCCTGGGCCATTTTTTGATCGTTGAGGTCCCGCTGACATCGCTGAATCGGCGTGTGTGACACCGATTTAGCGATGTCTTCGCTGGTAACCAGGGTAAACATCGGGTTACTAAGCGCAGGGCCGCGCTTAGTAACCCGATGTTTACCCTGGTTACCATCGTTAAAGTAAAAAAAAAAAACACTACATACTTACCTACTGCTGTCTGTCCCCGGCGCTGGGTTTCTCTGCTCTGGCTGTGAGCGCCGGGCAGCTGGAAAGCACAGTGGTGACGTCACCGCTCTGCTTTCCGGCCGCTGTGCTCACAGCCAGAGCAGAGAAACCCAGCGCCGGGGACAGACAGCGGTAGGTAAGTATGTAGTGTTTGTTTTTTTTACTTTAACGATGGTAACCAGAGTAAACATCGGGTTACTAAGCGCGGCCCTGCACTTAGTAACCCGATGTTTACCCTGGTTACCAGGGGACTTTGGGATCGTTGGTCGCTGGAGAGCTGTCTGTGTGACAGCTCTCCAGCGACCAAACAGCGATGCTGCAGCGATCCGGATCGTTGTCGGTATCGCTGCAGCGTCGCTTAGTGTGACGGTACCTTTAAACTGCCTTATCAATTTCACCACACACGGAACGGTATAAACGCTCCTCCCCCCACCCCCAAAGAATTTAATGAATTGCTCGTTTTTGTTCATTCTGCCTACGAAAAATCGTAATAAAAAGCGATAAAAAAAAAAATGTCATGTGCCGAAAATGGTAGCAATAAAAATGTCAACTCATCCCGCAAAAAAACAAGACCTCACATGACTCTGTGGACCAAAATTTTGAAAAATTATAGCTCTCAAAATGTGGTGATGCAAAAACTATTTTTGCAATAAAAAGAGTCTTTTAGCATTTGACAGCTGCCAATCATAAAAATCCGCTATAAAAACCCGTTATAAATAGTAAATCAAACCGCCCTTTATCACCCCCTTATGGAAAAATAATAAAATTTAAAAAATGTATATTTCCATTTTCCCATTAGGTTTAGGCTGTGTGCACATGTTGCTGGTTTTTCGCGGGTTTTTTTTTGCATTTTTTTGCGATAAAAACGCTATGAAACCACAAAAAAAGCACACAATAAGCATCTCATCATTTAGAATGAATTTCGCATGTTTTTTGCACATGATGCGTTTTTTTCCGCAAAAAAACGCATCGCTGTAAAAAACGCAGCATGTTCATTAATTTTGCATTTTTTTTGCGGATTTCTTACTATAAAATGCATTGGAAGATGTCCAGAAAAAAACGCACCAAAAACGTTGGTGGAAAAAAAATTCAGGTTTCACATAGCCTTAGGGTTGGGGCTAAAGTTAGGGTTAGGGTTGGGGCTAAAGTTAGTTAGGGCTGGGGTTAAAGTTATGGTTTTGATTAGGCTAGGTTCACATTTGCGGTTGAGTCTGCAGCGTTTCGTACGCAACCGGAAACGCATGGCAAAACGCATGCAAACGCATGATAGTGCTGCGTTTTTTATCCACTTCAACTTACGCATGATGGATAAAAAACGTTTGCATGCGTTCGCGTTGTTTATGCGCATGCGTTTGTTATGAGAACATTTTTCAAAGAGAATTTCATTGACACAAGCCTGGCCCAATGGACGTGGCTCATGGGATTTCTGTATATAAACTCTTGTGCAAACGCAAGCGAACGCATGTACTTGTGTTCCTATGCGTTCCCATAGATTGCAATGCGTTGTTTTGACGCACTCTTTCAGCAAGCATCTGCATGTGTATGGCGGCGGAAATTTGATGCCAAAAAAATTCTAACAGTGTGCGTCATCCGCGCCCAGCCGCACACCACGAAAATACGCATGCTTAAACAAACGCGGGTGAACGCATGCACCTGCATCTACAATGTTCAAGACGCATGCAGATTTTTCAAGCTGGTGTTATGAAGTATTCAAATTTACTGAGATAATGACTTCTGGATTTTTATTGGCTGTAAACCAGAATCATCAACATTAACATAAATAGACACTTGAAATAGATCACTCTGTTTGTAATGACCCTATATAATATCTGAGTTTCACTTTTTGTATTGAAGAACTGAAAAAAATAACTTTTTGATGATATTCTAATATAGTGATAAGCACTTGTACATGTAAATGATTTTCCAGGGTCAATATAGTGACATGAAAAAAATGTCAAAAACTGTGCTTGACTTATAAATGGAGAGAACATTAGATCACTTTCTGCCCATAGATTCTGTCTAGGTTTGTAATGGAAATGTAAGCTTCTCTTTCATGTTGTTGTCGTTTATAATCCATTTTTTTGCGGAAATGAAGAAGCTGTCGGATGGTTTCTGTGAGTGATTATTTCTTTCTCTTGCAGATTCCTCTAAGCCTCTTGGCGTGGTGGTATTCCACTGCAGGCACATGTTCCACAGAGACTGCCTGCCTGTTGGCAACACAGTAAGATGCTTTGTAGCCTTCTGAGCACATCAGCAATACATGTGTGTATATATATGCTAGATGGTAGCCCGATTCGAACGCATCGGGTATTCTAGAATATGTATGTAGTTTATTTATGAAGATTTTAGAATAATACATTGAATACACAGGATTCGGCCGGCCGTGACCAATTAGCGAAGCTTGGTTCAAATCCCGCTCCAATTCGCGGCCTGTCGCTGATTGTTCGCGGCCGGCCACATAGTATATAGCACAGCCACGTAGTATATTGCACAGCTACGTAGTATATCGCACAGCCACGTAGTATATAGCACAGCCCACAGAGCATATAGCACAGCCCACGGAGTATATAGCACAGCCACGTAGTATATAACACAGTCCACAGAGTATATAGCACAGCTACGTAGTATATAGCACAGCCCATGGAGTGTATACCAGCCCACATAGCATATAACACAGCCACGTAGTATATAACAGCCCACGCACGTAGTGTATAACACAGACCACGTAGTGTATAACACGGCCCACGTAGTTTATAACACAGCCCACGTAGTTTATAACACAGCCCACGTAGTGTATAAAACAGCCCACGTAGTGTATAACACAGCCCACGTAGTGTATAACACAGGCCACGTAGTATAGAACAGCCCACGTAGCGTATAACACAGCCCACGTAGTATATGGCACAGCCCACGTAGTATATTGCACAGCCCACGTAGTATATTGCACAGCCCACGTAGTATATGGCACAGCCCACGTAGTATATGGCACAGCCCACGTAGTATATTGCACAGCCCACGTAGTATATTGCACAGCCCACATAGTATATAGCAATGTGGGCATCATATCCCTGTTAAAAAAAAGAATTAAAATAAAAAATAGTTATATACTCATCTTCCGTTGGCCCCCGGATCCAGGCGAAGCGTTTACCGATGCCCCTTGCGTGCTCCGGTCCCAAGAGTGCATTGCGGTCTCGCGAGATGATGACGTAGCGGTCTCGTGAGACCACTACATCATCTCGCGAGATCGCCATGCATGGAGCGTTCACCGGAGCGTCACGAGGAGCGGTAAAGGCCTGTTCTGGATCCGAGGGGCCGACAAACGGTGAGTATATAACTATTTTTTATTTTTTTCATTATTTTTAACATTAGATCTTTTTACTATTGATGCTGCATAGGCAGCATCAATAGTAAAAAGTTGGTCACACAGGGTTAATAGCAGCGTAAACGGAGTGCGTTACACCGCGGTCCGTTAACGCTGCCATTAACCCTGTGTGAGCGCTGACTGCAGGGGAGAGTATGAAGCGGGCACTGACTGCGGGGAGTAAGGAGCGACCATTTTGACTGTGCCCGTCGCTGATTGGTCGTGGCAAAACAGCCACGACCAATCAGCGACTTGGGATTTCTTTTACAGACAGACAGAAAGACGGAAGTGACCCTTAGACAATTATATAGTAGACAAGCGTGCACCTCTTATAGAATCTGGCATGTCCGACTCCAGCAAGCCCCCTGATCAAGACCAGAGGGAACATCACTGGTCCTGATGATTTGGGGCCCACGTTCTTAGGCCCATGCTTGTGCAGATCAGTGTATATGTGCAATGACAAATATGTATATATATTAACTAGCTATTGAACCCATTCTACGCCCGGGTGGCGAGCATTTATATTGGTATATGGCACCCATCCTGCGTCCCCATCCTGTCATGTGCTGCACCCATCCTGCGTCCCCATCCTGTCATGTGCTGCTCCATCCTGCGTCCCCATCCTGTCATGTGCTGCACCCATCCTGCATCCCCATCCTGCGTCCCCATCCTGTCATGTGCTGCACCCATCCTGTGTCCCCATCCTGTCATGTGCTGCACCCATCCTGCGTCCCCATCCTGGTATGTGCTGCACCCATCCTGCGTCCCCATCCTGGTATGTGCTGCAACCATCCTGCGTCCCCATCCTGGTATGTGCTGCAACCATCCTGCGTCCCCATCCTGCGTCCCCATCCTGGTATGTGCTGCAACCATCCTGCGTCCCCATCCTGGTATGTGCTGCAACCATCCTGCGTCTCCATCCAGCGTCCCCATCCTGTCATGTGCTGCACCCATCCTGCGTCCCCATCCTGTCATGTGCTGCTCCCATCCTGCGTCCCCATCCTGTCATGTGCTGCACCCATCCTGCGTCCCCATCCTGGTATGTGCTGCACCCATCCTGCGTCCCCATCCTGCGTCCCCATCCTGTCATGTGCTGCACCCATCCTGCGCCCCCATCCTGTCATGTGCTGCACCCATCCTGCGTCCCCATCCTGTCATGTGCTGCACCCATCCTGCGTCCCCATCCTGTCATGTGCTGCACCCATCCTGCGTCCCCATCCTGTCATGTGCTGCACCCATCCTGCGTCCCCATCCTGTCATGTGCTGCACCCATCCTGCGTCCCCATCCTGTCATGTGCTGCACCCATCCTGCGTCCCCATCCTGTCATGTGCTGCACCCATCCTGCGTCCCCATCCTGTCATGTGCTGCACCCATCCTGCGTCCCCATCCTGTCATGTGCTGCACCCATCCTGCGTCCCCATCCTGTCATGTGCTGCACCCATCCTGCGTCCCCATCCTGTCATGTGCTGCACCCATCCTGCGTCCCCATCCTGTCATGTGCTGCACCCATCCTGCGTCCTTATCCTGTCATGTGCTGCACCCATCCTGCGTCCCCATCCTGTCATGTGCTGCACCCATCCTGCGTCCCCATCCTGTCATGTGCTGCACCCATCCTGCGTCCCCATCCTGGTATGTGCTGCACCCATCCTGCGTCCCCATCCTGTCATGTGCTGCACCCATCCTGCGTCCCCATCCTGGTATGTGCTGCACCCATCCTGCATCCCCATCCTGTCATGTGCTGCACCCATCCTGCGTCCCCATCCTGTCATGTGCTGCACCCATCCTGCGTCCCCATCCTGTCATGTGCTGCACCCATCCTGCGTCCCCATCCTGCATCCCCATCCTGTCATGTGCTGCACCCATCCTGCGCCCCCATCCTGTCATGTGCTGCACCCATCCTGCGTCCCCATCCTGTCATGTGCTGCACCCATCCTGCGTCCCCATCCTGGTATATGCTGCACCCATCCTGCGTCCCCATCCTGTCATGTGCTGCACCCATCCTGCGTCCCCATCCTGGTATGTGCTGCAACCATCCTGCGTCCCCATCCTGTCATGTGCTGCACCCATCCGGGGGCCTGAGCAGGCGGGGACACCGGCGCGCTGTGGGGGGTCAGGTGCCGGTATCGCCGCCAGCTCAGGCCCCCCAGCACTTGCTATACTCACCTGTCTGTCCCGTTCCAGCGCTGCGCGCCGCCATCTTCCCGGTCTCCTGGCTGTGACTGTTCAGTCAGAGGGCGGCGCCGGCACACATTAAGCGCGTCATCGCGCCCTCTGAACTGAAGGTCACAGGCTGAAGACCGGGAAGATGGCGGCGCTCAGCGGTGGAACGCAGGACAGGTGAATATGGCCGATACTCACCCTCCTGGCGGTCCCTGCTTCTCGCTTGGAGATCGCGGTGTGCGTTCAGTGTTAACGCATACCGCGATCTCCCGGGAGCGTCACTCTGTGAGGCCCAGACTGCGCCGGCGCTTGCGCCTGCGCAGTCTATAAAGGCTTCGGACAGAGTGACGCTCCCAGCGTTATATTATAAATATAGGCCAAGAGAGAATCGTGTGCATAATATAGTGTTACAAACACAGATCAAATTAAATAAAAAAAAAAAAATCATACAGCGTCTGTTTCTAAAGAACTCGTCTAGCTGCAATAGATATATTCACTGAGACTGTAAATTGCCTAAAAAAATCAGTAGTTTTATTATGGACACGTTGTTTCTTTAGTTTTTAATGAGGAATTATTCACTAAAGGGGTATTCCCATCTCCAAGATCCTATACCAATATGTAGTAGGTGTAATACTAATATTAGCAAATACCTCCAATTAGAAATGTAGTATAGTTCTTCTGATTTGCTATATCTCTTTCTACATGTGCAGGCATTGAAGTAGCTTATGTATCCATGGTTACGGTCACTGATATAGTGACAGTAATTTACCTGTTAGTCATTGTAACCATGGATACCTAAGCTACTGCAATGCCCTACACATAGAGTAAGCAATATAGCGAATCAGAATAACTAAACTACATTTCTAATTTGAGGTATTTGTTAATATTATTACACCTGCTACATAGTGGGGATAGGATCTTGGAGATGGGAGTGCTTCATTAAGAATTATATTTTCTACTGTGCCCTCCCTTATTACAGAATAATATTCTTCTGCGCACACTACAGTAAAATTCCTGTTGGATTAGGCAGCATGTATCACGTGTCAGGTTCACTTTAATATTGAGGAATGTAATTAACATGTATGAAGAGCCTATTAGAAGTCCATGTATACGAACACTTAGAAAACTTGTATTTATATTGTTAAATATTATCTGTTATTGACTTCAAATATACTTAGATTTAATATGCTCTAAATTGTAGAATATCTGTAGCTGGCATTAATAATTGCCTGTATCTTCTTTTCTAGATGTCTCCTGCATATTTCTGTAACATCTGCAGTGCCAAACATCGCGGCCCTGGAAGTGCGATCTTAGACATAAAAAAATAGCCCCCAATAAATTCAATGTCTCCCTTCTTTGTCTTTTATGGCAATTCTTGATATTTGGAATATGTATTATTATTCTATCTGCTGCTGCATACATAGCACATATGGCTGTATGACATTTCTGTTACAGATTACAATAAACTTTCCATGCTCGATTCTGTTTCCATTTGCTCTACTGGTCTTAATTAGTAAAGTGTTAGCTCAAAAATACAAACATAGTTTCCATTTCCAATTGTCCACCTCTTTATAGATAAAGCGATGTCACCAAATGAAAACTCGACTTATGTAAATCTTTTTTTTTTTTTTATAAAGGCATGATAGAAAATTCTAGGGAGCACATGTTAGGCTTGGTTCACACAAGGTTTGGGAATTCTGTTATTTTAGTCACAGTTTTCCCTCCTGCAGATTTAGCAGAGCTCAGTGGTTGAGCTGTGTATATCCCGCCAACACCACACCTTCTGTGTACAATGTATAGTGACCGAAAGCTGCTAATCGGTGCTGGGGAGTGGTTGCACCAGGAGGCCAGTTGTCTTCTAGTAATAATTTTCTGCTGATAAAATACTGATTGTATTGAACAGCAAAAACACAGCCTAGTAAGAGACACATCGCTGGAATCGGGGTCCCCTCCTTCTAGCTTCTACAAGCAAAAAAGAAAAGACGTATAATATATATATAATTAATTTTTTTGTGTGTGATTTATTTTTAAATAATTTAAAAAAAAAATTTACTTCTTTTGCACTTTTTTACTTTGTCTTCCTCTGGGGACTTTATCGTTTATGAATCTGTTCACTGGTATAATGCACTGCAACGCCCTACACCTGTCAGTGTTGCACTGGCAGGACGCCTTTTAGACCATGCCCCTGGCATAGTCTAATAGACCACTGTAGCTGGCAGACACAGAGGTCGTCATGTGACCTCCGGTTGCTATGACTACCATCGGCAGCCCACGAGTACATCATGGGGGCCCCTCCCTCTCCTAGCCTCCTAAATGCTGCGATCGCTGTTAGTTGCGGCTTTTAAGGGGTTAAACACCGGAGCTCGGCTGTCACTTTAGCCGAGCTGCCGGCGGCAATCGTGCGGTCACTGCATGATCACCATGACTTTAGTGTATGTCATTAGTCTGGAACCCCTTCCCAATCATGACATACAGGCCTGTCAAAGGTCTTGAAGGGATTAAAGTGGTTTTCTCACTAAATCTGTTTATCACTGATTCACAGAACAGGTGATAAATGTAAGAACACTAGGGTACCCTCGCTAATAAAAAAACAAACAAACAAGGGTTCCAAAATCCCTTCTGTCAATGAAACAATGGTTCACATGTTTGACCACAGCCATTCTCCTCTAGGGCACTAACACAATCTCCATCAGTTCCCTAGAAGTGTATGGAGCAGGCATGTGCACCACCACTCTATTCACACAGAGAATGTAGATGAAAGGTGACTTTAGTAGGACATCCCCTGTTAAACGCCCTTGTTTAGTAGTTAACCTGTTTTGGCATCTTCCTCACTGTGTACCATATAGTTGTCAATCATAAGCTGGAGGATGAGGTTATTCTCCTTGCCCAGCATAAATATGTAAGTAAAGGAGAGGGAAGTGCGGAGGATCCCCGATGCTGCCGCCAACAAAGGACAATCCAGGCAGGAAGTATAAAAAACTTCCAATTTATTGCAACGCGTTTCGGAGTAGAATCTCTTCCTTCCTCAGACATAACGGAAAAGGAATCACCACCTCCTTTATACATGTTATCATCTTTCTCCCAGTGCATCATATAGCTGTCAATCATAAGCTGGAGGGTGAGGTTATCCTGGTTACCCCTCCCATCATAAATATCTGGACTGAGCTCCCAGCTCCTGCTGTTGCATTGAATGTTTTGATTTTATGTAAATTACACCCAAAAAATTAATAAGTTATGAGAAGGATTGGCTTAAAGAAATTTGAATGTGCACATGTTAGATGCCACTGACAGATTGACAGTGGTATTTGACAGGTTAACAGCCACGGGTGGCGTTCCCCATATAAAAGGCAGGGACAGAACATATGGCGTAAATGTACATCATATGTCATGAAGGGGTTAATCTTTAAGACCTTTAATTGCAGCCAAGCAGTGGAGTACTTTGTCCTGCATACAAATCATGGGTTTCTTGAAAGATGCCATGGTACAATCCTCCTGGTCTGTTAGGAGTCGCTCTCATCTCATCAGTCCATAAAACCTTTGACAAATCTGTTTTTCTTGGCCCAGTCTGGACTTTTCACCTTCTGTGTCTTGTTCAGTGGGGGTTGGGTTCAGTCCCCCTCACCTTGGCCATGTCTCTGAGCACTGAACACCTTGTACTTCTGGGCCTCCAGGGAGGTTGCAGTTCTGGAATATGACAGCACTGGAGGAGAACGGGTTGTGGTTGCTTCACATTTGATTCTTCTCAAATCTTAGGTAGTTAATGTGCATCTTTTTCTCAACAAGGTTTTGAGAAACTGCAACAAAACTCTTAAATGTTCTCTGATTATGTCCCACTTTCCAGAGTGCTGCATCCCTCTCTAAGACTTTAACAATTATTGACATTTCAGAGTCCGTTAAATCTATTTTTGGTCCATTTTGCCTGAGGAAACCAAGCTGCCTAATAATTCTACACACCCTGATAAAGGTGATAAGGCTGTTGTATCCTTAGGTTCATTACACATCACCTAATCTGCTTCCTCCTGTAAGCATTCAGATTATACAAATATTAGAAAAAATTGGAGGAAAAAAAATCTGTCTGTAAAGTATAAACAAAGTCAGTTTTTATTTCTACATAGACCAGAAACCAGAAACTCCAGTATTACATATTTGACTGGTGAGATTTTATATGAAGGACACAGGTAAGAAAGGTATGGAAGTCGTCACTAAACTGCAAAGTATACTGTATATGTCTGAGCGTTTTCTGTCGCATTATTGCAGGTCTGAGGAAGTAATTTCTGACTCGGTCAGATGGTGTGCATTTCTAATATTGCTCTGATTTCTGATTTACTTGTTTATAAGCATTCAGATTATGCAGTTTGTAGATGAATAATCTGCATATAATTAATGTAATGGTCCAATAACTCACTTGCCTAATAATTGTGCACACAGTGTATTATTCAAAAACATCATATGTGCTGAATTCGAAAAACATCATTAATCCCCCAAAAAATAAATACAGTATGTAAAAAAAACAACTTTGCATCAGTCCTAGGTCTTGCATGAATGTCCTGCAGGGAGTTGGGTCCAAGTCTCTGTTAGTTGATTCCCGATATGCTCTTTCCACTATAACATTTCCTATCAGTAAGGCTAGTTTCACATTTGCATCTATGTGCACATCATATCATCCGCAAACGTATGCAAAAATGCATGCTAATGCAGTGTTTTTAATCCGCATCAGCTTACGTATGACGGCAAAAAAACGCAGCATTGGCATGTGTTTTTGCATGCGTTTGCGCTTTTTATGCTCATGCATTCGATAGGAAAATGCTTTCCCAGGAGAATTTTCTTCACACAAGCCACGCCCAATGGGCATGTCTCATGGAAATTCTTTATATAGAACCTTGTACAGATTAAATCCTTTGCATTAGCTTGTGAACAAGAAAGGAAAAGAGAGAGACTGAGAAGACGTCATCGGTATTTTTGGCAACACCCCATTGTAGAAGTCCGAGAGAGCCGTGAAGCCTACCACTCCTTATTCAGTGAGCTCCGTGAAAACCTGGAGAAATATTTTGAGTACACGAGGATGTCTCAAGAGATCTTTAGGGATTTGCTGCTTCGTGTACACGGAGCCATCAGCAGGCAGGACACCCAGCTCCGTAGAGCGATTCCTGCTGAGGAACGTCTGCTGGTGACACTAAGGTACGTAATATTTCAAAAGAAACGCCTGTCATAAATATTATTGTTTTGCCATGTACAGTACTTAATTTTTTTTTTCCTTTTTCTGTTCGGTAAAACACCTGTCATAAATATTGTTGTTCTAAAAGCCATGTCCTTAATGGTTTTTTCCATTCTCTTTTTGGCAGATTCCTGGCTACCGGAGAGAACTTATTATCGCCCCAATTCCGGATTGGAATTTCAACACTTTCTGGGATTGTTGCAGACACCTGCTGGGCTTTGTGGGACATTCGGCGTGAGGAATTTTTTCCCCTACCCACTCCTGAAATCTGGCAGGAAAATGACGAAAAATACTGGCAAATTTGTAATTTTCCAAACTGTTTGGGAGCTGTGGACAGAAAACATATTAGAATTACCAATCCGGCTGGAACTGTATCTGAGTACTTTAATTATAAAAAAATACTTTTCTATAGTGCTCATGGTGATTGCAGCTACGGACTGTAGATTTGTCACCGTGGACATTGGATCTTTTGGATGCGGTAATGACTCACAGACATTTAAAAACTTGGACATGGGCAAACGCTTTTATGGGAACCATTTCAATTTCCCACTACCATGACCTCTTCTCACCCTTGAAGGGCCCGCCAATGCCATTTGTTGTGGTTGGGGATGAGGCCTTTCAGATGTGTGCAAACCTCCTTAAACGATACTCCAGTTGGGACTTGAACTACACCAAAATCATTTTTAACTACCAACTGACAAGGGCACGAAGAACTGTTGAGTGTGCCTTTGGTTTGCTGGTATAGAAATGGCGCATTTTGGGAAAAGCCATTAATCTCAAAATTGATACAATCGATGAGGTTATCAAAGCGTGTGTGGTTCTGCACAACTACATCATGGCTAAAGAGCGACCCCACGTAGATCTTGGTGAACCTCTTTCTAACCCATTGCCAGATTACCATCATCACACTCTGAGGACAAGGTAAGTTGCCCAAATGAGGGATACATTTGCTTGCCTACTTTGTTTTTTATATTGGATGTGTAGCATGGCAAGATGAAATGGTTTAGTAAAATGTTCCTGTAATGTTATGTATTTGGAATGTTAGAATGTACCTTTAATGTTTGCTGACAATAAAACACCTCTAGTGAAACACCTGTTCCAAGTGCCCTCTACATTACAATGCTTAGTTTTATAAGGTGATCACCGGGTCACAACTACAGTCTTTATTCCACTCCCTGTCTCATGGAGATTGAGTTATGTCACCTATTATTTACACTACACCTCTCTGTCAGTGCTATGGTAGATGACGTCGGATTAGCTCCATCGTCTCTAGTCTGCATTAATCTATAGTCCAATAGATTAATGCAGACTGAAGAGACGATGGAGCTAATCCACCTCATATCTTTACTCACCTGCCCGTGTGTCAGAACTAGTGCACTCAGGAGGCAGAAAACCCATGTACACATGGCGGCAACACAGCTGCAAAAGACTGATGACACGACCGCTCATAGTCTGCCAAGTCATGGAGGTGCGATTGCTCTGTTGTCCTGAGCAGTGGTCTCAGTGTTTTTCAACCATGTTTACTTCATGGTTTTAAGGTAAAACAGTGTGGCAATACTTTATTTAACCACAACACACAATAGCAAACAGAACAATCTCAGCAATTACACCAAGATGGGGCACATTACAGGGCCCCACCCTTCCGCTGACTCGCCGAGATAATGGTAGATGTTACTTCAGAGATCCCAGGGTCGCTACTCCATTTGTAGTATGCACGCAGAGAGGAGGTAACGACAAGCGTACGGAGATTTCCGCGAACAGTCCTATGTTCTTTGAGCCGGGTCCGAAGTACCTTCAGCTGAGATCCTCCAGAGTGTCACAGCCATGACTTCTGTAATGTAAGCTACCTGAACACCAACAGCTCTTCTTTCTTATTCATTCAGACATTCCATCACAGGCTTGGGGGAAGGAGGTAGGCTATCCCTCACTGGAGGAGTGTGTAAACAACATGCATAGATTGTCCTTCAGTCCAACATCAAGATAAGGTAAACAATGGTGATGAGGTCAAGTAGCACTACAGGTACAGTCTTTGGGTACCGTTACACTATACGATTTACCAACGATCACGACCAGCGATACAACCTGGCCGTGATCGTTGGTAAGTCGTTGTGTGGTCGCTGGAGAGCTGTCACACAGACAGCTCTCCAGCGACCAACGATGCCGAGGTCCCCGGGTAACCAGGGTAAACATCGGGTTACTAAGCGCAGGGCCGCGCTTAGTAACCCGATGTTTACCCTGGTTACCAGCGTAAAAAAAAAAAAACAGTGCATACTTACATTCCGGTGTCTGTCCCTTGCCGTCTGCTTCCCGCACTGACTGACTGCCGGCCGTAAAGTGAAAGCACAGCGCGCTGTGCTCTGCTTTCACTTTATGGCCGGCAGTCAGTCAGTGGGGGAAGCAGACGGCAAGGGACCTGACGGACACCGGAATGTAAGTATGTACTGTTTGTTTTTTTTTACATTTACGATGGTAACCAGGATAAACATCGGGTTACTAAGCGCGGCCCTGCGCTTAGTAACCCGATGTTTACCCTGGTTACAAGCGAACGCATCGCTGGATCGGTGTCACACACACCGATCCAGCGATGACAGCGGGAGATCCAGCGACGAAAGAATGTTCCAAACGATCTGCTATGACGTACGATTCTCAGCAGGGTCCCTGATCGCTGCTGCGTGTCAGACACAGCGATATCGTATGGATATCGCTGGAACGTCACGAATCGTGCCGTCGTAGCGATCAAAATGGCACTGTGTGACGGTACCCTTTCCCTCTCTGCTTTCAAAATCAACAAGCCAGAATATAAAGCATTATTAGCATATCTTCACACATCAAAAAACAAAGATAAACACACACTATGTACAAGTCACCATTACACACTTACACAGTATGTTAAATAGTATATCAGTCTGTCTTCTTGACCCACCAGACAAACACTTAAATCCTCAAGCCAATCTATATATATAATTGTCTAAGGGTTTTTCTGTCTGTCCTGGAAATCCCGCGTCTGATTGGTCGAGGCCGCCAGGCCTCGACCAATCAGCGACGGGCACAGCATGGCGACGATGATGTCATAAAGGTTGCCTCGACCAATCAGCGACGGGCACAGTCTGCCGCGAATTCTGGAATCATTATTGTCCTCCACTGCTGTCAAGTGCCGCCATTGTGTTGTCTAAGGGTCTAATTGTCTGTCTCGGATATCAGCCAATCAGCGATATTAGTGCAGGATTTTAACACCACTGACAGCGCAACATACATAAATACATACATATTCTAGAATACCCGATGCGTTTGAATCGGGCCAACATCTAGTATACAGATAAATGTCAATTCTACTTGGTTTGCAAAAACATTGTTGTCTGGGAAATTAAGATACAATCTGGTTTCTTCACACCCCACGTAGGCAGACTCTGTAGTATAAGGCAGACCCCACCCATAGGTAGACTCTGTAGTATAAGGCAGACCCCCCATAGGCAGGCTGTAGTATAAGGCAGCCCCTCCATAGGCAGACTCTAGTATAAGGCAGACTCTAGTATAAGGCAGCCCCACATAGGCAGACTGTAGTATAAGGCAGACCACCCATAGGCAGACTCTAGTATAAGGCAGACCCCTCATAGACAGACTCTAGTATAAGGCAGACCCCCCGAAAGGCAGACTAGAATAAGGCAGACCCCTCCATAGGCAGACTCTGTAATATAAGGCAGACCCCCACATAGGCAGACTCTGTAGTATAAGGCAGACCCCCCTTAGGCAGACTCTGGTATAAGGCAGTCCCCAACTAAATAAATACTCACTTCTCTTCTTCCTGGCCCTGAGCGCCCGCTCATCTCCGGACAGCAGGCGCCGGGTAGTGACGTCATCGCTCCCGCTGTCAGTGTCTGAGTCAGACGCTGACAGGGGGATGATGGCAGTAGTGTAACGCTCCTGCTCTCATCAATGCAGTCAGCTGAATCGGCATCCACCCGATACAGCCAACCCTGCGATGACAGGCTTTGGGCCACCGCTGGCACCGGGCCACCCCACCTGCTCAGGGGCCCCATAGCGGCCGGGCGGCAGAGCAGGGAGATCAATTCTCCCTGCTCTGCCACAGAATGTGACTATCGGCGCGCTGTACACTTGCCGATACAGTTGTAGTGGCGTAGCCCCGGGTGGGCCCCCTCAGAGCGTGGGGGCCCAGGGCGATGGCCCCATCTGCCCGCCGGTAGCTACGCTACTGTCAATCCAACTGACTGAATCATAAAATGTTAGAGTTTGAAGGGACCTCCTGGCTCATCTGGTCCAACCCTCTGCTCAAAGCAGGATTCACTAAATCATCCCAGACAGATGTCTGTCCAGCCTCTGTTTGAAGACTTCCATTGAAGGAGAACTCCCCACCTCTCGTGGCAGCGTGTTCCACTCATTGATCACCCTAACTATCAAAAAGTTTTTTCTAACATCTAATCTGTGTCTCCTCCTATTCAGTTTCATCCCATTGCTTTTAGTCTTTCCTTGTGCAAATGAGAATAAAGATGATCCTTCTACAATGTGACAACCCTTGAAATATTTGTAGACCGCTATTAAGTCTCTTCTCAGGCTTCTTTTTTGCAAGCTAAACATTCCTAAATCCTGTAAGCGTTCCTCATAGGACATGGTTTTCAGACCGGTCACCATTCTGGTCGCTCTTCTCTGAACTTGATCCAGTTTGTTGATGTATTTTTTAAAATGTGGTACCCAAAACTGGACACAGTATTCCAGATGAGGTCTGACCAAAGAGGAGTAGAGGGCAATAATGACTTCACATGATCTAGACTGTATGCTTCTGTTAATACATCCCAGAATTGTATTTGCCCTTTTTGCTGCTGCATCACACTGTTGACTCATGTTAAGTCTGTGATCTATTAGTATACCCAAGTCTTTTTCACATGTGCTGTTGCTTAGCCCTATTCCTCCCATTCTGTATATGTTTTTTTCATTTTTATTGCCCAGATGTAGTACTTTGTATTTTTGCCTGTTAAAAATCATTCTGTTAGTTGCTGCCCACTCCTCCAGTTTATTTATATACTAGATGTTGGCCCGATTCAAACGCATCGGGTATTCTAGAATATGTATGTATTTATGTATGTTGCGCTGTCAGTGGTGTTTAAATCCTGCACTAATATCGCTGATTGGCTGATATCCGAGACAGACAGACAATTAGACCCTTAGACAACACAATGGCGGCACTTGACAGCAGTGGAGAACAATGATGATTCCAGAATTCACGGCAGACTGTGCCCGTCGCTGATTTGTCGAGCCTCGACCAATCAGAGACTGTGCCCGTCGCTGATTTGTCGAGCCTCGACCAATCAGAGACTGTGCCCGTCGCTGATTGGTCGAGGCCTGGAGGCCTCGACCAATCAGCGACGCGGGATTTCCAGGACAGAAATAGATAGATTCCTAGATTGTGGCCCGATTCTAACGCATCGGGTATTCTAGAACAGGGGTCCCCAACTCCAGTCCTCAAGGCCCACCAACATGTCATGTTTTCAGGATTTCCTTAGTCTTGCCCAGGTAATAATTGCATCACCTGTGCAATGCAAAGGAAATCCTGAAAACATGACCTGTTGGTGGGCCTTGAGGACTGGAGTTGGGGACCCCTGTTCTAGAATATCCATGTCCCCGTAGTATATGGACAATGATGATTCCAGAATTTGTGGCAGACTGTGCCCGTCGCTGATTGGTCGAGGCAACCTTTATGACATCATTGTCGCCATGGCAACCATTATGACATCTACGTCGATACTGTGCCCGTCGCTGATTGGTCGAGGCGAATTCGCGGCAGACTGTGCCCGTCGCTGATTGGTCGAGGCAACCTTTATGACATCATCGTCGCCATGCTGTGGCCTGGCGGCCTCGACCAATCAGAGACGCGGGATTTCCAGGACAGACAGACAGACAGAAAAACCCTTAGACAATTATATATATAGATTTTTGAATCCTCTTTCTCTCTTCTCTAGTATTAGCTATCCCTCCTAGCTTTGTGTCATCAGCAAATTTAATCAGTTTACCCTCAATTCCTTCATCTCAATCATTGATAAAGATGTTGAACAATACAGGGCCCAAGGACAGAGCCCTGTGGTACACCACTTGAGACATTCTTCCAACTGGATGTGCAGCCATTTATGACCACTCTTTGGGTCCGACCACTAAGTCAGTTATGAATCCACCTAACAGTTGCCTTGTCCATTCCATACTCCATATTCCATTTCCCATCCTTCCTGGACATTTTTGTCCTTAAGGATATCCAGCCATTGGATCCCTCCGATTCTCTTTCTGAGTCCCTTAAACTCTGCCTTTCTTAAATCTAACCTTGACGTCTGAGTCTTCACAGGTCTTCCTCCTCTAGTTATCCAAAATTCTAAAATAGCATAGTCGCTACCTCCTAGGGTCCCAGCCACTCACACCTCCTCAACCATTTCTTCCCTGTTTATAAGGATTAGATCCAAGGTAACAGATCCCCTTGTTTTCTCTCCTACCTTTTGGAAGATAAAATTGTCAGCAAGAGAGGATAAGAATTTGTTTGACCTGTTAGTTTTGCCTGAGCGAGAGATTCCCATCAAATGTCTGGAAAGTTGAAATCTCCCATGACAACTATGTCATATTTTTTGGAGCACTTGACCATTTGATGCATAAAGAGTTCATCCATATCTTTAGCTTGCACAGGCGGCCTGTAGTAAATGCCTACAATTGTGTCCTTTCCATTGTTCCGTTGTTGTACGTCCCCCGGCGTCAGCTTCCCTGCACTGACTGTCAGCGCCGCCGGCCGTAAAGCAGAGCACAGCGGTGATGTCACCGCTGTGCTCTGCTTTACGGCCGGTGCTGACACAGTCAGTGCAGGGAAGCTGACGCCGGGGGACGTGACAGACATTGGAATGTGAGTATGTACTGTTTTTTTTTTTTTTAACTTTTACAATGGTAACCAGGGTAAATATCGGGTTACTAAGCGCGGCCCTGCACTTAGTAACCCGATGTTTACCCTGGTTACAAGTGAACACATCACTGGATCGGCGTCACACACGCCGATCCAGCGATGACAGCGGGTGATCAGCGACCAAAAAAAGGTCCTGATCATTCCCCACGACCAACGATCTCCCAGCAGGGGCCTGATCGTTGGTCGCTGTCACACATAAGGAGATCGTTAGCGAGATCGTTTCTACGTCACAAAAAAGCGTGACGTTGCAAAAATATCGTTAACAATATCGTTATGTGTGAAGGTACCTTAAAGGGACACTGTCACCTGAATTTGGAGGGAACAATCTTCAGCCATGGAGGTGGGGTTTGGGGGTTTTTGATTCACCCTTTCCTTACCCGCTGGCTGCATGCTGGCTGCAATATTGGATTGAAGTTCATTCTCTGTCCTCCATAGTAAATGCCTGCGCAAGGCAAGATTGCACCTTGTGCAGGCATGTACTATGGAGGACAGAGAATGAACTTCAATCCAATATTACAGCCAGCATGCAGCCAGCGGGTAAGGAAAGGGTGAATCAAAAACCCCAAAACCCCGCCTCCATGGCTGAAGATGGTTCCCTCCAAATTCAGGTGACAGTGTCCCTTTAAGAGATTAGTCGCCGTCAAAAATATCTGGCAGCTGTTTACTCATAGTGAACACAGGAGTGTGGTTTGAGCGGTTGACATCTATCTAAAGTGTATGGTGGGCTTTAATAGTGCAACAAGCACATCTGCATTGACGACATGGTCAGTACAAGATAGCGGAGTCCAGTAATAGGCTGCAATAGTCTCACACTCTAGTTATGTCAGTGCTGTAGCCTGTCTACAAAGAGTGGAGGCAATGATGCAGAGGCAGCTGAGGATGGTGGGTAAAATTCAGTCTCTTATTTTAATTTCAGCAATCCTGTAAATTATATAAAAAAAGCAATTCTTGGAAATCGCCGCTTAGGCTTTGTGCACACGGTGTCTTTTTCAGGTGAATTCCGCCCAGAATCCCATGAAAAAATGCCACAAAAGCGCCTGATAAAGTGAACAGCACAGCAATATCATAGCAGCATTATAGACTAAACGGTTGATATTGACTTGTAGGATTACTACTTCCAATAGATGGCATTAGAATTCAAGTCCTCTTCCTCTCTGAAGAGACAATTTGCTTATTTAATTTCCCAGAGCAGCATGCAAGGTGTTTGACTCGAAAACCACAAAAAAAAGGAAAAATCCTCCAATATTCAAGAAAACAAACCAAAAACAGGCAGATATGCTTACCTGTCTAAATGGGCCTCAATACCATTGCACTGACGGTGCAGCGGACCCAAGTAAAATGGCAACTGCACAGGTGCAATACCAAATGAAACAGCCAGCCTTCAATCAGGGATTGACCGTGTGGCACACCAATGCACTAAAATATATACTCTGTATGTGGTGTGTTCACACAAGGAATGCAGAGCATCTGGTTCTCAGCCAATTAATGATGCCGTATGGCGGGCTGCCCAGTGCTAACTGTAATGCATCCTGTGTGAACAGAAGCCACAGTGTACAGAACCATTTGGGCCCAACTGCACCCCGAAAAAAATACAACGTGCAAAAAAAACATATCAATATATGTAAGGTATTGGTTGATATTCTGGCCATAATATGTAAGCTGGCAACCCGCGTCAAGGGTCCTTACGTTTGCCAGTCCTACTCTAACTGTGCAGTTGCCATTTTACTTGGGTCCGCTGCACCCCGTCAGTGCAATTGAGGCCCATTTAGACAGGTAAGCGTCTCGGCCTGTTTTTGTTTTTTTAAGGTCTTTGACTCCTCATACTGGCATGCCAGTCCTGGCATGTCACTCTCCATAAGGAGAAACCTTACCCCTTAGACCAGAGAGTAAAACGAACGCCAGCATTTTCCTGAAGCTGCCTCGGCTTGGAAAACCTTTGCAAATGCGTTGGAATCTAAAGGTGTGTGCGTAGCCTGAAACAGCAGTTGCTGATTGGTAATTGCTGTATTAACCCCTTAATCCCATATGACGTTTTATCCCGTCCAGGTGACCTGGGACTTAATTCCCGGTGACGGGATAGTACGTCATATGCGATCGGCCGCGCTCACGATCGCGATGTGCCGGCGGTACAGGGAAGCATCGCGCAGGGAGGGGGCTCCCTGCGTGCTTCCCTGAGACGATCGGTACACGGTGATGTACTCACTGTGTACCGAGCGTCTTCTCCCTGCAGTCCCCGGATCCAAAATGGCCGCAGGGCTGCATCCGGGTCCTGCAGGGAGCACTTCCGGGTCGCCTGCAGCTCTGTAAGCCTGCAGCGATGTCAGTGAGATCGCCGATCTTACAGAGTGCTGTGCAAACTGTAAGATCGGCGATCTGTGATGTCCCCCCCTGGGACAAAGTAAAAAAGTAAATAAAAAAATTTCCACATGTGTAACAAAAAAAAAAAAAAAAAAATTACTAAATAAATAAATAAAAAAAATATTATTCCCATAAATACATTTCTTTCTCTAAAAAAAAAAAAACAATAAAAGTGCACATTTAGTATCGCCGCGTCCGTAACGACCCAACCTATAAAACTGTCCCACTAGTTAACCCCTTCAGTGAACACCGTAAGAAAAAAAAAAAAACGAGCCAAAAAACAACGCTTTATTATCATACCGCCGAACAAAAAGTGGAATAACACGCGATCAAAAAGACGGATATAAATAACCTTGATACTGCTGAAAACGTCATCTTGTCCCGCAAAAAGAGCCACCACAAAGCATAATAAGCAAAAAAATAAAAAAATTATAGTCCTGAGAATAAAGCGATGCCAAAATAATTATTTTTTCTATAAAATAGCTTTTATCGTATAAAAGCGCCAAAACATAAAAAAATAATATAAATGAGGTATCGCTGTAATCGTACTGACCCGACGAATAAAACTGCTTCATCCACTTTACCAAACGCGGAACGGTATAAACGCCTCCCCCAAAAGAAATTCATGAATAGCTGGTTTTTGGTCATTCTGCCTCACAAAAATCGGAATAAAAAGTGATCAAAAACTGTCACATGTCCAAAAATGTTACCAATAAAAACGTCAACTCGTCCCGCAAAAAACAAGACCTCACATGACTCTGTGGACCAAAATATGGAAAAATTATAGGTCTCAAAATGTGGAGACGCAAAAACTTTTTTGCTATTAAAAAAGCGTATTTTAGTGTGTGACGGCTGCCAATCATAAAAATCCGATATAAAAAACCCACTATAAAAGTAAATCAAACCCCCCTTCATCACCCCCTTAGTTAGGGAAAAATAATAAAATTAAAAAAATGTATTTATTTCCATTTTCCTATCAGGGCTAGGGTTAGGGTTAGGGCTAGGGTTGGGGTTAGGATTGGAGCTAAAGTTAGGGTTAGGGTTGGGGCTAAAGTTAGGGTTAGGGTTGGGGCTGAAGTTGGGGCTAGGGTTGGGGCTAGGGTTAGGGCTAGGGTTAGGGTTGGGGTTAGGGTTGGAGCTAAAGTTAGGGTTAGGGTTGGGGCTAAAGTTAGGGTTAGGGTTGGGGCTAAAGTTAGGGTTAGGGTTGGGGCTAAAGTTAGGTTTAGGGTTTGGATTATATTTACGGTTGGGATTAGGGTTGGGATTAGAATTAGGGGTGTGTCAGGGTTAGGGGTGTGGTTAGGGTTACCGTTGGGATTAGGGTTAGGGGTGTGTTAGGGTTTCAGGTAGAATTGGGGAGTTTCCACTGTTTAGGCACATCAGGGGCTCTCCAAACGCGACATGGCGTCCAATCTCAATTCCAGCCAATTCTGCGATAAAAAAGTCAAACAGTGCTCCTTACCTTCCGAGCTCTCCGGTGCGCCCAAACAGGGGTTTACCCCAACATATGGGGTATCAGCGTACTCAGGACAAATTGGACAACTTTTGGGGTCCAAGTTCTCTTGTTATCCTTAAGAAAATAAAAATGGGGGCTAAAATTCATTTTTGTGGGAAAAATAAGATTTTTTTTATTTTCGCAGCTCTGCGTTGTAAACTGCAGTGAAACACTTGGTGGTTCAAAGTTCTCACAACACATCTAGATAGGTTCCTTGGGAGGTCTAGTTTCCAATATGGGGTCACTTGTGGGGGGTTTGTACTGTTTGGGTACATCAGGGGCTCTGCAAATGCAACGTGACGCCTGCAGACCAATCCATCTAAGTCTGTATTCCAAATAGCGCTCCTTCCCTTCCGAGCTCTGCCATGCGCCCAAACAGTGCTTCCCCCACATATGGGGTATCAGCGTACACAGGACAAATTGGACAACAACTTTTGGGGTCCAATTTATCCTGTTACCCTTGTGAAAATACATAACTGGGGGCTAAAAAATCATTTTTGTGAAAAAAAAAATAATTTTTATTTTCACGGCTCTGCGTTATAAACTGTAGTGAAACAATTGGGGGGTCAAAGTTCTCACAACACATCTAGATAGGTTCCTTGGGGGGTCTAGTTTCCAATATGGGGTCACTTGTGGGGGGTTTGTACTGTTTGGGTACATCAGGGGCTCTGCAAATGCAACGTGACGCCTGCAGACCAATGCATCTAAGTCTGTATTCCAAATGGCGCTCCTCCCCTTCCGAGCTCTGCCATGCGCCGAAACAGTGCTTCCTTCCCCCACATATGGGGTATCAGCGTACTCAGGAAAAATTGGACAACAACTTTTGGGGTCCAATTTATCCTGTTACCCTTGTGAAAATACATAACTGGGGGCTAAAAAATCATTTTTGTGAAAAAAAAAAAGAATTTTTATTTTCACGGCTCTGCGTTATAAACTGTAGTGAAACACTTGGGGGTTCAAAGTTCTCACAACACATCTAGATAAGTTCCTTGGGGGGTCTAGTTTCCAATATGGGGTCACTTGTGGGGGGTTTGTACTGTTTGGGTACATCAGGGGCTCTGCAAATGCAACGTGACGCCTGCAGACCAATGCATCTAAGTCTGTATTCCAAATGGCGCTCCTCCCCTTCCGAGCTCTGCCATGCGCCCAAACAGTGCTTCCTTCCCCCACATATGGGGTATCAGCGTACTCAGGGAAAATTGGACAACAACCTTTGGGGTCCATTTTATCCTGTTACCCTTGTGAAAATACAAAACTGGGGACTAAAAATCATTTTTGTGAAGAAAAAAAAGAATTTTTATTTTCACGGCTCTGCGTTATAAACTGTAGTGAAACACTTGGGGGCTCAAAGCTCTCAAAACACATCTAGATAAGTTCCTTAGGGGGTCTACTTTCCAAAATGGTGTCAACTTTTGTGGTCTAATTTCTTCTCTTACCCTTGGGAAAATAAAAAATTGGGGGCAAAAAGATCATTTTTGTGAAAAAATATGATTTTTTATTTTTACGGCTCAGCATTATAAACTTCTATGAAGCACTTGGTGGGTCAAAGTGCTCACCACACATCTAGATAAGTTCCTTAAGGGGTCTACTTTCCAAAATGGTGTCACTTGTGGGGGGTTTCAATGTTTAGGCACATCAGGGGCTCTCCAAACGCAACATGGGGTCCCATCTCAATTCCAGTCAATTTTGCATTGAAAAGTCAAATGGTGCTCCTTCCTTTCCGAGCTCTGCCATGCGCCCAAACAATGGTTTACACCCACATATGGGGTATCAGCATACTCAGGACCGATTGCACAACAACTTTTGTGGTCCAATTTCTTCTCTTACCCTTGGGAAAATAAAAAATTGGGGGCAAAAAGATCATTTTTGTGAAAAAATATGATTTTTTATTTTTACGGCTCTGCATTATAAACTTCTATGAAGCACTTGGTGGGTCAAAGTGCTCACCACACATCTAGATAAGTTCCTTAAGGGGTCTACTTTCCAAAATGGTGTCACTTGTGGGGGTTTTCAATGTTTAGGCACATCAGGGGCTCTCCAAACGCAACATGGCGTCCCATCTCAATTCCAGTCAATTTTGCATTGAAAAGTCAAATGGCGCTCCTTTCCTTCCGAGCTCTGCCATGCGCCCAAACAGTGGTTTATCCCCACATATGGGGTATCAACGTACTCAGGACAAATTGTACAACAACTTTTGGGGTCCATTTTCTCCTGTTACCCTTGGTA
The DNA here is from genome assembly GCF_032444005.1 of Ranitomeya imitator. Lineage (NCBI taxonomy): Eukaryota > Metazoa > Chordata > Amphibia > Anura > Dendrobatidae > Ranitomeya > Ranitomeya imitator. Next base: position 160,881,035 of record NC_091287.1, on the reverse strand, counting down.
AAATAAAACAAATTGGAGCTGAAATAAATTTTGTGTGAAAAAAAGTTAAATGTTTATTTTTATTTAAACATTCCAAAAATTCCTGTAAAACACCTGAAGGGTTAATAAACTTCTTGAATGTGGTTTTGAGCACCTTGAGGGGTGCAGTTTTTAGAATGGTGTCACACTTGGGTATTTTCTATCATATAGACCCCTCAAAATTACTTCAAATGAGATGTGGTCCCTAAAAAAAAAATGGCGTTGCAAAAATGAGAAATTGCTGGTCAACTTTTAACCCTTATAACTCCCTAACAAAAAAAAATTTTGGTTCCAAAATTGTGCTGATGTAAAGGAGACATGTGGGAAATGTTACTTATTAAGTATTTTGCATGACATATCTCTGTGATTTAAGGGTATAAAAATTCAAAGTTGGAAAATTGCGAAATGTTCAAAATTTTCGCCAAATTTCCGTTTTTTTCCCAAATAAACGCAAGTTTTATCGAATAAATTTTACCACTAACATGAAGTACAATACGTCACGAGAAAACAATGTCAGAATCGCCAAGATCCGTTGAAGCGTTCCAGAGTTATAACCTCATAAAGGGACAGTGGTCAGAATTGTAAAAATTGGCCCGGTCATTAACGTGCAAACCACCCTCGGGGCTTAAGGGGTTAATTCTGCAGACAGTGCGTATTTATTGTGAGATCTCTGGCTTTGATTTAATATGCCACGATGGGAGGTTGTGGAAAGCTTTTAAGCATGTCAGGAATTGACAACCAGGAAGTTGGGACCCAACATTTACAGGGAGTCCGTTTTTTTCATAAAGAGCTGTAGATTTGAATATAGGTTTTTTTTTATGTTTTCTGTACTAACATCTTATATAATAATTACTTTTTGGCGATTGATTTTAAAGTGAATCCGTCCGCAGGGTTTTCTATGTAATCCAAGAGCCGCACAATGTCAGAGCACAGATCTTGACTTCAGTGATGTGTCACTTATTAGGCAGATTATTATTACGGGACTAGGTGTCTCATGCCTCCTATTCCAGCCACGCCCCCACCACTGATTAGCAGTTGTGGAGACATGAGGGTCAGTGGGTGCTCTCATCCGCTGGCCTAGCTGTCTTTAGAAAGATTGCATGGACCAGGGTTCTTCCCACTGAATGCCCATACTTGTTCCCTGTAGGCAGAATACTATTCAGACAACACATTGTGAGGGTAACACAGTGTGGCAATACTTTATGGATCACCAACAATCAATAACATATAGTACAGTCCCAGCAAATACACAAGATGGTGCAAATGACAGTCTCGCCTTTCTGTTGGATTGCCGAGAATTAGAACATCAGTGTCTTTGGGGCTTCCAGAGCCAACTAGCCCAACCAGTGGAGTTAGAGGAGATAACGGGAAGCTGACGGCGTACATTGCGGTATGTGGCCAGGTGACCTGATTGTCCCATCCTGGGTTCTCCAAATGTCTTTGAGGGTTCAGTGATGGTTAATGGAGCAGATCTGTATTCCTCCAGTTGGTGCCATGGTTCTTTGGCTGCTGTCCTGACACAGAGTCTCTCTGGAAACAGAGGTAGATCTCACTTTTATAGTCCACAGCTCTTATTCATGGCATTATTCCACAGGATTGGTGGGAGGAGATAATCTCTCATTGTTCGAGTGTTAAATTAACCTGCATATTTTGTCCTTCCAGGATTATAGAATAATAGACTGCAGGGCTGATACAATGTGTAAGCGTCAGGCATTCAGCATATTAACAAACATTGATTCTTCAATGAACCTGCATCTTTGTCCTCCCAAGGTTATTTAGAAGAATAAATTGCAGGGGCTGGTATAATAGGTAATCAGCAGGCCTTCAATTAATCAACATACAACAAGAGTCAACGTGCTGGTTCATATGAACAATGGCTCATGTTTCTTGATCTACTGAATAATACATCTCGCATAATTAAGAATAAATACTGAGTAATCACAGCAGCTTTCCGTCAATATACACTATACAGGGAAAGCTGCCAATTAGTGATGAGCGCCGGGCTACACAGGACTCAACATTGTGAACTTTACTACAACTGCAGCAGATAAAACTGTGATTCTATCACAACTGCTGCACCCACTAAAGTGAGTAATAAATCGCTAGAATTGGGGTCTCTACCCCTACATCATGCTGCTGTCAGATTATATAGCAAAGTCTGTGGATAGATTTCCTTTAAGTAAAACATATATGCTCTTTCTGGTGATGGGTACCTTTAACCATCCCAGCTATTGTAGCTCTGGAAAATATGGTGACATAATTAAAGAAGTCCACTCTGTCATCATTTTGATCCACATGGATTATGATGCTTTGGGCGTTTAGTACATGAGCTACATTAATAGCTGATTATCGTGTAGATATCTCTTGTGTGTGCAAAACAATCGCATTGACTTACATGCATTGATATAGCAAACTTGTGAAAATCTGCCATGCCACACTATATAAGCATTACACCTTGTATTAGAACAGATGCACTTTGGAAATACCGAACAGCTATGCCATGTTGGAGGTTCTTTTAACGTTTGCTATATCTGAATGTCAAAATGCAAGAAACTGTTATATCAAACACACACAAGGATTACCCAAAATGTCTGAGGACAGTCCAAGTCTTTTGGTGATAAGAAATAAAAACTTAATTGCTTTGGCTGATACTTAGTAATAGTTTGTGTTATGAATAATTTATGTAAACTGAACTCATCATCTTTCCTCCATCTCACCTAACTCCCCTACCTTATATATCACAATAAATGATATCACGCTTTCCCGTGTACAGCAAGTCCGCTGCCTCAGAGTAATCCTCAACTCTGCCCTGTCCTTCAAACCGCACATCAAAGCGCTTGCCGCCTCAACTCAAAAATATTTCCAGAATCTGCGCTTTTCTCAACCCTGAATTTACTAAAATGTTAGTGCATGCCCTCATCGTCTCCTACCTCGACTATTGCAACATCCTCCTCTGTGGCCTCCCTGCTAACACTCTTTGCACCTCTCCAGTTCGTCCTTAACTCTGCTGCATGACTAATCCATTTCTCCTCTCACTATTCCTCAGCTTCTCTCCTCTGCAAATCCCTTAATTGGCTCCCAATTCGCCAACTATATCCAGTTCAAAATATTGACATTGACCTACAAAGTCATCCATAATCTGTCTCCTCCATAGGTCTCTGAACTAATCTTCCATTACCTTCCAACACATAATCTCCGGTCCTCTCAAGACCTCCTTCTGTACTCCACACTTATACATTCCTCACCCAATCGCCTCCAAGAAAACTCCAGAGCACAACCCATATTCTGGAATTTTGTGCCCCAACATGTTGGATTATGTGCCTGTTTCGGAACTACCAGAAGAAACTTGAAAGTGCAACTCTTCAAGCTAGTTTACAGCCTACAATAACCCCACTGCTACCTCACCACCATCAGTGCTTCCGCAACTCCCCCAACTTACTGTCTCCATTATCTGGAAGACTGTGAGCCCACAATGGTAGGGCCCTTTCCCCTTTGTACCAGCCTGTCATTGTTAGTTTGTTCAAGGTAATTTATACCTGTTTTCTGTATGTAACACTCTCTCATGTACAATACCATGGAATCGATGGTGCTCTAAATATAAATAATAATACCATTCATCGAGTGACAATGCCAGATCTCCAACATCCTGACATAATCTCTGCTCAGAGATCCTCTCTCTCTTCTGGATGATATATGGTTTACCGTCATCTGTCAGTGTCTCATCAAAAATGTATTGCTTTGGCCTTTAGTAATAAAATGACTATGCCCCTCTTTGTGGAATAGCATTATGCAAGCAATAAATCAGCCAAAATCTGGGTTGTTATTTTTAAAATAATCTGGGTAGATTATGCGGTGAATTTCTATTACATGGATAGATTTTAGGTGTTGCATTGTAGTATTGAAGGTCAGGTATATGAATGGGGAAAATGTTTTTATTTTCATTTAAGTGTTTCTTTGTACAATAAATCTATACATATCAGAGCCTTTCATATTTCTAATTTCAGAGTAATAAATATTTTATTAAATGTTACTGTTTTTGTAATGAGAATTACATTACACAACCACAAGGCTGTCAATACTACACTAATGTAACACTATATTTACTGACTTACATTTATCTATATTCTGTAGAGGGATCAATTTTGTATTTTACAGGCAAAATCTACATTAATCTACATTAACCTGTCTGTTGTGAATTCCGCTCTTGGGCTCCCTCCGGTGGTTGTGAGTGGCACTTTTGTGGGTTCTGCTCTTGGGCTCCCTCTTGTGGTTTCTAGTGGTATGGCTGCTCCTTGGAGTTAGCTGTCATCAGCTGCCTCCACTTATCGTCTCTTCTGCTCGGCTATTTAAGCCTGGCTCTTTCTTCAGCCAGTGCCACTTGTAAATGGTTCCTGGTTGGATTCACATCTCTTTGGAGTTCCCTGTTATCCTGACCAGTTCAGCAAAGCTAAGTTTTTGCTTGCTCTTTTCTGTCCATAGATTGTGGACTTATCCATTCTGTGCTTTCTATGTTTGTCCAGCTTATCAGTGTGAATTAATTCTGTCTTGCTGGAAGCTCTGGGAGGCAGATTTGCCCTCCACACCTTTAGTCAGGTGTGGAGATTTTTTGTAAACTCTGCGTGGATTTTTGTAGTGTTTTATACTGACCGCACAGTATTCCATCCTGTCCTATCTATTTAGCTAGACTGGCCTCCTGTGCTCATCCTGGTTTCATTCTGTGTATGTCTTTTCCCTCTCCACTCACAGTCATTATTTGTGGGGGGCTAATGTATCCTTTGGGGATTTTCTCTGAGGCAAGATAGTTTTCCTGCTTCTTTCTTTAGGGGTAGTTAGCTCTTAGGCTGTGACGAGATGCCTAGGGAGAGTTAGGAGCATTCCACGGCTACTTCTAGTGTTGTGTTGAGCTTAGGGACTGCGGTCAGTACAGTTACCACTTCCTTCAGAGCTCGTTCCATGTTGCTCCTAGACCACCGTATCATAACACCTGTCACCCCCATAATCGAAGGTAAGCTAAGCCCCCGATGTAACCTGAAAGATGAGAAAAAGAGGCCTCTCTGATCTTTCCCAGCTCCTGCGCACTGCAGTACTTTGCTCTGGCCTCAACAGGGCAGACAAAGTATGCCTGCACCGGAGCTGCAGCGTAAAGACAAGAAGAGAAAGTCATCGTGAGAAGATGGGAGGCGCTGGACCGGACCGCGACACCCATCGGACCAGACCGCAGCGGGAACGCCCCTGGGTGGAGTATAATCTAACCTTTTTTTCTCATCTTTCAGGATACATCGGGGGCTTATGTACATCATTACAGAATGCTGTAGATAATCCCCTGATGCCGGTGGGCTTAGCTCACCTTCGATTTTGGGGGTGACAGGTTCCCTTCAAAAAGTGTGATTATGAAAATACTTTTTTTCTCCAAACTTTATATTGGTTGTGTGTAGTGATGTGAAAACCCGAACAGTAAAGTTTGGGATATGTACCAGACACCTAATGTCCATGCACGGACCCCGAACACAACTTCTCCCAGAAGTCCGTCTTACTGTTCGGGTTTGGCAGCCCGAACCAGGGCCGGCTCCAGGTTTTTGAGGGCCCCGGGCGAAAGAGTCTCAGTGGGCCCCTCCTTTAACACATACCCCGATTCATGATCGCATATAAACACAGCCATGTAGTATATAACACTGCCCACGTAGTATATAGCAGCCCATGTAGTATATAGCAGCCCACGTAGCATATAGCAGCCCATGTAGTATATAGCACAGCCCACGTAGTATATAGCAGCGCAGCCCATGTAGTATATAGCAGCGCAGCCCACATAGTATATAGCAGCGCCACTCACTCATGCACTGGTAGGACTAGGAGCTCCTCCTGAATCTGCCTCATAACTTCAGCAGCACAGCAGCCAGCCAGGGGCGGAGAGCAGAGCAGAGAACGTGCTCTCTCCCCCCACAAACAATGTCACACTGGCTGCCTTCTCTTAACCCCTATGTGTGCCTGCCTGGCTGCACTCACTGAGTGATAAGATGCTTGTGTCAGAGCTGGCACATAGGGGTTAAGAGAACGCAGCCAGCAGTGACTTTGTAGGCGGAGAGAGCATGTTATCTCCTGCTCTCCCAGCTGTATCTATGACAGCGTGAGTGGGCCCCCCTCTCTCCCCAGGGCCCCGGCATTTGCCCGCTGTGCCGTGTGCTGACGCCGGCCCTGGCCCGAACAAAGCTTGATGAAAGGCTGCAGCGGAGCCACTCAACAAGCTTTTCCGGTGTGGATACTTCCAGCCTCATCACAGCCCTCAGTTGTCTGCTTTATCTTGGCTGGTTATCAAAGGTTATCAAAAATAGATGGAAATAGGGTGCCCCCTATTTTTGATAACCAGCCAAGGTAAAGCAGACAGCTAGGGGCTGGTATTCTCAGGCTGATCCATGGATATTTAGCCTTCCCCAGTCTAAAAATAGCAGCCCTCATCTGCCTCAGAAAAGGCGTATCTATTAGATGTGCAGATTCTGGAGCTTTTCCTGGCTCTTTCCACTTGCCCTGGTGCATTGATGGGGTTGATGTCTGCTGTGTAATGTCTGCTGACATCTAGACCAGAAGCTAGTAGTTAGTAATGGGGTCGCATCTATCAGACACCTCCATTACTAACGTAGTAAGTAGTTAAAGAAACACAGGAAAAAAAATATTTTCTTTGAATAAAGACTCTCCTACACTCCCTCGTTAACCCATTTATTCAAAATAAATCCAGGAAATAGCTAACATATTAAACACCTTCTTCTCCACGGTATTCACGGTGGAAAATGAAATGCTAGGTGAAATCCCAAGAAACAATGAAAACCCTATATTAAGGGTCACCAATCTAACCCAAGAAGAGGTGCGAAACCGGCTAAATAAGATTAAAATAGATAAATCTCCGGGTCCGGATGGCATACACCCACGAGTACTAAGAGAACTAAGTAATGTAATAGATAAACCATTATTTCTTATTTTTAGGGACTCTATAGCGACAGGGTCTGTTCCGCAGGATTGGCGCATAGCAAATGTGGTGCCAATATTCAAAAAGGGCTCTAAAAGTGAACCTGGAAATTATAGGCCAGCAAGTCTAACCTCTATTGTTGGTAAAATATTTGAAGGGTTTCTGAGGGATGTTATTCTGTATTATCTCAATGAGAATAACTGTTTAACTCCATATCAGCATGGGTTTATGAGAAATCGCTCCTGTCAAACCAATCTAATCAGTTTTTATGAAGAGGTAAGCTATAGGCTGGACCACGGTGAGTCATTGGACGTGGTATATCTCGATTTTTCCAAAGCGTTTGATACCGTGCCGCACAAGAGGTTGGTACACAAAATGAGAATGCTTGGTCTGGGGGAAATTGTGTGTAAATGGGTTAGTAACTGGCTTAGTGATAGAAAGCAGAGGGTGGTTATAAATGGTATAGTCTCTAACTGGGTCGCTGTGACCAGTGGGGTACCGCAGGGGTCAGTATTGGGACCTGTTCTCTTCAACATATTCATTAATGATCTGGTAGAAGGTTTACACAGTAAAATATCGATATTTGCAGATGATACAAAACTATGTAAAGCAGTTAATACAAGAGAAGATAGTATTCTGCTACAGATGGATCTGGATAAGTTGGAAACTTGGGCTGAAAGGTGGCAGATGAGGTTTAACAATGATAAATGTAAGGTTATACACATGGGAAGAAGGAATCAATGTCACCATTACACACTGAATGGGAAACCACTGGGTAAATCTGACAGGGAGAAGGACTTGGGGATCCTAGTTAATTATAAACTTACCTTGAGCAGCCAGTGCCAGGCAGCAGCTGCCAAGGCAAACAGGATCATGGGGTGCATTAAAAGAGGTCTGGATACACATGATGAGAGCATTATACTGCCTCTGTACAAATCCCTAGTTAGACCGCACATGGAGTACTGTGTCCAGTTTTGGGCACCGGTGCTCAGGAAGGATATAATGGAACTAGAGAGAGTACAAAGGAGGGCAACAAAATTAATAAAGGGGATGGGAGAACTACAATACCCAGATAGATTAGCGAAATTAGGATTATTTAGTCTAGAAAAAAGACGACTGAGGGGCGATCTAATAACCATGTATAAGTATATAAGGGGACAATACAAATATCTCGCTGAGGATCTGTTTATACCAAGGAAGGTGACGGGCACAAGGGGGCATTCTTTGCGTCTGGAGGAGAGAAGGTTTTTCCACCAACATAGAAGAGGATTCTTTACTGTTAGGGCAGTGAGAATCTGGAATTGCTTGCCTGAGGAGGTGGTGATGGCGAACTCAGTCGAGGGGTTCAAGAGAGGCCTGGATGTCTTCCTGGAGCAGAACAATATTGTATCATACAATTAGGTTCTGTAGAAGGACGTAGATCTGGGGATTTATTATGATGGAATATAGGCTGAACTGGATGGACAAATGTCTTTTTTCGGCCTTACTAACTATGTTACTATGTTACTATGTTACTAAATTCCAACGGTAAGCCAATAGATTCGACGACACAAATAGAATCCTATGGAATCTCGTTCTGAGAAAATGGTGGGCACGGAAACTGTCACTCTCCTGCCTGCTGCTGACTGCGAGTAATCCTATTGAGCCTCGCTCTGAGATCGTTCTGAGAAAAATAAATAATTTCCAATGCACCAGGGCAAGTGGGAAGAGCCCGGCAAAGTGCCAGAATTGGCTTATATAAGGGATGCAAATTTTCTTGGACGGCTGCTATATTTAGGCTGGGGAGGGCCAAATATCCATGCACCATCCCAGCCTGAGAATATAAGCCTCCAGCTGTTTGTTTTACCCCACATCGTTTTTTTTTAATTTATTTATTTCTTACTGATAGATAAATAAATGAAAAAATACTAAAAAATAAATTAATAAATAAAAAATGACATGAGGTCCGCCCCTATTTTTAATAACCAGTGAAGGGAAAGCATGCCGTTGTGAGCTGGTCTTATTTTCTAGGAAGGATCCAATATCCATTGACTTTCCCAACCTATTAATATCAGCCCCCAACTGTCTGCTTTGCCATTGCTGGTTATTACAAGAGGAAGGACAATTTTCTATAACCAGCTAAGGCAAAGCAGACAGCTGGGAGCTGATATTAATAGGCTGGGAAGGTCCATGGATATTGGACTCTTCCTCATTGCCCCGGTGTGGTGGCAATCAGCTAATGGGATTGTGGGGTTGATGTCAGCTGTGTAATGTCTGCTGAGTGCTGACATCAAGCCCACGGGTTAGTAATTGATGTGCTTCTATAAGACACTCCCATTACTAACCCAGTAAGTAAATGAAAAAGAAAACACACTAAAAAAATCTGTTTGAAAAAAAGCTACCCGACAATGTCCCTCTTTCCCCCCCATTTATTAAAAATAATAGTAAAAAATCCAGAGGGACCACATTAATCCATAATGTCCCAATGCAGAAAGTAAAGTCAATTAAAGCATGGTTTTATATTTTTTATTTTAAGTTGGAAACATTCTTTGGAAATATGTTATATAAAATTGGAGCTTTCCTTTATTCTACAAATTTTAGGTTAATCGCAGATTCTTTTGCCATTTCACACTAAAGACAGAAGTATTCACTTTCTCGTCTATGTATAGAACTTGTTAAATCTTCTTTAAGAGGTGTTTCCATTCCACAAGCATCATCTTATACCATCATTATTGTAGTACATAGTCTAATTTATAGCTTTATCTCAAAGAAAGACATTTAATAAGATGTACATTGTGATAAACTCACCTGTCACGAAGTGACTGTCCAAGCGTGACACCACCCAACGGGTGGTCGGTCACAAAGCGGCGAGACTCACAATGAAACATCGGGGACACAATAACAATGGTGGGCCCTGCGTTAGGGAAAGGGGAAATGGACACCTGCACTCTCCTAAGGATGTGCCCTAATCTTCCTGAAGTCCCTATCCAGGTTCATTCAACCTGTGGCCGAGATGGATACCTTAGCCCTCTCGCACTGCACCTATCCCTGGGTAGGGAATTGGCGAGTGAGAACACTGGTCCCACCACTGCACTAATAAACACAAAGGGAAAGAAAGACAAACAAGGTATCAGCAAAAAAACACTTAGCTTTCTTCGCTGCAATGCACCGCACAGCAGAGTAAGGCACCAGAAATAAGTATTCAGCTGAAGAACCACCCCACTCAGCAAACTCCTTCTCCAGCTAGCTTGATCACCAGAAGGACCTCCTGTATAACCAACAGTCAGCTGATGCATCAGGTGACCTTATGAAGGATGGTGGGAGTGGTCACCACCAACATCAGCTGACCGAGTAGCAATGCAATAACACCAGCGGCCACCTGGGGGAAAACTGCATTAACCCACTATAACTAGAAAGGGAAAAAGGTTTTAATCAAAGGAAAACCAGATCTGCCACAGATCCAAACATGGATCGTGACAGTACCCCCCTTTCAATGAGGGGCCTCTGGACACTTGACACCGGACCTCACCAAATAACCTACGATGAGGACGCCTCGATCCACCAGAGTTCACCTGGGCAGTCACCGGACTCTCAGGTTTATGGCAAACATGGCCTGATGAAAATGCCAACAACGTAGGCTCCGGAGGCACCACAAATCTCCAGAGCACCGAACTGGGGAATGAGTTGTGTACATGCATAACTGGGGGTAACTCCAACTGAAAAGTCCCCAGGCTGAGAATGGCCGAAACCCGATAAGGCCCAATCACCCTGGAACTCCAGGTCCCAGTTGCACACTTCCACCTTATGTTTTTGGTGGACCCCCTTGAGGAAGGTACCAAACCGAAACACACGTCGGGGTGGACAGGTGTCCCTGCGTTATCTACCATCTTCATCAGGTGAAGTGCACGCTTTAATACTTTTATACTCTTACAGCCATTACATTGATAATTTAATTACTGATGAGCTAGTGATACTGGCTGTATTATTTGCTTGTTCGTGGTTGCAACCGCTCCTACATGTTGCACGTTGCACTTTATAATTCACCTGTATGAGTCTACTTGTATTCAGGGATTGCCTTACCTTGGGCTTAGCATGATGCTGGTGATATTCTTTGTCATCTTTTAGCCCTGCTGTGCACTGTTTGTCCGTCTTTTATCTTGTTTAATATAAATAAAGTGTTATTTGATTTTGGATTCTATGACTGCGTGGGGCTTCTTTTCCTATTTAACTATGTTCTGCAGTTGTCCATATATCCATGCATAGGTGGCGGTTTGGACATGTAGGTGTATTGGTATATGTAGCTATATATATACACATATATGGTGTTATCATTGTGTTAATTACTATCCACCACCGATAATGCACATTGGAATTTTGCTATATGTTATGGCAAACATGGCCTGATGAAAATGCCAACAACGTAGGCTCGGCGGCACCACAAATCTCCAGAGCGCCGAACTGGGGAATGAGCTGTGTACATGCATAACTGGGGGTAACTCCAACTGAAAAGTCCCCGGGCTGAGAATGGCCGAAACCCGATATGGCCCAATCACTCTGGAACTCCAGGTCCCAGTTGTACACTTCCACCTTATGTTTTTGGTGGACCCCCATACGTATTCATTCACACACAGGTCCGGACCTGAACGTTTATTTCCATGTATACGTTTGCCACAAGACGGTGAACTCTTTGAGGAATTGACAACAGAGGCGTCCCCCTGTGTCACCAAACTCACACCCCTACCAAGCTCAGAGGGAACCACCACCCTCACCTGACCCCTCCTCCTAAGCTGACTACGACACTCAGGGTTAGCATGTGGTGAGGGTTGAGTCTTGCCCCTACTCCCTGGCAGCACCTCTGCTGCCCCCAATGGAGAAGAAGGGGTAGGTTGTAAAAGAGCAGCAGAGATCGTAGCTCCCGGGCAGCAGTACTTACACGAATGACCCCAGCTGATTACTTCCCTGGACCGCCAATCTATGACCGGGTTGTATCTTTTCAACCAAGGAAGTCCTAAAACCATGGGAGTTGGTATACCTTCCATGACGTAGCATGATAAAGACTCTTCCTGACAAGCCCCTATACGCAGATGTATATTGTCTACGACTTGAGTAATGCTCCCCTGGCTGAGTGGGGCAGAGTCTATGGCCTGGACGCTTAAGGGTCTTTCTAGCGTCCTCATCAGGCCATGGGTCTGGACAAAATGAGCATCCACCAAATTGACTCCTGCTCCACTGTCCACTAACACCGGAATATTCTCAATTACCCCATCAGTAACCACCTCAGCAGGTAAGGTACACTGAGACGTAAAAAATGGAGGAAATATACACACCCTGGTCACCTCCCTCCACACGACCAGGGGGACGCGGCTCTTTAGATGCGCAGGTACTCTGGCACGTGCTGGGCAGACATTGATAAAATGACAGGTCTGCCCATAGAAAAAACATGCCCTCACTCCACGGCGAACCACAGGCAACCCCGTTTGGAAACCAACTCCTTCCAACTGCATGGGTTCGTCCGCCTGCTCAGGTGTCCCCACCACCCTAGCAAGGACTACAGGGGGCATATTTGGTGTATGCCTCTCCCTCAAGCGTCTATTCACCCGGATGTCAAGGGACATGGTGGTCTTCAACGACCTTGGGGCGGCGTACTGCACCAGAGTATCTTGCAATCTTGGGGACAGACCCTGTACAAAATGGCTCCTAAAGGAAGGGTCATTCCACTGTGTATCTGTGGCTCACCTCCTGAACTCTGGACAATACTCCTCAGCCGGCCGGCCCCCCTGCTTAATTTTACAGAGTCGGGATTCCACCAGGGAGACGCCATCAGGATCACCATACATCAGCGCCAGAGCTGTAAAAAACTCGCCCACCGACCGTAGGGATGGTGAACCGGTCAGCAGGGAGAAAGCCCAGGATTGGGGATCACCCTTAAGAAGGGAAATGATGATTCCCACCCGTTGCTCCTCACTCCCTGATGAACGGGGGTGGAGCCTGAAGTATAGCTTGCAGGCTTCCTTAAAAACTAAAAATATATCTCTCCCTCCAGAGAACCTGTCAGGGAGAGATATCTTGGGTTCTGGTTGAACCTGTACCTGAGTCGAAGCCCGAACCCCAACAATTGCTGCAGCTGTTGCACCACCTCACCACGCAGCACCTTACACTCCTTGGTGAGGGTCTGAAGCAATTGGGCAAAGGCCTGCATTTGAGCATGGCTCACCAGGAAAAATGGGATGGTTGGTTATAATGTCACAAAGTGACTGTCCAAGCGTGACACGACCCAACGGGTGGTCGGTCACAAACCGGCGAGACTCACAAGGGAACAACGGGGAAACAATAACGGTGGGCCCTGCGATAGGGAACGGGGAAATGGACACCTCCTGTACTCTCCTAAGGATGTGCCCTAATCTTCCTGACGTCCCTATACAGGTTCTTTCAACTTGTCGCCGAGCTGGATACCTTAACCCTCACTTGAGTTGGCGAGTGAGAATACTGGTCCCATCGCTGCACTTATAAGCACAAAGAGAAAGAAAGACAAACAAGGTTTCTGCAAAAAACACTTAGCTTTCTTCTGCTGCAATGCACCGCACAGCAGAGTAAGGCACCAGGAATAAGTATTCAGCTAACGAACCACTGCACTCAGCAAACCCCTTCTCCAGCTAGGTTGATCACCAGAAGGACCTGTACAACCAACAGTCAGCTTATGCATCAGGTGACCTTATGAAGGATGGTGGGAGTGGTCACCACCAACATCAGCTGACTGAGTAGCAATGCAATAACACCAGCGGCCACCGGGGGGGGACATCCATATGCAATGTGATTTTAACATGAGCTTTTACATACAGCAGTTGTCATTTTACACATCATTTTAAAATGAAATATTCTTCAAAACACACACACACATATATATATATATATATATATATACATATATACATATATGTTAAAGTATTTCCTTTATTTTTTAACAACAGAAAATAACTCCAAGTAAATCAAACTTCTGTGAAATCAAACTGTCCACTTAGGAAGCAACACTGTTCGACAATCAATTTCACATGCTGTTGTGCAAATGAAATAGACAGCAGATGGAAATTATTGACAATTATCAAGTCACATGAAATAGAAGGGTTAAAGTTTAGCCTTTTATTGCCTTTTGCCTTTAATTGCTAGAATGTGTTTAGAAATTGTTCTGATGATGCAGTAGTCTTGTAGTCTATGATTCAAGGATTTTATACTTCTTATCTTACATGTTTTCAATAATCAGCCACAACATGATCTGGGTACATGGGAAAACAAAGGTCAGCATGACCTGGGAAACATGGGGGAGGGCTACATGAATTACATTGAGAGTTACATTTGTTGTAAATGGTATAAAATACTGCCTCTTGCTTCATTACATCAGATAAAGTGACTTTGCTCACAGCACGTGTGCAGTTTCCTTTTCCTCCAAGCGTGCTTGTAAATGAAGGGCGTAAATTCCTGATTTGGCCTCACTGGTGATCTGGCATATCTGACATTGGGTCAGAACGTAAACAGCTACAAAACACACTCAATAAAGGAGTGGTTCTGCAGGTGGGGAACACAGACCACATCTCAGTACCAATGGTTTCTGGCTGATGTTTTGGTCACTTTTGAATGTTGACTGTGCTTTTACACTTGTGGTAGCATGAGATGGACTCTACAACCCACACAAGTGGCTCAGGTAGTGCAGCTCATCCACAATGGCACATCATTGCGAGCTGTGGCAAGAAGAATTGCTGTGTCTGTCAACATAGAGTCCAGTGACTGGAGGCACTACCAGGAGACAGGCCAGTACACCAGGAGATGTGGAGGGGGCTGTAGGAGGACAGCAACCCAGCAGCAGGACTGCTACCTCAGCCTTTGCGAAAGGAAGAAAAGGAGGAGCACTGCCAGAGCCCTGCAAAATGACCTCCAGCAGGCAACAAATGTGCATGTGTCTGCACAAATGGTTAGAAACTGACTCCATGAGGATGGTCTGAGTGCCCGACGTCCACAGATGGGGGTAGTGCTCACTGCCCAAAACCGTGAAAGACGATTTACATTTGCCACAGAACACCAGGATTGGCAAATTCGCCACTGGTGCCCTGTGCTCTTCACAGATGAAAGCAGGTTCACACTGAGCACATGTGACAGACGTGACAGAGTCTGGAGACGCCGTGGAGAGCGATCAGCTGCCTGCAACATCCTTCAGCTTTACCAGTTTGGCAGTGGATCAGTAATGGTGTGGGGTGGCATTTCTTTTAGAGGGCCGAATGATTTGCATTCATGTCCATACAGACACCGTTGATAAATATCTAATGGCTATGGACGCTTAGGTGTCACTGTTGATCCTTGCACATGTATGTCCACTCGGCGACAATGCAGAGAGGGCTGTGTTTCTCATTTAATGAAGGGATGTTTAAGTTTGGGAACAACTGTAAATTTAAACATAAATATTCATCATGTGGAGGCACTCACAGCACAGCAAAGTGTTTTAGGAGTAGTAGACAGAGGGGAGGAGATAATACTGAGAAATGGGTGACGCTGGTGCTCCTGAATGAGGTGGAGTACTACCTAAATAAATATCCTGATAAAGCGGCATCCATTTTTTTAAGGGAAGGTTTAAGGCAGTGTTCAACAAGTCCGGTCCTCAAGAGCCACCAACAGGTCATGTTTTCAAGATTTCCTTAGTATGGCCCAGGTGATAATTGCATTACCTTCACAGGCAGGAATTTCATCACCTGTGAAATACTAAGGAAATCCTGAAAACATGACCTGTTGGTGGCTCTTGAGGACTGGAGTTGGGGAACACAGGCTTAAGGGATGGTTTTAAGATCCCTTTTTTTATACCAAAGTTCAGTTCACCACTAGGAATTTAAAGTCGGCACTCCAATTCCCCGACGTTGTTTCTGAAAAATTAGGCAAGTAGGTGGCAATGGGTAGGATGGCATGATTTTTTGTGGTGATGCCCCTTAATAATTTGAGGGTTTCACCACTTGGTGTGGTTCCAAAAAAGGAGCAGAATAAATATAGGTTAATCCACCAGTTGTGTTTTCCTAAGGGTTTTTTAATGAATGACGGGATAGATCTGGAGTTATGTTCCGTAATGTACACTTCATTTGATGCGGCTATGGATTGAGTGCGGTTGTGTGGAAAAGGGGGCTTTGATGGCAAAGACTAATATAAAGGCAGGATTTCGGCTATTACCAGTACATCCGGATAGCATGTGCTTGTTGCTTTGTTTTCGGAATGTTTTTTTTTTTTGTTGACCGTTGTCTTCCCATGGGATGTTCACTGCCATGTGTTTATTTTGAAACGTTTAGCACCTTTTTGGGATGGGTGAATAAGGATGTCTCTGGTTTGAATTCTTGCATCCATTATTTAGACGATTTTTTGTTCATTGGATAGGCTCAGGCATCTGATTGTTCTATCTTATTACATACCATGGAAAGTTTCACTAGGAAATTTGGCGTTCCTTTGGCAGCAGAAAAGACAGTAGGGCTATTGATTTCATTAAGTTTTTTGGGAATTGTGAGTGATACAGTGGTTATGAAGTGTAGATTGCCTGAAGAAAAAGTTGCGGACATGCTGGCTGAAGTGGCAAGAATTATTGGATTACAGAAGGTTGCACTAAGGCTACTTTCACACTTCCGTCGTTACAGGGCCATCGCAAACCGTCGGCCCGACGTACCGATGGACGTTGTGCTAAATTTAGCACAACGTGGGCAGCGGATGCAGTTTTACAACGCATCCGCTGCCCATTGTGATGAGCGGGGAGGAGGTGGCGGAGTTTCGGCCGCGCATGCGCGGTCGAAAATGGCGGACATGTCGCACAAAAATACGTTACATTGAACATTTTTTGTGCGTCGCGCCCGCCAAAACACGACGGATCCGTCACACCACGGATGCGACGTGTTCCCATCCGTCGCGATCCGTAGCTAATACAAGTCTATGGGCAAAAAACGCATCCTGCAAGCACATTTGCAGGATCTGTTTTTTGCCCATAACGACGGATTGCGACGGATGGAAAAAGACGGAAGTGTGAAAGTAGCCTAACTATATCTGGCAGTGTTAGCTGGGTGTAGTGCTGTCCAGTGGGCTGAAGCAGGGAGCATTTTACTCCTGCAGGATGGTACACAAATCCATACTACCAGAATGTACAGCACTAAAAGTCCCAGATACCCTAATCTCAGTGGTTAGGTCGGAGTCACACTAAACGTATGAAAAATTGGTCTGAGTCGAGAGTCGCACGAGTGTTCTCCGTATGGTAGTCCATGTGTTATACGTTTGCAATGGGATGATGCTATTTTCTCTCACCCATTTATCCATGTGACATCAATATACCATGTGTATGGCTT